>NC_136670.1:14302996-14762303 GCF_903797595.1 Erithacus rubecula | reverse complement strand
TCGCCGTCGCTCTCCTGGTTCCCGGGAGCCTCGGGAAAATCGTCCCGCCTGATGAAAACCCGGGTCCTGGTCGATCTGCTGGGGATTTTTTCTTCTAAATGCAAAAATTAATTGAAAAACCTGAAAGGCAAAAGAAATGCAAGCAAGGTTAGAACCCTTCGGCACGCAAATGCACCCTCGCTCTCGTCTCGACCGCTCTGCTGAACCGCACTCGCCGCGCTCCTCGGGAACTCGGTTCCCGGGAGCCTCGGGAAAAATCGCCCTGCCTGACGAAAACCCCGGGCCCTGGTCGGTCTGCGCCCGAACTTTGGCGATGAACGTCGCCTCGCAGACCGGCCGGGACCGAGGAAAAAAAAACCCAGCCGGGGGGGAAAAAAAAAAAAACCCCCCCGGCTGGGGATTTTTTATTCTAAGTGTAAAAATTGATTTGAAAACCTGAAAGGCAAAAGACATGCATGCAAGGTTAGAACCAGTCAGCACCCAAACGCACCCTCGCTCTCATCCCGACCGCACTCGCTGCGCTCCTCGGGAACTCGGTTCCCGGGAGCCTCGGGAAAAATCGCCCTGCCTGACGAAAACCCCGGACCCTGGTCGGTCTGCGCCCGAACTTTGGCGATGAACGTCGCCTCGCAGACCGGCCGGGACCGAGGAAAAAAAAACCCAGCCGGGGGGGAAAAAAAAAAAAACCCCCCCGGCTGGGGATTTTTTATTCTAAGTGTAAAAATTAATTGAAAAAGCTGAAAAGGAAAAGACATGCATGCAAGGTTAGACCCACTCAGCACACACACTCGCTCTGGCCGTCTCAAGCGGCAGCAGACCGGCTCAAACTCTCGCAAACAGACAAACGGTCACACGCTCTTTAGCTGACTGCGATCCTTACCCGAAAAGCTATGCTGAAGAGGACGCTTGGACGCATCTTCCGGCCGCTGGTCTTCGCCGTTGAACCGGAGACTCCGGGAATAGTGGCGGCGACGGCGACTGCGGAGACGGCTATCTGCCTCGGGTACCTGTGAGACAAAGGAAGGAGGTCAATGAGGGTTTACCTGATGGTTAGGAGATACCCTCAGACATTTCCTACGCAAAATCCCATGGAAAACAGATCAACAATCAAGTTTTATAGCTACTCTACCTAACTGTGTACCAGGGCAGGGCAGCTCTGAGCATAAGCAACATTTACAAGTCATGGCAAAGTGAGCAACATCCATTGCATATACAAGGCACAGCAAAGTAAAAACACCCATTCCATACACAAAGCATGACTAAGTGAGCAACATCCATTGCATATACAAGGCATGGCAAAGGGAGCAACATCCGTTACATACACAAGGCATGGCAAAGGGAGCAACATCCGTGACATACACAAGGCATGGCAAAGGGAGCAACATCCGTGACATACACAAGGCATGGCAAAGGGAGCAACATCCGTTACATACACAAGGCATGGCAAAGGGAGCAACATTTGTTACATACACAAGGCATGGCAAAGTGAGCAACATCCGTTACATACACAAGGCATGGCAAAGTGAGCAACATCCGTTACATACACAAGGCATGGCAAAGTGAGCAACATCCATGACATACACAAGGCATGGCAAAGTAAGCAACGTTATACAAAGCGATGTAAGCGCATGATGATGAACTGTGACGCCCCGAGATGAGTTAGTTCCAAAGCTGTTAGGAGGTTGGTCCAGAAGCTCGGAGGAAGGAAGCGCTGCCGAGTGACCGTGGCGATGGCTCCGAGCTGAAAGGTGGGCTCCCGAGGTGAAAAGATCCGCGACGACTGAGACGCAAAAAAAAAGGCTGACGACGCAAAGGGCGGGAGAACGCGTGCTTGTGTCGGAACTGCCCTGCCGAGGCTCTGGTGAGGCTGATGAGAAACCTGGTCCCTTTGCTTCTGAGGGGCCCCTCCCACTATGGGCCTATCCTCTAACCTAATTTCAAATTGCCTATGTTGATAACATTTTTCCCCTTCTCCCCACCACTGACCCCGATACTTATCTTTAGGTAGACGATCCGACAAAATCCATCCACGTTGGAAACAAATCGGTGCCGTGGACGTGGAGATAATCTCCGTGACCCCTTCGGCTACTGCGTTTCGGATTTTGGCTCCACGCCTCCCCTGGATGCCTAAGAGAAAAAGAGAAAATTTTACTACTGTGCTTCCAAATATTGATCTTGGGATCTGCATATATCATCTGAGATAATCTACACCCCACATTACAAACTCAAAAGTCCCTAGGACCGGTCCTATCCCACCTATGCCTGGACTATGCAGCAGGGCAGAACAGTTCCGGCAAATATGTGCAGGCACCCTGTGACACGCAGGACATGACAAAGGAGGGGAAGATGCTAGCTAAGATAAAACTCTGACTGAAGAATGACTGAGAAGAAGAGAATGCAAAGCATATCACTGAGGGGAGACTGAAAGCGAGCCATTCAGGCTTACTCCACGAACTGCAGAGATGGATCCCGAAAATCTTCTCCCTATCTTCGCATTCTTCCAAAGCCCCGATCTGCTGGAATGGATCTTTGCAGGGCACGGCTGTCAATACAGCTCAGAAAAAGGTCTTGAAAGACATCTGACTGGATGCTTCAAAAAAGAGATGAGATTCAGATGGCTGTCCAAGCTCCTGAGTCCAAGATTGGATGGCACCGGGCCAGGGAATGAAGACAGCACAAGAGGCTATGAATAACAGCAGGATGTTTGATACTGCACTCAAAAGGCTAAGGAAAGACACGTACAATACTACACACACACACAAGACGCAGACTGCACCACGGACAAGTGAGGTGACACCCACCGGAACTGCTCTACCCTGTGCAACTCAGCAGGGAGATCAAATTGAGACTTGCCCATTATGGAGCCTAAGGGGCTGCTTTATGGATATCCCCGCCTCTATAGCTGCCTTAAGAATCCCTCCTGACAAGTCCAGACCCAGCATCCCCCTCTCCTCCCCTCAGCGAGTCATGCCCCTTCACTTATCTGTCTCATATCCAGGGAACCAGGGAAGAGAATCCATGTCAGGTGTGATCAAAAGCCTCTTGCAAGCTGGATAATTCCTGCCAACACCAGGATGCTGCCTCTTAGTCGGCTACAAAAAAGAAAAGTAAACATCAGTGTATCCTCTTAGCAGCACATTGACCAACACCAGATAATGCCACTACTCACCGCCTCCCAGGAATGCCCGGGTCCTCGGGGCGCTTTAGCCGCTCTCAGTGCCTGATGCCATCTTCACAGGATAGACCTGCAATAAGAAGAGACAAGGTGATGTGGCAGGGCTGAAACTAGACCGGACCCACGCTCCGCCCCCCAAACTCCCCGACTCACCGCAATAGCTCGGCCGATGCCAAAGGCTGCCCGGGTGGCACCTCCAAAGAGGAAAAGGCAAAGGGTTCGTCAGACATTCTTCTGATACTTCTGGAGAGCTCCCATGAGCGGTGAACAGAGTCTGTTGCCAGGTCAGTGTGGAGATCTCAGCATAATAAAAGAGCAAACACAAACAGTAATGGATACTTAGAGTCGCACCAGAAATGGAGACCTCGGCAAAAACAGCTGCTTCTGTAAACAGGTCACTGCTCACCTTGCCCACTTCGACTTCACTGCAGATAGCCAGCTTTAATTCCTATGAAAAGAAGACAAACAAAATGCTGTAAACACACTCATCATTTACTCTAGCCCCGGTAAATGCAAACGGTGACTGACCTTCTCAGGGGTGCAGCCTCAACTGCGATGGGCCCTCTGCCTCAGATTGAATCCATCTGCAGCTGAAAAATAGGTAAGACAAAAGTCAAACCCCTGCAAAACAACTTACTACCTCCAGACATCTTGGCTTTAATCTGCATATTATCTTCTAGAGCCCAGCTAAACCCCACTTTACATACTGCAGATCCCTAGGACCGGTCCTATCCCACCTATGCCCGGACTACGCAGCAGGGCAGAACAGCTCCGGCCCAAATAAGTGCGGGCACCCTTTGACACGCAGGACATGACAAAGGAGGGGAAGATGCTAGCTAAGATAAAACTCTGACTGAAGAATGACTGAGAAGAAGAGAATGCAAAGCATATCACTGAGGGGAGACTGAAAGAGAGCCATTGAGACTGGAAAAGGATGCTAGCAGAAGCGTTTACTCCAAGAACTGCAGAGATGGATCCCGAAAAGCTTCTCCCTATCTTCGCATTTTTTCAAGCCCCGATTTGATGGAATGGATCTTTGCAGTGCACAGTTGTCAATACAGCTCAGAAAAAGGTCTTGAAAGACATCTGACTGGATGCTTCAAAATAGAGATGAGACTCAGATGGCTGTCCAAGATCCTGAGTCAAAGGCTTGAAGGCACAGGTGCCGGACCAAGGAATGAAGATAGTGCAGGTGCTATGAATGACACCAGGATGTTTGATACTGCACTCAAAGGGCTAAGGAAAGACACATACAATACAACACACACACAAGACGCAGACTGCACCACGGACAAGTGAGGTGACACCCACCGGAGCTGCTCTACCCTGTGCACCTCAGCAGGGAGATCAAATTGAGACTTGCCCCTTATAGGGCCTAAGGGGCTGCTTCATGGATACCCCCGCCTCTATAGCTGCCTTAAGAATCCCTCCTGACAAGTCCAGACACAGCATCCCCCTCTCCTCCCCTCAGCGAGTCATGCCCCTTCACTTATCTGTCTCATATCCAGGGAACCAGGGAAGAGAATCCATGTCAGGTGTGATCAAAAGCCTCTTGCAAGCTGGATAATTCCTGCCAACACCAGGATGCTGCCTCTTAGTCGGCTACAAAAAAGAAAAGTAAACATCAGTGTATCCTCTTAGCAGCACATTGACCAACACCAGATAATGCCACTACTCACCGCCTCCCAAAAATGCCCGGGTCCTCAGGGAGCTTTAGCCGCTCTCAGTGCCTGATGCCATCTTCACAGGATAGACCTGCAATAAGAGGAGACAAGGTGATGTGGCAGGGCTGAAACTAGACCGGACCCACGCTCCGCCCCCCAAACTCCCCGACTCACCGCAATAGCTCGGCCGATGCCAAAGGCTGCCCGGGTGGCACCTCCAAAGAGGAAAAGGCAAAGGGTTCGTCAGACATTCTTCTGATACTTCTGGAGAGCTCCCATGAGCGGTGAACAGAGTCTGTTGCCAGGTCAGTGAGGAGATCTCAGCATAATAAAAGAGCAAACACAAACAGTAATGGATACTTAGAGTCGCACCAGAAACGGAGACCTCGGCAAAAACAGCTGCTTCTGTAAACAGGTCACTGCTCACCTTGCCCACTTCAACTTCACTGCAGATAGCCAGCTTTAATTCCTATGAAAAGAAAAACAAAATGCTGTAAACACACTCATCATTTACTCTAGCCCCGGTAAATGCAAACTGTGACTGACCTTCTCAGGGGAGCCCTCTCAGCAGGGATGGGCCCTCTGCCTCACACTGAATCCATCTGCAGCTGAAAAAAGGTAGGACAAAAGTCAAAGCCCTGCAGGGGAACTTACCACCTCCAGATATCTTGGCTCAATCTGCATATTATCTTCTAGAATCCAATACACCCCACTTTACAAATTGCAAGTCCCTAGGACCGGTCCTATCCCACCTATGCCCGGACTATGCAGCAGGGCAGAACAGCTCCGGCCCAAATATGTGCAGGCACCCTGTGACACGCAGGACATGACAAAGGAGGGGAAGATGCTAGCTAAGGTAAAACTCTGACTGAAGAATGACTGAGAAGAACAAGAGAATGCAAATGAGATGACTGAGGGGAGACTGAAAGCGAGCCATTCAGGTTTACTCCACGAACTGCAGAGATGGATCCCGAAAATCTTCTCCCTATCTTCGCATTCTTCCAAAGCCCCGATCTGCTGGAATGGATCTTTGCAGGGCACGGCTGTCAATACAGCTCAGAAAAAGGCCTTGAAAGACATCTGACTGGATGCTTCAAAAAAAGAGATGAGATTCAGATGGCTGTCCAAGCTCCTGAGTCAAAGGCTTGAAGGCACCGGTGCCGGGCCAAGGAATGAAGATAGTGCAGGTGCTATGAATGACACCAGGATGTTTGATACTGCACTCAAAGGGCTAAGGAAAGACACATACAATACAACACACACAAGACGCAGACAAGTGAAGTGACACCCACCGGAACTGCTCTACCCTGTGCACCTCAGCAGGGAGATCAAATTGAGATTTGCCCTTTATGGGGCCTAAGGGGCTGCTTCATGGACATCCCCACTTCTATAGCTGCCTTAAGAATCCCTCCTGACAAGTCCAGACCCAGCATCCCCCTCTCCTCCCCTCAGCGAGTCATGCCCCTTCACTTATCTGTCTCATATCCAGGGAACCAGGGAAGAGAATCCATGTCAGGTGTGATCAAAAGCCTCTTGCAAGCTGGAAAATTCCTGCCAGCACCAGGATGCTGCCTCTTAGTCAGCTAGAAAAAGAAAAGTAAACATCAGTGTATCCTCTTAGCAGCACATTGACCAACACCAGATAATGCCACTACTCACCGCCTCCAAAGAATGCCCGGGTCCTCGGGGAACTTTAGCCGCTCTCAGTGCCTGATGCCATCTTCACAGGAGAGACCTGCAATAAGAGGAGACAAGGTGATGTGGCAGGGCTGAAACTAGACCGGGCCCACGCTCCGCCCCCCAAACTCCCCGACTCACCGCAATAGCTCGGCCGATGCCAAAGGCTGCCCGGGTGGCACCTCCAAAGAGGAAAAGGCAAAGGGTTCGTCAGACATTCTTCGGATACTTCTGGAGAGCTCCCATGAGCGGTGAACAGAGTCTGTTGCCAGGTCAGTGAGGAGATCTCAGCATAATAAAAGAGCAAACACAAACAGTAATGGATACTTAGAGTCGCACCAGAAATGGAGACCTCGGCAAAAACAGCTGCTTCTGTAAACAGGTCACTGCTCACCTTGCCCACTTCGACTTCACTGCAGATAGCCAGCTTTAATTCCTATGAAAAGAAGAAAAACAAAATGCTGTAAACACACTCATAATTTTCTCTAGCCCCGGTAAATGCAAACTGTGACTGACCTTCTCAGGGGTGCACCCTCAGCTGGGATGGGCCCTCTGCCTCAGATTGAATCCATCTGCAGCTGAAAAAAAGGTAGGACAAAAGTCAAAGCCCTGCAGGAGAACTTACTACCTCCAGACATCTTGGCTTTAATCTGCATATTATCTTCTAGAGCCCAACTACTCCCCACGTTACAAATTGCCAATGCCTAGGACCTGTCCTTCGCCTATGCCCAGACTAGGCAGCAGGGCAGAGCAGCTCCGGGACAAATACCTGCAGGCACCTGTGACACGACAAACGAGGGGATGACATTAAGCAGAATAAAGAACTCTCGCAGAATAAAAAACTCTCAGGTGGAAGAAGGGCTGAGAAGATCAAGAGAATGCAAAATGAGATGACCTAGGGGAGACTGATAGCTAGCTGACAAGACTGGAAAAAAATGCTAGCAGAAGCCTTCTTTCTAGCAATCAAAGAGAGGGATGCCTCAGAATCCTGTGGGCAGAACCTTCTCCCTATCTTCACATTATTCCAAGTCCCAATTTGCTGTAACGGACCCTTGCAGTGCACAGAAGTCAATACGGCACAGAGCAAGACTGTAACAGACATCAGACTGGGGGCTTTTAAGCAGAGATGCTACTTGGATGCTTGCTCAAATCCAGAGGGGGATGTTCCACGGTCCGGGCACCGGGCCGAGGAATGCAGACATCTGAGATGCTAAGAACAACTCCAGAGTTTCTGATATGCCCATCAAAGGGCTAAGGCAAGACACTTACAATGCAACACACGCAAAAGACGCAGACTGCACCACGGACAAGTGAGGTGACACCCACCGGAGCTGCTCTACCCTGTGCACCTCAGCAGGGAGATCAAATTGAGACTTGCCCCTTATAGGGCCTAAGGGGCTGCTTCATGGATACCCCCGCCTCTATAGCTGCCTTAAGAATCCCTCCTGACAAGTCCAGACACAGCATCCCCCTCTCCTCCCCTCAGCGAGTCATGCCCCTTCACTTATCTGTCTCATATCCAGGGAACCAGGGAAGAGAATCCATGTCAGGTGTGATCAAAAGCCTCTTGCAAGCTGGATAATTCCTGCCAACACCAGGATGCTGCCTCTTAGTCAGCTAGAAAAAGAGAAGTAAACATCAGTGTATCCTCTTAGCTGCACATTGACCAACACCAGATAATGCCACTACTCACCGCCTCCAAAGAATGCCCGGGTCCTCGGGGCGCTTTAGCCGCTCTCAGTGCCTGATGCCATCTTCACAGGAGAGACCTGCAGTAAGAGGAGACAAGGTGATGTGGCAGGGCTGAAACTAGACCGGACCCACGCTCCGCCCCCCAAACTCCCCGACTCACCGCAATAGCTCGGCCGATGCCAAAGGCTGCCCGGGTGGCACCTCCAAAGAGGAAAAGGCAAAGGGTTCGTCAGACATTCTTCTGATACTTCTGGAGAGCTCCCATGAGCGGTGAACAGAGTCTGTTGCCAGGTCAGTGAGGAGATCTCAGCATAATAAAAGAGCAAACACAAACAGTAATGGATACTTAGAGTCGCACCAGAAATGGAGACCTCGGCAAAAACAGCTGCTTCTGTAAACAGGTCACTGCTCACCTTGCCCACTTCGACTTCACTGCAGATAGCCAGCTTTAATTCCTATGAAAAGAAAAACAAAATGCTGTAAACACACTCATCATTTACTCTAGCCCCGGTAAATGCAAACTGTGACTGACCTTCTCAGGGGAGCCCTCTCAGCAGGGATGGGCCCTCTGCCTCACACTGAATCCATCTGCAGCTGAAAAAAGGTAGGACAAAAGTCAAAGCCCTGCAGGGGAACTTACCACCTCCAGATATCTTGGCTCAATCTGCATATTATCTTGTAGAATCCAATACACCCCACTTTACAAATTGCAAGTCCCTAGGACCGGTCCTATCCCACCTATGCCCGGACTATGCAGCAGGGCAGGACAGCTCCGGCCCAAATATGTGCAGGCACCCTGTGACACGCAGGACATGACAAAGGAGGGGAAGATGCTAGCTAAGATAAAACTCTGACTGAAGAATGACTGAGAAGAACAAGAGAATGCAAATGAGATGACTGGGGGGAGACTGAAAGCGAGCCATTCAGGTTTACTCCACGAACTGCAGAGATGGATCCCGAAAATCTTCTCCCTATCTTCGCATTCTTCCACAGCCCCGATCTGCTGGAATGGATCTTTGCAGGGCACGGCTGTCAATACAGCTCAGAAAAAGGCCTTGAAAGACATCTGACTGGATGCTTCAAAAAAAGAGATGAGATTCAGATGGCTGTCCAAGCTCCTGAGTCAAAGGCTTGAAGGCACCGGTGCCGGGCCAAGGAATGAAGATAGTGCAGGTGCTATGAATGACACCAGGATGTTTGATACTGCACTCAAAGGGCTAAGGAAAGACACATACAATACAACACACACAAGACGCAGACAAGTGAAGTGACACCCACCGGAACTGCTCTACCCTGTGCAACTCAGCAGGGAGATCAAATTGAGATTTGCCCTTTATGGGGCCTAAGGGGCTGCTTCATGGATATCCCCACCTCTATAGCTGCCTTAAGAATCCCTCCTGACAAGCCCAGACCCAGCATCCCCCTCTCCTCCCCTCAGCGAGTCATGCCCCTTCACTTATCTGTCTCATATCCAGGGAACCAGGGAAGAGAATCCATGTCAGGTGTGATCAAAAGCCTCTTGCAAGCTGGAGAATTCCTGCCAGCACCAGGATGCTGCCTCTTAGTCAGCTAGAAAAAGAAAAGTAAACATCAGTGTATCCTCTTAGCAGCACATTGACCAACAACAGATAAGGCCACTACTCACCGCCTCCAAAGAATGCCCGGGTCCTCGGGGCGCTTTAGCCGCTCTCAGTGCCTGATGCCATCTTCACAGGAGAGACCTGCAATAAGAGGAGACAAGGTGATGTGGCAGGGCTGAAACTAGACCGGACCCACGCTCCGCCCCCCAAACTCCCCGACTCACCGCAATAGCTCGGCCGATGCCAAAGGCTGCCCGGGTGGCACCTCCAAAGAGGAAAAGGCAAAGGGTTCGTCAGACATTCTTCTGATACTTCTAGAGAGCTCCCATGAGCGGTGAACAGAGTCTGTTGCCAGGTCAGTGAGGAGATCTCAGCATAATAAAAGAGCAAGCACAAACAGTAATGGATACTTAGAGTCGCACCAGAAATGGAGACCTCGGCAAAAACAGCTGCTTCTGTAAACAGGTCACTGCTCACCTTGCCCACTTCAACTTCACTGCAGATAGCCAGCTTTAATTCCTATGAAAAGAAGAAAAACAAAATGCTGTAAACACACTCATCATTTACTCTAGCCCCGGTAAATGCAAACTGTGACTGACCTTCTCAGGGGTGCACCCTCAGCTGGGATGGGCCCTCTGCCTCAGATTGAATCCATCTGCAGCTGAAAAAAAGGTAGGACAAAAGTCAAAGCCTTGCAGGAGAACTTACTACCTCCAGACATCTTGGCTTTAATCTGCATATTATCTTCTAGAGCCCAACTACTCCCCACGTTACAAATTGCCAATGCCTAGGACCTGTCCTTCGCCTATGCCCAGACTAGGCAGCAGGGCAGAGCAGCTCCGGGACAAATACCTGCAGGCACCTGTGACACGACAAACGAGGGGATGACATTAAGCAGAATAAAGAACTCTCGCAGAATAAAAAACTCTCAGGTGGAAGAAGGGCTGAGAAGATCAAGAGAATGCAAAATGAGATGACCTAGGGGAGACTGATAGCTAGCTGACAAGACTGGAAAAAAATGCTAGCAGAAGCCTTCTTTCTAGCAATCAAAGAGAGGGATGCCTCAGAATCCTGTGGGCAGAACCTTCTCCCTATCTTCACATTATTCCAAGTCCCAATTTGCTGTAACGGACCCTTGCAGTGCACAGAAGTCAATACGGCACAGAGCAAGACTGTAACAGACATCAGACTGGGGGCTTTTAAGCAGAGATGCTACTTGGATGCTTGCTCAAATCCAGAGGGGGATGTTCCACGGTCCGGGCACCGGGCCGAGGAATGCAGACATCTGAGATGCTAAGAACAACTCCAGAGTTGCTGATATGCCCATCAAAGGGCTAAGGCAAGACACTTACAATGCAACACACGCAAAAGACGCAGACTGCACCACGGACAAGTGAGGTGACACCCACCGGAACTGCTCTACCCTGTGCAACTCAGCAGGGAGATCAAATTGAGACTTGCCCCTTATAGGGCCTAAGGGGCTGCTTCATGGATACCCCCGCCTCTATAGCTGCCTTAAGAATCCCTCCTGACAAGTCCAGACACAGCATCCCCCTCTCCTCCCCTCAGCGAGTCATGCCCCTTCACTTATCTGTCTCATATCCAGGGAACCAGGGAAGAGAATCCATGTCAGGTGTGATCAAAAGCCTCTTGCAAGCTGGAAAATTCCTGCCAGCACCAGGATGCTGCCTTTTAGTCGGCTACAAAAAAGAAAAGTAAACATCAGTGTATCCTCTTAGCAGCACATTGACCAACACCAGATAATGCCACTACTCACCGCCTCCCAAAAATGCCCGAGTCCTAGGGGAGCTTTAGCCGCTCTCAGTGCCTGATGCCATCTTCACAGGAGAGACCTGCAGTAAGAGGAGACAAGGTGATGTGGCAGGGCTGAAACTAGACCGGACCCACGCTCCGCCCCCCAAACTCCCCGACTCACCGCAATAGCTCGGCCGATGCCAAAGGCTGCCCGGGTGGCACCTCCAAAGAGGAAAAGGCAAAGGGTTCGTCAGACATTCTTCTGATACTTCTGGAGAGCTCCCATGAGCGGTGAACAGAGTCTGTTGCCAGGTCAGTGAGGAGATCTCAGCATAATAAAAGAGCAAACACAAACAGTAATGGATACTTAGAGTCGCACCAGAAATGGAGACCTCGGCAAAAACAGCTGCTTCTGTAAACAGGTCACTGCTCACCTTGCCCACTTCAACTTCACTGCAGATAGCCAGCTTTAATTCCTATGAAAAGAAGGAAAACAAAAGTGCTGTAAATACACTTATCATTTATGATTCCCCTGCAAAAAAAACCAAGGACTGACCTTCTCAGGGGAGCCCTCTCAGCTGGGATGGGCCCTCTGCCTCAGATTGAATCCATCTGCAGCTGAAAAAAAGGTAGGACAAAAGTCAAAGCCCTGCAGGGGAACTTAACACCTCCAGACCTCTTGGCTCAATCTGCATATTATCCTCTCGAGCCCAATACACCCCACTTTACAAATTTCAAGTCCCTAGGACTGCTCCTATCGCACCCACACCCTGACTAAGCAGCAGGGCAGAGCAGCTCCGGGACAAATGCCCGCAGGGACCCGTGACACGGGACATGACAAACGAGGGGATGGCACGAGGAGGAAAAAACTGGGCTGGATGAATGACCGTGAAGATGAGAGACTGCAAAATGAGATGACCGAGTGGAGACTGATAGCAAGCTGACAAGGCGAGAAAAAGATGCTAGCGGAAGCATTTCTTCTAGCAGTCACAGAGAAAGATGGCACAGGATACTGTGGGCAGAATCTTCTCCCTATCTTCACATTCTTCTGAGTCCCAATCTGCTGTAATGGGTCCTTGAAGAGCATAGCGGTCAATATGGCGCAGAACAAGACTTTATAGACATCAGACTGGAGGCTTTTAGGCAGAGATGCTATTCGGATGCCTGCTCAGATCCAGAAGGGAGGTTCCGTGGTACGGGCACCGGGCCGAGGAATGCGGACATCTGAGATGCTAAGAACAACTCCAGAGTTTCTGATATGCCCATCAAAGGGCTAAGGCAAGACACTTACAATGCAACACACGCAAAAGACGCAGACTGCACCACGGACAAGTGAGGTGACACCCACCGGAACTGCTCTACCCTGTGCACCTCAGCAGGGAGATCAAAATGAGACTTGCCCATTATGGGGCCTAAGGGGCTGCTTCTTGGACATCCCCGCATCTAAAGCTGCCTTAAGAATCCCTCCTGACAAGTCCGGACCCAGCATCCCGCTCTCATCCCCTCTGTGAGTTTGAACCCTCCACTTATCTGTCAGATATCCAGGGATGGGAATCCATGCCAGTTGTGAGGAAAAGCAGTTCAGCCGTGTAGCAAATCGCTGCAATCATCAGGCTGTAGTCTCTTAGTCAGCTGCGATAAAGAAAATCAAACGACTGTACTTGCTCCGAGCAGTACAACAGCCAAAATCAGGTAATTCCATTAGTCACCGCCTCCCAGAAATGCCCGGGTGCTTGGGACGCACTCTTCATCC
The DNA here is from genome assembly GCF_903797595.1 of Erithacus rubecula. Lineage (NCBI taxonomy): Eukaryota > Metazoa > Chordata > Aves > Passeriformes > Muscicapidae > Erithacus > Erithacus rubecula. The sequence continues at coordinate 14,749,007 of NC_136670.1, read as the reverse complement.
CCCCTCGCAGGGTGATGCCTTTTGGTGAGAGCGATCTCGGTGTAATTCAAGTGCGTCGCATAAAATGCGCAGATAACAAATGCTGAGAGTTGCGCCAGAGATTGAGACCTGATCAATAACAGCTCCTTCTGTCTGCCAGCAACTACTCACCTTGTCGCTTCCCCATGACTGCCAATATCCAGCTTCGTTAACAACAACAAAAAAATATTCCCTTAACAGAATCACCATTTATGGTTGCCCTGAAAAGGCAAACTGTGACCGACCTTCTCGGGGCAAGCCCCTCGCCTGGGATGGGGCTCTCTGCCGTGGATTTGATCCGGCTATACCTGAAAGGAATTAAAGACAAAAGTCAAAGCCCTGCAGGATAACTTAATACCTCCAGATATCTCACCTCAATCAGCAGATATCATCTGGAGCCCAACTACACCCCACATAACAAGTTGCAAGTGCCTGCTACTCAGCTACTCACCTGCTCCTGATCAGTCCTTCTATCTCTGGCTTTATCCTAAGTTTAAGCCAGTGGCTGTTATTATGATTGGCACCTGAGTTAGCAAGAGACAAAATACAGGGCATTGCTGTGAGCGAGGCAGCTATATCTATGCCCTATAAGGCGTGTAAATGCATCTGCTGCTCTCATGAAAAGCATTGGCGACCTACAAAAGGACATTTTGCACTGTGCTGCCTTCAAAACTGGCCCCCCATCCCCCACCAGTAATTTCTAACTGCATACCGTGCTCAGCCTCCTTCTTCTGGTCACAGTCCTCAACTTACTCATCTGAAGCCTTGATCTCAAATATCCTCTTTGAGACAAAGCAGAAGCCTTTTGTGAAAAGACAAACCTGCTTAAAAAAAATCTCGTGTGCCAGGTTGACACAACCTAGAATTTCAGGAAGTTGTATTCCTCCTAAAAAAAAACAAAATTAAAAAAAAAAAAACAAAAAACAAACAAAAAACAAAAAAAGCCAAAAATTGCAAAAGTGCCTTGTTGCCTCTGAATATGTGACCCAAAAGGAGAAACTGAAATACTCCCTGTGTTTAATGCTAATTCCTTTGCTGTATTTTCAAATCCTCTGCTGTTTTAGATACCCAAAACCATCTATTGAAAAAAACAAACTGAGACAAGGTGAAACAACCACTTCAGAGAAATGAAAGACCTCTTATCTCAGCTGATTCTCTCTCTGATTCCCAGAGAGGGAATGAAGGCCCTTAGCAAAGCCTGGAGTTAATATACCCCTGATTGGGTCCTCCTCCTCCTCCCACAGAAAAGGTGGAGCAAGTTCCACGAGGTATAAAAGGCCTCAGAAGACCTGCAGCTGTTTGGCTCCTCTGAAGTGAAAGTGAGGTGAGTGCATGCAAGGAGAGAAAGGTGAGTCTTTTTTCAATATAAAAGAAAACTTTATAGGAAATGAAAATGCTATCCTTTATAACAAAAGTACTTTGACAAAAAGGGCAGAAATCTGGTCAGAAAGAAAACTTTGTGTTTCAGCGGCATAGTGAGATAACTTAGATAATTTATTCAGCTACATAATTATTCATTAGCTATTGCAAAGAAGTACTACACCTATGCCTAAGTAGGGTGGATGACTAGGAATGACAAAAACTGTGTAAGTCTTACAGGGAACTCTACTTAGTGCTATGGTACAAAAAGAAAGGGAAAAATAATAAATTCTCTATAAAGAAAAACTCATTTACACCCCCCCCCCCCCCCCCCCCCAGTTCCATGATATTAGTCGAGAAGAGCTGTTTCACACTACAAAGGCAGCCAGGGTTCTAAGCAGTAGCAGCTTGGGTCTGGGAGAAATCTTGATACGTTCAGAACTTTAGTGTGTGGAGGCTTGTACGTGGCCACAGACCCATAAACATAAACTTGGGCCGTTTTCCCGGTGAAACAAAACTCACTCTCCTGGTTTCCAGATACCAGTTTGGAGGAAGAGTTTGTCACTCCAAAGGAAGTCAGGGTTCTAAATGGTGGCAGGCAGGACCTGGGAGAAATCCTAATCCGTGTGGAATTTTGGAAGGCAGAAGTCCGCTCCTGGATGCAGACTGTGACCTATTTCGCTGTGAAATAAAACTCACAACCCGGTAGCAAGAGTTTCCCTGGGCAAGAACATTGGTACTTTTCGCTTTGAAAAAGGACTCACCCTCCCAGTTTTCCCATACCGGTCTGAAGGAGGTCTTTGTCACTCTAAAGGTAGCAAGTCTTCTAAGTGGTGGCAGCTGGGGTTGGGGTAAAAACCAGATTTGTTAATACTTGCAGAAGACAGAGCCCACTCTCGAGCACAGGGACCTGGACACAAACAGGGGCTGATTTCACTGAGAAATAAAGCTCACATCGACACTTTGGTAAGGTCAATTTAGAGCAGGTGTCTGGCACTCAAAAAACAGCCAGGCTTCTAAGTGGTGCCAGATTGTTCTTGTGAGAGACCCTGAACTGTTTGGAATTTTAGCAGGCAGAAGCCATGTTTAATTCACGGGGCACTGGAGATAAAGAGAGGCCTATTTCTCTGTGAAATACAGCTCACTTCAACACTTTTGTAATATCTACTTAGAGGAGTATTTTGGCACTCAATGAACAGCCAGGCTTCTATGGGTTGGCATCTTTAGTCTGGGAGAAATCCTGATCTGTGCGGAATTTCAGCATGCAGAAGCTCAGTCAGGCACAGGATCACAGACATGAACATTGGCCTTTTTACTTTGAAAAAATATTCACCCCCCAGTTTCTCAATACCAGTTTCGTGAAGGCCTTTGTCGCTCCAAAAGCAGACATAGTTCCAAGTGATGACAACTTGCGTCTGGGAGAAAGATTGATTTGTTTGTTGTTTGAGCAGGCGGAGTAAATCCTCAGGCCTTGGGCACTGGACACGAATACTGGCCCTTTAACCTGTGAAGCAAAAACCCCGCCCCCACATTTGTAATGTCAGTTTAGATAAGGTGATGTCACTCAAAGAACAGCCAGGCGTCTAACTGGTGCCAGTTAGTATATGGGAGATTTTTCAACTCTTTGGAATTTCAGAAGACAGAAGCCCTGTCTCAAGCACAGGGCCCTGGACACAAACAGGGGCCTATTTCTCTGTGAAATGAAGCTCTCTTCAGCAGTTTGGTAATGTCTATTTAGAAGAGGTGGTTGGCACTCAAAAAACAGCCAGGGTTCAAAGTGGTGCTAGTTTGCATCTGCAAAATATGCTGATTGTTTGGAATTTTAGCAAGCAGAAGCCCTGACTCAGGCACAGGAACCTAGTCACAAACAGGGGTCTATTTCACTGTGAAATAATGCTCACTTCACCACTTTTGTAACGTCTATTTAGAGCAGGCTTTTGGCACTGGAAAAACCTCCAGGGGTCTAAGTGATGGCAGTTTTAGTCGGGGAGAAATACTATTTGATTTACAATTCTAGCATGCAGAAGCCCAGTCCCAGGCAAAAGGACATGAATAAGATCATTGGGCCTTTTAGCTGTGGAAAAAAAACTCACCCTCCTAGTTTTCTGATACCAGTTTGTAGGAGGCCTTTGTTACTACAAAGGTAGCAAGCCTTCTAAGTGGTTGCAGCTGGGGTTTGGACTAAATCGGGATTAGTTCATCCTTTTAGCAAACAGCCCAGTCTCATGAAGAGGGACCTGGACAAAAACAGGGGATTATTTCACTGTGAAATAAAGCTAACTTCACCACTTTTGAAATGTCACGTTAGAGGAGTATTTTGGCACTCAAAGAACTACCAGGGTTCTAAGTAGCTCCCATTTCTATCTGGGAGAAATCCTGCTCCATTTGGAATTTTAGCAGGCCGAAGCACAGTCTCAGGCACAGGGCCCTGGGAAAAAACATTGGCACTTTTCACTTTGAAAAAGTACTCACCCTCCCAGTTTTCCCATACCGGTCTGAAGGAGGTCTTTATCACTCTAAAAGTAGCAATTCTTCTGAGGGGTGGCAGCCGGGGTTTGGGTAAAATACAGTTTTGCCAATATTTTCAGCAGACAGTGCTCAGTCGCAAGCACAGAGACCTGGACACAAACAGGGGCCTACATCACTGTAAAATAAAGCTCACTTCAACACTCTGTTAATGTCAGTTTAGAGCAGGTGTTTGGCACTCAAAAAACAGCCAGGCTTCTAAGTGGTGCCAGATTGTGCCTGTGAGAGACCCTGAAGTGTTTGGAATTTTAGCAGGCAGAAGCCATGCTTAATTCACAGGGCACGGGAGGCAAAGAGAGGCCTATTTCTCTGTGAAATAGAGCTCACTTCAACAGTTCTGAAATGTCTAGGTTCTAAGGTTCTAGGAGGAGGATTTTGGTACTGGGCTCGATGTATAGGTACAGGATTCTAAGAGATTTGTCTGTGAGAGTCCCCGAACTGTTTGGAATATTAGCAGGCAGAAGCCATGTTTAATTCACTGGGCACTGGAGGCAAAGAGGGACCTATTTCTGTGAAATACAGCTCACTTCACCACTTTTATAAGATGTACTTAGAGGAGGTGTTTGGCAATGAATGAACAGCCAAGTACTAAGTGGTGCCAGATGGTGTCTGTGAGATCCTGGACTGTTTGGGATATGAGAAGGCAGAAGCCCAGTCTCAGGCTGACACAAACAGGGGCTTATTTCACTGTGAAATAAAGCTCACATCATCACTTTTGTAATGTATATTTAGAGGAGCATTTTGGTACTGAATGAACTGTCAGGGTTCTATGTGGTGTGTCTGTGGGAGATCCTGGACTGTTTGGAATTTTAGCAGGCAGAAGCCGTGTTTAATTCACTGGGCGCTGGAGACAAACATGGGCCCATTTCTCTGCGAAATATGGCTGAATTCACCACTTCTCTAATGTCTATTTAGAGGAGGCTTTTGGCACTCAGAGAACTATCAGGGTTCTAAGTAGTGACAGGCTGCGCCTGGGAAAAATTCTGATCCGTTCGAAAATTTAGCAGGCTGAGGCCCAGTCTCAGGTGCAGGGCCCTTGGCAAGAACATTGGCACTTTTTGCTTTGAAAAAGTACTCACCCTCCCAGTTTTCCCATACCGGTCTGAAGGAGGTCTTTGTCACTCTAAAGGTAGCAAGTCTTCTAAGTGGTGGCAGCTGGGGTTGGGGTAAAAACCATATTCGTTAATACTTGCAGAAGACAGAGCCCACTCTCGAGCACAGGGACCTGGACACAAACAGGGGCTGATTTCATTGTGAAATAAAGCTCACATCATCACTTTGGTAATGGCAGTTTAAAGCAGGTGTTTGGCACTCAAAGAACAGCCAAGCTTCTAAGTGGTGCCAGATTATTGCTTGTAAGAGACCCTGAACTGTTTGGAATTTTAGCAGGCAGAAGCCATGTTTAATTCACTGGGCACTGGAGGCATATAATGGCCTATTTCTCTGTGAAATGCAGCTCACTTCACCACTTTTGTAAGATTTATTTAGAGGAGGTGTTTGGCAATGAATGAACAGCCAGGTTCTAAGTGGTGACAGATGGTGTCTGTGAGATCCTAAACTGTTTGGCATATGAGCAGGCTGAAGCCCAGTCTCAGGCACAGACACAAACAGGGTCTTTTTTCACTGTGAAATAAAGCTCACATCATCACTTTTGTAATGTATATTTAGAGGAGCATTTTGGTACTGAATGAACTGTCAGGGTTCTATGTGGTGTGTCTGTGGGAGATCCTGGACTGTTTGGAATTTTAGCAGGCAGAAGCCGTGTTTAATTCACTGGGCACTGGAGACAAACATGGGCCCATTTCTCTGCGAAATATGGCTGAATTCACCACTTCTCTAATGTCTATTTAGCGGAGGCTTTTGGCACTCAGAGAACTACCAGGGTTCTAAGTAGTGACAGGCTGTGCCTGGGAAAAATTCTGATCTGTTCGGAAATTTAGCAGGCTGAGGCCCAGTCTCAGGCGCAGGGCCCTGGGCAAGAACATTGGCACTTTTCGCTTTGAAAAAGTACTCACCCTCCCAGTTTTCCCATACCGGTCTGAAGGAGGTCTTTGTCACTCTAAAGGTAGCAAGTCTTCTAAGTGGTGGCAGCTGGGGTTGGGGTAAAAACCAGATTTGTTAATACTTACAGGAGACAGTACCCAGTCTCAAGAACAGGGACCTGGACATAAACAGGGGCCTATTTGACTGTAAATTACAGCTCACTTCGACACTTTGGGTCGTGTTAGTTTATAGCAGGCGTTTGGCACTCAAAGAACAGCCAGGCTTCTAAGTGGTACCAGATTGTGCTTGTGAGAGACCCTGAACTGTTTGGAATTTTAGCAGGCAGAAGCCCAGTCTTACAGACACAAGCAGGGGCTTATTTCACTGTGAAATAAAGCTCACATCATCACTTTTGTAATGTATATTTAGAGGAGCATTTTGGTACTGAATGAACTGTCAGGGTTCTATGTGGTGTGTCTGTGGGAGATCCTGGACTGTTTGGAATTTTAGCAGGCACAAGCCGTGTTTAATTCACTGGGCGCTGGAGACAAACATGGGCCCATTTCTCTGTGAAATATGGCTGAATTCACCACTTCTCTAATGTCTATTTAGAGGAGGCTTTTGGCACTCAGAGAACTATCAGGGTTCTAAGTAGTGACAGGCTGCGCCTGGGAAAAATTCTGATCCGTTCGGAAATTTAGCAGGCTGAGGCCCAGTCTCAGGCGCAGGGCCCTGGGCAAGAACATTGGCACTTTTTGCTTTGAAAAAGTACTCACCCTCCCAGTTTTCCCATACCGGTCTGAAGGAGGTCTTTATCACTCTAAAGGTAGCAAGTCTTCTAAGTGGTGGCAGCTGGGGTTGGGGTAAAAACCAGATTCGTTAATACTTGCAGAGCACAGAGCCCACTCTCGAGCACAGGGACCTGGACACAAATAGGGGCATACATCACTGTAAAATAAAGCTCACTTCAACACTCTGTTAATGTCAGTTTAGAGCAGGTGTTTGGCACTCAAAAAACAGCCAGGCTTCTAAGTGGTGCCAGATTGTGCCTGTGAGAGACCCTGAAGTGTTTGGAATTTTAGCAGGCAGAAGCCATGCTTAATTCACAGGGCACGGGAGGCAAAGAGAGGCCTATTTCTCTGTGAAATAGAGCTCACTTCAACAGTTCTGAAATGTCTAGGTTCTAAGGTTCTAGGAGGAGGATTTTGGTACTGGGCTCGATGTATAGGTACAGGATTCTAAGAGATTTGTCTGTGAGAGCCCCCGAACTGTTTGGAATATTAGCAGGCAGAAGCCATGTTTAATTCACTGGGCACTGGAGGCAAAGAGGGGCCTATTTCTGTGAAATACAGCTCACTTCACCACTTTTATAAGATGTACTTAGAGGAGGTGTTTGGCAATGAATGAACAGCCAAGTACTAAGTGGTGCCAGATGGTGTCTGTGAGATCCTGGACAGTTTGGTATATGAGAAGGCAGAAGTCGTGTTTAATTCACTGAGCACTGGAGACAAACATGGCCCCATTTCTCTGCGAAATATGGCTGAATTGCCCACTTCTCTAATGTCTATTTAGAAGAGGCTTTTGGCACTCAGAGAACTATCAGGATTTTAAGTAGTGACAGGCTGCGCCTGGGAAAAATTCTGATCTGTTCGGAAATTTAGCAGGCTGAGGCCCAGTCTCAGGCGCAGGGCCTTGGGCAAGAACACTGGCACTTTTCGCTTTGAAAAAGTACTCACCCTCCCAGTTTTCCCATACCGGTCTGAAGGAGGTCTTTGTCACTCTAAAGGTAGCAAGTCTTCTAAGTGGTGGCAGCTGGGGTTGGGGTAAAAACCATATTCGTTAATACTTGCAGAAGACAGAGCCCACTCTCGAGCACAGGGACCTGGACACAAACAGGGGCTGATTTCCCTGAGAAATGAAGCTCACATCGATACTTTGGTAATGTCAGTTTAGAGCAGGTGTTTGGCACTGAAAAAACAGCCAGGCTTCTAAGTGGTGCCAGATTGTGCTTGTGAGAGACCCTGAACTGTTTGGAATTTTAGCAGGCAGAAGCCATGTTTAATTCACTGGGCACTGGAGACAAAGAGAGGCCTATTTCTCTGTGAAATGCAGCTCACTTCACCACTTTTGTAAGATTTGTTTAGAGCAGGTGTTTGGCAATGAATGAATAGCCAGGTTCTAAGTGGTGCCAGATGGTGTCTGTGAGATCCTAAATTGTTTGGCATATGAGCAGGCTGAAGCCCAGTCTCGGGCACAGACAAAAACGGGCTTATTTCACTGTGAAATAAAGCTCACATCATCACTTTTGTAATGTATGTTTAGAGGAGCATTTTGGTACTGAATGAACTGTCAGGGTTCTATGTGGTGTGTCTGTGGGTGATCCTGGACTGTTTGGAATTTTAGAAGGCAGAAGCCGTGTTTAATTCACTGGGCGCTGGAGACAAACATGGGCCCATTTCTCTGCGAAATATGGCTGAATTCACCACTTCTCTAATGTCTATTTAGAGGAGGCTTTTGGCACTCAGAGAACTACCAGGGTTCTAAGTAGTGACAGGCTGCGCCTGGGAAAAATTCTGATCCGTTCGAAAATTTAGCAGGCAGAAGCCCAGTCTCAGGCTCAGGGCCCTTGGCAAGAACATTGGCACTTTTCGCTTTGAAAAACTACTCACCCTCCCAGTTTTCCCATACCAGTCTGAAGGAGGTCTTTGTCACTCTAAAGGTAGCAAGTCTTCTAAGTGGTGGCAGCTGGGGTTTGGAGAAAAACCAGACTTCTTAATACTTGCAGAAGACAGAGCACAGTCTCAAGAACAGGGACCTGGACATAAACAGGGGCCTATTTGACTGTAAATTACAGCTCACTTCGACATTTTGAGTCATGTTAGTTTATAGCAGGTGTTTGGCACTGAAAAAACAGCCAGGCTTCTAAGTGGTGCCAGATTGTGCTTGTGAGAGACCCTGAACTGTTTGGAATTTTAGCAGGCAGAAGCCCAGTCTCAGGCACAGACAAAAACAGGGGCTTATTTCACTGTGAAATAAAGCTCACATCATCACTTTTGTAATGTATATTTAGAGGAGTATTTTGCTACTGAATGAACTGTCAGGGTTCTATGTGGTGTGTCTGTGAGAGATCCTGGACTGTTTGGAATTTTAGCAGGCAGAAGCCGTGTTTAATTCACTGGGCACTGGAGACAAAAACCGGCCCATTTCTCTGCGAAATATGGCTGAATTCAACACTTTTCTAATGTCTATTTAGAGGAGGCTTTTGGCACTCAAAGACCTACCAGGGTTCTAAATAGTGACAGGTCCTGCCTGGGAAAAATTCTGATCCTTTCGGAATTTTAGCAGGCAGAAGCCCAGTCTCAGGCACAGGGCCCTGGGAAAAAACAATGGCACTTTTCGCTTTGAAAAAATACTCACCCTCCCAGTTTTCCCATACCGGTCTGAAGGAGGTCTTTGTTACTCTAAAGGTAGCAAGTCTTCTAAGTGGTGGCAGCTGGGGTTTGGGTAAACACCAGATTTGTTAATACTTGCAGAAGACAGAGCCCACTCTCGAGCACAGGGACCTGGACACAAACAGGGGCTGATTTTCCTGAGAAATAAAGCTCACATCGATACTTTGGTAATGTCAGTTTAGAGCAGGTGTTTGGCACTGAAAAAACAGCCAGGCTTCTAAGTGGTGCCAGATTGTGCTTGTGAGAGACCCTGAACTGTTTGGAATTTTAGCAGGCAGAAGCCATGTTTAATTCACTGGGCACTGGAGACAAAGAGAGGCCTATTTCTCTGTGAAATGCAGCTCACTTCACCACTTTTGTAAGATTTGTTTAGAGCAGGTGTTTGGCAATGAATGAACAGCCAGGTTCTAAGTGGTGCCAGATGGTGTCTGTGAGATCCTAAATTGTTTGGCATATGAGCAGGCTGAAGCCCACTCTCGGGCACAGACAAAAACAGGGGCTTATTTCACTGTGAAATAAAGCTCACATCATCACTTTTGTAATGTATGTTTAGAGGAGCATTTTGGTACTGAATGAACTGTCAGGGTTCTATGTGGTGTGTCTGTGGGTGATCCTGGACTGTTTGGAATTTTAGAAGGCAGAAGCCGTGTTTAATTCACTGGGCGCTGGAGACAAACATGGGCCCATTTCTCTGCGAAATATTGCTGAATTCAACACTTTTCTAATGTCTATTTAGAGGAGGCTTTTGGCACTCAGAGAACTACCAGGGTTCTAAGTAGTGACAGGTTGTGCCTGGGAAAAATTCTGATCCGTTCGAAAATTTAGCAGGCAGAAGCCCAGTCTCAGGCGCAGGGCCCTGGGCAAGAACATTGGCACTTTTTGCTTTGAAAAAGTACTCACCCTCCCAGTTTTCCCATACCGGTCTGAAGGAGGTCTTTGTCACTCTAAAGGTAGCAAGTCTTCTAAGTGGTGGCAGCTGGGGTTTGGAGAGAAACCAGATTTGTTAATACTTGTAGAAGACAGTGCCCAGTCTCAAGAACAGGGACCTGGACATAAACAGGGGCCTATTTGACTGTAAATTACAGCTCACTTCGACACTTTGGGTCATGTTAGTTTATAGCAGGTGTTTGGCACTCAAAAAACAGCCAGGCTTCTAAGTGGTACCAGACTGTGCTTGTGAGAGACCCTGAACTGTTTGGAATTTTAGCAGGCAGAAGCTGTGTTTAATTCACTGGGCACTGGAGACAAAAACTGGCCCATTTCTCTGCGAAATATGGCTCAATTTGACACTTTTCTAATGTCTATTTTAGAGGAGGCTTTTGGCACTCAAAGAACTACCAGGGTTCTAAATAGTGACAGGTTCTGCCTGGGAAAAATTCTGATCCGTTCGAAAATTTAGCAGGCTGAGAACCAGTCTCAGGCTCAGGGCCCTGGGAAAAAACAATGGCACTTTTCACTTTGAAAAACTACTTACCCTCCCAGTTTTCCCATACCAGTCTGAAGGAGGTCTTTGTCACTCTAAAGGTAGCAAGTCTTCTAAGTGGTGGCAGCTGGGGTTTGGGTAAACACCAGATTTGTTAATGCTTGCAGAAGACAGAGCCCACTCTCGAGCACAGGGACCTGGACACAAACAGGGGCTGATTTCATTGTGAAATAAAGCTCACATCATCACTTTGGTAATGGCAGTTTAAAGCAGGTGTTTGGCACTCAAAAAACAGCCAAGCTTCTAAGTGGTGCCAGATTGTGCTTGTGAGAGACCCTGAACTGTTTGGAATTTTAGCAGGCAGAAGCCATGTTTAATTCACTGGGCACTGGAGACAAAGAGAGGCCTATTTCTCTGTGAAATGCAGCTCACTTCACCACTTTTGTAAGATTTGTTTAGAGCAGGTGTTTGGCAATGAATGAACAGCCAGGTTCTAAGTGGTGCCAGATGGTGTCTGTGAGATCCTAAACTGTTTGGCATATGAGCAGGCTGAAGCCCAGTCTCGGGCACAGACAAAAACAGGGGCTTATTTCACTGTGAAATAAAGCTCACATCATCACTTTTGTAATGTATGTTTAGAGGAGCATTTTGGTACTGAATGAACTGTCAGGGTTCTATGTGGTGTGTCTGTGGGAGATCCTGGACTGTTTGGAATTTTAGCAGGCAGAAGCCGTGTTTAATTCACTGGGCACTGGAGACAAACATGGGCCCATTTCTCTGCGAAATATGGCTGAATTCACCACTTCTCTAATGTCTATTTAGCGGAGGCTTTTGGCACTCAGAGAACTACCAGGGTTCTAAGTAGTGACAGGTTGTGCCTGGGAAAAATTCTGATCCGTTCGGGATTATGGCAGGCAGAAGCCCAGTATCGGGCACAGGGACCTGGACACAAATAATGGCCTATTTCTCTGTGAAATACAGCTCACTTCACCAGTTTTGTAATGTTAGTTTATAGCAGGTGTTTGGCACTCAAAAAACAGCCAGGCTTCTAAGTGGTACCAGATTGTGCTTGTGAGAGACTCTGCACTGTTTGGAATTTTAGCAGGCAGCAGCCACGTTTAATTAACTGGGCAGTGGACACAAACAGGGGCCTATTTCTCTGTGAAATGCAGCCTTAGACTGGGCTTCTGCCTGCTAAATTTCCGAACTGTTCCGGATTTCTCTCAGACTAAAGATGCCGCTGCTTAGAACCCTGGCTGGACTTGGGCTGCCAAAACCCACCTCTAAATGGACATTACAAAAGAGTTGAAGTGTTTCACAGAGAAAGTTCTAATCCTTAACCTAAATTTCTGACCGCTTTTGTTTGAAAGATACTGTACAGTATGTTGTCCAATAATTAAAAATTGCACAAAGAATAAGATTCCCAGACCAAACCAAACCACCCCCTTCACTGCTCCATCTTAATTTTGGGAGAAAGAGCTATAGAGTTTATAAATGCTCTCCTTCCATGCTATTCAGTCCTTTGCTGCACATCCCCAGAGAGGATTTACTCCTGCTTTTGTTCCCAACACCACCTCTCTCTCCAGCACAAATCCCACTGGTCAGACAGAGATGGAGCAGACCTAAGGCAATGGTTCCGGCAGCACCTGCAATTCCCAGCTCCCTGTTTCCTGGAATGCTCATCCGAGCGCTCGTGGCAATCTCGCTTCAGCCCAGACTTTCTGTCCTCAGAGGGAAACGCAGTCTGATGGGACACGGCTCTGGCACCCCATTTCCTCTTGCTGGAAAGCCCCAGGTAAATGTAGTCCCTCAGACCTTGCATCCCTGAACACCAGGAGAGCTGGCATTTCACCCAGATCCAGGATTCCCTAGGCAGCCAATCCCAGCAGGGAGGAAAAGAGGAACGCAGCATCCCTGTGACTTACCCCACAGCACGGACAGGACCAGGAGCCCTCAAGCACAGACCCCTGCTGCTGAAGCCTCTTGGCTTTGGCTGCTCAAACACCACAGCTTTTGGCAAAGACGGGAGCAGTGTAATGATTTTTCCTGTCCTGAAAGAGAGGAGGAAAAGAAAACAAAATTAAGTTCCCTGCAGAATTCAAAGGATCCCGGCTTTCACATTTCTGCTCTGATTGCTCAATACGGGGTTTTATCCAGGTGACACCAATTCAAATACAAAAGTGCCTTTTCCCAGCATTTTTATTCCAAACTATTTCAGAAATTAAAAGGATGCTCATTTTTCTTATTGCATTCTTTGCTTGATTTTAACAGAACCATTTTCATCCCAGACCCTGCTTGTCAGTTATTCAATCCTTTACTGCTGGACTTTGCACAAAGGGACACCCAGGGTGCAGCATCCCAAGAAATCCCAAAGAGAAACCCCTCCAAAAGGTTTTGAGGCGCTCCAGAACACAGCTGTTCATGCCTTGTCAGGCCACACCAATTCTGTCACATCCACCTGAGCTGTGCAGGTGAGACAAAGATTCCCCTTCCTCCTAGCAAATTGCTGTCTGAGACCACACATGTCCATCCAGGGCAGGACCTGAAAACAACGTGGGAAAGGCAAAATGAAAATGATTTCTGTCAGAAAATGTGTAATAATAATAATCAGAACTTATGGACAAATTTAGTAACATCAGTTTCATATGATAAATACAGGCCATGCCCATCCTTCCAGCCCAGGTGAAGGCAGGAAGGAGAACTACAAGAAGAGTCCCTTTTATGGATGTATATCCTAAAGACTCTTCTGCATTTTATGCTCTTTGTGTTCTTTTAACAAATGGATTGCTGCTAAAAACATCTGCGGGGCCAGAGGCACCAGGCAACCCAAAAGTATCAGCACTCACACCCACTGCTAGTACGGACGTATTCACAGTTCATCTTTGGCCAAACAAATCCCAGGTTGGTTTTGCTTTCCTGACAGACTTGGCCAATTTAATTCCCATTTAGCAAGGCAACAGATCCTGTTTGGCTTGGGGGTCAGAGCCCACCTCTGGCACGAGAACTCCAAATTAGATTGGAGAGAATCCAAGAGCAAATTGAAATCCCAGCTATGCAATAAAGTCCTGCTTCTGGCAGGTTCCTTGTGGCTTTTGGGGCACAGGAAAGGCCTTTAGACCAGAAAAACTGACATGAAAACCCCAAGCGAGCACTTGTCATAAAGATGTTGCGCTTAAGGTTACAGACGCAGAATTGCTTTGGCATTTCCTGCACCCACACAAACACATTAAAAGAATTAAGTGCAGAGTCCTGAAGCTCAGTTCTTCCAATTCTATTTTGGTCGTGTCACTTGACATACCAAAATCCACAGTAATACTTCAAAAAATGGAAAGCAACTCCCACCCTATTCCATTTTCCTGTTGAACAGTCCTCTTAAGAACAGGTTAAAAAAAACCAGAAGAAACAACCAAGACCTAGTAGCAACTGGTGTACCAGCCACCCACTTTCAGTAAGTTTTCATTACATCTGCTGGCTTCACTAAGAAAATTAATTTGTATGTGTAAAAACCCATCCACAAGGAGCAAGTGTTTCTGAGCCCACAGCTTGCAGGTAAAGGATCAGAGGGATCCAAAAGTGCCCAAAAAAGATTCAGGTTCACGGGACTGGGGCAGCATTATTTGAAACCGAAGTGCTCTGCAGCTGTCCCAAGCCAGGAGCTCACAAACAAAATGAGCTCCTCGTCCTGCCTCCTCTTCCCCTTTCTTCCCTTTCAGACACGCACAGTCTGAAGCTGACTAGCCCCAGGTGTCCCTAACGTCGCATGCTGGGACTCGCTCCGGGGCGGGCGTCGCTCTGCGGAGTGAGGGGACGGCGGCAGCGGCGGCACTCGGTGCCTGGCACAGCCCCGCGCTCGCGGCGCCGGGCGGGGGGTCCGCGAGGGAGCGGCGCGCGCGGCGGGGGGCGCGGAGCCGCGAGGGAGCGGCGCGCGCGGCGGGGGGGGGGTGGCGCGAGGGAGCGGCGCGCGCGGCGGGGCGGGGGGCGCGGAGCCGCGAGGGAGCGGCGCGCGCGGCGGGGGGGGGGGGGGGGGGGGGGGGGGGAACGGGGCCGAGAGCAGCGCGCGGCGGGGGGCGGGGCCGCGCGAGAGGAGCCGGAGCCGTGCCGGAGCGGCGCGGCCCCCGGGGCTAAAACCGCTCCTCTGGCGGGGGCTGCGCCGGGCGAACCGCGCCCGCCCCTGCCCGCCCAGCGCGGCCGGCACCGGGCCCGGGCGGCCCCCGAGCCCCCTCCGGAGCGGCCGAAACGGGCTCGGTTCCTGCCGCCGCTCCCGCCTGCCGCTCCGGCACCGCTCGGCTCGGCTCTGCGGCTCGGCTCTGCACGGTTCTCAGTCGCCCGCGTCTCAGTCCCCCTTAAGTCACAGCTGGAGGGCTATTTCCCGCAGTTTAAGCACACACAATAACAGAAGAGTGCTACTCCCCTCAATTTAAATTTCTTTTGTCCTCATAGCCCCCCTTTTTTATGGAGGAACCAGGGAGGGATGGACAAGATAAAACTGACTATGGAAAAGAAACAAGTTCCCACTACAAAGCCACACTGGTTCACCTGTTCAGCAGTTGCTTCCTCGCACAGTTTGTCCCTCAGCACCTCGCTGAAGCAGCGCTCCACATCCCAGCGCTCCCCCAGATCCTGTGAGGTGCTCTCACCTCGGTTCCACGAGGTACCCCCGGGAGCCCACCATAAACTGCTCTCCCCCAGCAGCTCCACACCGAAGAGAGCAGTGAAACCCTCCCTGTAACACAGCCCCCAGCAGGACCTGCCCCTCCTTACTGTCACTGCGAACACCTGGGGCTGCTCACCCTCATCGCTCACACCTGGGGCTGCCCTGTTCTCTCATCACCTTAAGTGCTCACACCTGAGCCGAGGCCCCGCTCACCGGGGAGGGGGCCACGCCCCCAGGAGAGGAGATCCCGTCCACCGGGTAAGAGACCTCTGCCCCCAAGAAAGGAGGCCCCGCCCACTGGGACCACAAAAGAGAGGGAAATAGAATAAGAAAGAGTCAATATAAAGGGAGAGGAAAATAGAGAGTTAGAAAAAGAAACAGAGTTACAAACAGGGTGAGAGAAAGGAAAAGACTTAGGGGTTAAAAGAAAATAGTAAGATACAGTTAGAGAAACAGAGAAAAAACAGACTTAGAGGGAAAGCGGGGTAGAGGGAAATAAGGAAATAGTGAGAAACTTAGAGAACCAGAGAGACACAGAGTGTTCAAAATAAAAGAGCAAAGCCAGAAATACACTGAAAAGTAATGTGAGAGGCAAAGCAAGAAAGACAGTGAAGAAAATTAATAAATCATACCAAATAAAGACAGGAGCCGGGGGAGAGGGGGTTGAGGGGAGAAGGAGTGGGGTATCTTTATTATATTCAGCTTTATTAAATGATTTTTTTTTATTTACACTTCATTAAAACACAGCCAAACAATGTATACAAAGGTGAGTACAGATACAAATTGAATTATAAATACAATCCATATACACGCTGTTAAATGCAAACTTACATACAGAGCAATACATGGAAATGCAGCAGCAAATGCACAACAATACCATTGACTGCAAGCCAAATACATATTAATGCAATATATCCATCCTCCTATTTCAGAACTGCTCACCGTAGTTTGCTTTATTTATACAGGAAATCCAAAGGACAATCGGCACACAGAAAACTCTCGTCTGCCACACGCAACTCCCTATGCTTACCTGTGACTCGCTGTCGCTCTCCTGGTTCCCGGGAGCCTCGGGAAAATCCTCCTGCCTGATGAAAACCCCGGGCCCTGGTCGGTCTGCGCCCGAACTCTGGCCATGAACGTCGCCTCGCAGACCGGCCGGGACCGAGGAAAAAAAAACCCAGCCGAGGGGAAAAAAAAAAATCCAGCCGGGGGGAAAAAAAAACCCAGCTGGGGGGGAAAAAACCCAGCCAGGGGGGGAAAAAACCCAGCTGGGGGGGAAAAAAACCCAGCTGGGGGGGAAAAAAAACCCAGCTGGGGGGGAAAAAAACCCAGCTGGGGGGGAAAAAAACCCAGCTGGGGGGGAAAAAAACCCAGCTGGGGGGGAAAAAAAACCCAGCCGGAAAGGAAAAAAACCCAGCTGGGGGGGAAAAAACAACCCCCCTGCCTGGGGATTTTTATTCTAAATGTAAAAATTAATTAAAAAACCTGAAAGGTAAAAGTCATGCACGCCAAGGTTAGAGCCTGTCAGCACACACACTCGCACAGGTGACGCAAGCATCGGCAGACAGACGCAAACTCTCACAGACAGACATGAACAGCCCCACAATCTTCAGCTGACACGCTGACTGCAATCCTTTCTTGAAACGCTCTGAAGAGGATGCTTGAACACATCTTCTGGCTGCTGGTCTTCAACACCGAACGGCAGATTCCGGGAAAAGCATCGGCGGCTGCGGAGACGGATATCTGCCTCGGGGCCTGTGAGACAATGGGAGGAGGTCAACGAGGGTTTACCTGACAGTTAGGAGATACCCCCACACATTTCCTACCCAAAATCCCATGGAAAAGAGATCAACAATAAAGTTTCATAGCTGCTCTACCTAACTGTGACTGTGTGCCAGGGCAGGGCAGCTCTGGGTGTAAGCACATACAAGGCACATACAAGGCATGACAAAGCAATCACCTTACAAGGCTTGGCAAAGTAAGCCCATATAATGAACCAGGGTTCATTCCCTCCTCTGGCTGATGGAACCTAAACCCAGGTGTTGTGGGATTCACAGCTTTGCCACCTGCTGTTCCACTCTGTCCCATGTTTGCAAAGCAGGAATATTCCTGGCTTCCATATTACATCTCAAAGCAGCAGCCCTGGGAGTACTGCTCAGACTCCAACCTGACTAGTCAGCCTCACATTCCTCCAAGGGCAGAAAAACCACAAACTGGTAGAAAATGGGTATTTTAGACCAAACAGGACCCATTGTAGAGGTCAAATATTCCACACTGTGTTCCTGAGCATTCCCAAGGCTTTTTGACAGGGAAGTAAAACTCCACATGTGAAGGACCACTTCCCATGTAACAACTTCTTCAGTAAAACTTCCCACATAAAAGCCCAGGTGTCTGTAGCATCCTCGGTAACACATTCCACATACAGTATCAGGTCCCTTGGTACATGGGCCACAGCAGAACCTTCCCCATTAAGGGCCATTTCCCTTGGAACAACATCCTCAGTAAAATGTCCCAGATGAAGGACCAGGTCCTGTGTGGCACCAACCTCTGTGCAGCAGTAAGCTTTATCTGGAACTCACAGAATCAACAGAATCACAGAATCAACGCCCGCAGCCCCGGAATTTTAACACAGGATTTTGTGGAACCAAGGAATGGAGGAGCTGTCCTGTCCCAGTTCTGCCTCCTCTGCCAGCAGCAGGGGTGATGCAGCTCTCAGCCATGAGATCACTTCAGTTCAACCTCCCAAAGGGAGGGAACACTTACTATGAATCCCAAAGTTCCAGTGCATCATCTGTCTGCTATCTCAGAACTTCAGTTGGTCTTTGTGGGAAAAAAAATCTGCGTTGGGTCCAAGAACTGACTCTAACCCCTGTTACCTGAACTGTCCATCTGCAGGATCAATGTTCAAAATAAACATTGGGTCCTTAAGGGCAGAGTCTGTTACCCTCTGTAAAACCCAAGGGAAGAACAAGGCTCAAAAGGCAGTCCCTGATGCCTCCAGCCCCTGCTGCTGGAAACACTGCCCAGGATTTTGTACAGACAGGACAGAGCCTTTGCACAGCTCTGTCCCGTGGGACCGAGGGTGGCAAACCTGAGAGACTGACAGAAATAGAACAAATGATTGATTCAAATGGACACTGGTGAGCCCCTCCCCAGAACTGTACCCAGCCCAGCTCAGGAGCTGGAACTGCTGTTGCAGGGCACAGCATCTGAAGGAACACTGCAGCCGTGACATTAAAGCCAGCAAAAACAAGGACTAAAGAGAAAAAGATCCTTACCTGGTCCAATGTCCCAATCTCTGGCTCATCCTCACAGGGGACACTGCTCCAGGAAGGAATCTCCACACAGCCCGTGAGACCGAGGCTAGGACGCTGCCCTGCCAGCAGACGACAAAGGTTAGTGAAGCTTTTGGGACATACTCTGTCCTCAGAGTGGTGTGACAAAACACCCATCAGTAATAAGGACAGCTTGCACCCAGGCTTGCAATAGACTTTCGTACGTTATTTCTTCAAAGTCTGTGCTTTAAAATATTTTGATATTGAAAGTGTTTAATCAAGATTTACCATGAGCTCTGCACCCTGCCATGCACCAAGCCCAAAGGAATAACTGGATATCCTCACACTCATCCAGCCTGAGGCAGCTCCCATGTAGGGAGAGTAGTTACAAAAGTATCCCAATAAAAATTTCATTTACTTCTAAATATCTTCACTGAAATTATTTTTATTCTTGTTTACTGTATAACGTGTGCTTTATTAATGTATTCCTTATCATCAATAAAGTATACGAGTATATTATGCTAAAATATAGTTTGCACAGATACCTTTGCAAATTCTGAAAGAAGCTGGCCATTAATTAATGCTGAACAATCAGCATCCATCTGGATAAAAACCCATGAGCAGAGCTGAAACTTGTTTTCATTGGCAGCTGTACCTTCCTGCAAGTTGTGTTATTGTACCTACCTAGCACACACAGAGATTTCACCCTGCTTATAAACCTTCATGTACTTCCCCCTGCCCCCCACTTGTGCTGCTGCAAAGATGGAAACTGCTAATGGAAGGTTTCAGAAATACAAACCAGCACCATCTGTATTTTTCACCAGGTATGAATGTAGGATGAGCATAACTTCATCACATATGACAGGTGCTAAA
The DNA here is from genome assembly GCF_903797595.1 of Erithacus rubecula. NCBI lineage: Eukaryota > Metazoa > Chordata > Aves > Passeriformes > Muscicapidae > Erithacus > Erithacus rubecula. The sequence goes on along the minus strand of NC_136670.1, from coordinate 14,729,444 downwards.
ATTCCAGATGCTCCTTCAGCTTTCTGACTAATCTAAGATGCTCCTTGAGCTAGAAACCAACAATTTATGCTAGAAAAGGAAACCAGGTTCAGAAGAAATTCTTTTCTTCTATTTTGCCCTAATGATAAACAGGAAGGTTACTGAAACACAGTAATGCACATCATGCTAAAACTCATTTTGCTCCTATTTTCCATCTCTTACTAGCTTAGCAAAAAGGGTGTCCACAAATAGAGCAAGATTGCTTAAAATGAAAAGGACAAAGAACTCAGATATTTTAAATGAAGAGGCTAAAACAAAAATTTACATGGTTCATGCAGAATGTTTTAGGTGGAATAATTCTGTTCCATTACTTCAACTTCTTTGCACTTTGAGAGGACAAGGACTAACAGAGTTTGGAATGTAGGAATCACCATGTAATTATTCAATTTTATTGAAATAAAACTAATTTTTTTCTCCAGTACTAGAGAATCTCAGCTGCTTATCAATGACAATCAATTCATACCAATAGTAAATACTTTTTTTACCTCTGAGAAGGTTACAAACCTTCACAATAGCTTCCCCACAGCTGGATCTCTGCAAACACTTTTGGAAAACATTTGTGTAGATTCAAAGTCCCAGAACACTGCCTGGATTCCTTCTCTACCATGCAGGAGAGGGTCCAGGCTGGGGCACCCCTGAGGTCCTGGGGCAAAAAGGAAAGTCCCAATTCTAGAAAAAATTCCCCTAAATGAATGCCCCAAGAAAAGCCCAACCACAACTAAAAAACTTCCTGCCCCTAACCAAATAAAACAAAAAAAAAACCCCTTTAAATACAGAAAACTTATACCTATTTATACCTATTTAATTTCTGGTCCTATCCATATTTGACATTATATATTCTACATATATTACTCAATAAATTTTATGGAATTTACATTATAACATATACTACACTTTTATTATTTATTATGTACATGTTTACATTACTAGATCTTTTTTCTATTTTATGTAGATATATCTTTACATATATTTGTATGTTTATATTTTTAATATTATTTATTGAAAAGCTCTGCCTCTAACCAAATAGAAACAGAAAAACCCTTTATTTTTAACTATATTTAAATGTATTTTTCTACTTATATATATCATACTCTTTGATATATATAAAGATTTGATTAAGTTGATACTTAGTATGTATATATTAAGTATATTATACACTATAACATATATTATTTATATTATATCCTACATATATACTTCTATTTGTTTATATTTTAATTTATATATATTTACACGTACATATATTCATAAATGCAGATATATTTTTAGTTTTATGTTTGTATATATTGCATATTTGTGCATTTATATTTTTGTTTATACAAACTACATTTATATTATGGATTAAAAATCCTGCCTCTAACCAAATAAGACCAATAATAAATTTATTTAAGGTTTAGTTAGGTATTTTTTATATTTACATTTTTTCTGTCTTCTACACCCAGCCCACCCCGTCCCCCCCTCAGCCTTTTTACCTCCCAAAGAAGGCACAGAAAGGCTGCAGCTGCCCCGGGCAGGAGCACGGGGTTTTATTCGAACCCTTCCCACGGTCCATCCCCCCAAAAAGGGACTGTGCTCACACTGGGAAGGGGGGGCAGCCCACAGTTCCCCAGCCCCGCAGACACAGGCGGCGAGAGGCAGAGCGAGGGAGTGACAGCAGAGAGGACAAAGGAAGAAATCCCTCCCGCAGCTCTCACCTTGCTGGCTGAGAAAGCAGCTGCCTCCTCCTGCCGGCTGATCCCGGCTGCGGGCAGGGCGATGGCTCGGCAGCTCTGCAGAGTGTTCGTTCTTCCTCGATGTATTTGTGTTTCTCTCCATGTCCCCGGGGCCGGAGGGGAGCGGGCAGGGAGCGCGGAGCGGAGCCGGGACGGCTCGGGAAGGGCCCTTCCTGCGGAGGAGCCCCGCAGAGAAAGCCGCTCCCGCAGCTGCCTGCCGGTGCCCGCGGGGCTCCGGCGTGCCCGCGGTGCCGCTGAGCGCATGGCCCGTGTCCGCACGCCTGGCACTGCCGCGGAAAACAGCGCCGGGTGGGGGGGATTGGCACCGGGGCGCAGGCAGGCAGCCAAATAGCCGAGCAGGGACCTTCATTTCCCGCCCTTTCTGCCGCCACCTTTGGAAGGTCAGCCGAAGCACGAGCGAGGTGCCATCATGGGAGTGGCATGAAGCGACTTCCGCCCTTCCTCGCCGCCATCTTTGTGGTGGCCGATGCCACTTCCTGTCGGTCGCCATCTTTGTTGTGGCGGAAATGACTTCCGGTCGGCCGCCGTCTTTTTTGTGGCTCCCTTCAGGGCCCTCGCCCCTCAAAATGCATCATTCTTGTCACCTGCCTGATCCCGACGCGACTCTGACACCGGTCGACCGACCCTGCGCTCTCGACGCGGTGTTTCGCCGCCATTCCGACGCTAGAAAGCGTTAGGGTCGTGATTCCGGTTAAATATGGCGGTGTCGGTGCCCCGTACGTACTTCCGGTTGAATATGGTGGCATTCTTGCCCCGTACGTACTTTCCGTACAACATGGCGGCGCTCCTGCTCTTTACGTATTTCCGGTTCAAAATGGCGGCGCCCATGATTGTCACGTGTTTCCGGTTCAAAATGGCGGCGCCCATGCCCGCCACGTGGTTCCGGTTTAAAATGGCGGCGCCCATTATTTCCACGTGTTTCCGGTTCAAAATGGCGGCGCCCATGCCCGCCACGTGGTTCCGGTTTAAAATGGCTGCGCCCATGCTCGCCACGTGTTTCCGGTTCAAAATGGCTGCGCCCATGCTCGCCACGTGCTTTCGGCTTAAAAACGCGGCGTTCATGCTCGCAACATGCTTTCGGTTTAAAATGGCGGTACCCGTGACGCCACGTGCTTTTGGTCAAATATGGCGGCTCCAACGCGGCCACTTGGTGCAGGACAAGTATTACTGCGACTAAATAATCACGTGTTGCCGGAGATTATGGCGGCGGCCTTTCGGCCTTGTGATTGGGGACATTCCGTGCGGCGCCAATGAACGTGGTCGGGCCGACGGGGTGATGCGGGACGCCGGCCTCACCCGATGACATGGAGGGCAGGCCGACCCCGTGACGCGCGGGAACGGTGACGGTGCCGGGCGGGCCGACCCTTTAACCCGGGGGGCGGGCAGTCGCTGTGAGGCGAGGGGCGGGGCCGTTGCTATGGGGCGGGGGGGCGGGGCCGTTCCTGTGGGGCGGGGGGCGGGCAGTCGCTGTGGCGCGGGGGGCGGGGCCGTTCCTGTGACCCGAGGGGCGGGGCCGTCGTCGTGTCGCCGTGTCGCCATGTCGCCGTGTCGCCGTGACCCGATGCCGTAGTGCCGTGGGCGGAGCCCGGGCCGCTGAGGTGGGCTCCCCAGTGGGACCGGGGTTCCGTTCGGGTGCTGTCGGTGCCGGCCGGGGATCCCGTGCCGAGCGGTGCCGCCGCTCCCTCGGCGGGCGGAGCGCGGGGCTCGGGGACCGGGCGGCATCGGGACGCGTGCCGGGGCCGAGCGCGGCGCTGCCGCTGCCGCTCCGGGGTCCCGCCGGGGCTCTGGACTCGCTCCCGCCGCGGCGCGGGGACCCGGGGCCGTGTGCCCGCCGTGCGCGGGAGGGCGGCGGCCGCGATTGCCCCGCGCTGAGCGGAACCGGCCGGGGCGCGGGGACCGCCCGTGCCGACCCCGGCACCTCCAAACCCGCCGCTCCCGCCGCTGCCGGGGAATTTGGTTCCAGCGTAGGCAGAGAATTCTGTACTCCTGTAAGTAATTTCTGATGTGATTGTGCCACTTTAACAGTATTTGAAATGCCTCTCCATGCCCTGGCAGCAGCATTTTTTAACTAAACTGGAAATTCAGCCCTTCTGCCTGGGTCTCTGCACAGAATCATGGAATCCCAGAATGGTTTGGGTGGGAAGGCTCCTTAAAGCTCCTCCACTTCCACTCCCTGCCGTGAGCAGGGACACCTTTCAGTAGCTCGGGGTGCTCCAAGCCCCAGTGTCCAACCTGGATTTGGACACTTCCAGGATTCCAGAAGCAGCCGCAGCCTCTCCTTGCTGGACAGCAGCATTGAAAGGCAGAGGGAAGGTTCAGCTGTGATGCTTGTGTTGCATTTAACATTGTACTGTGTGACAAAGGTGCCTTTCATCTTTTTTTCTTTTTTTTTTTTATAAATTAAAAGATTGCCTTGTATTCTTAGAGTGTTGCATTCTACCTCTGTTGTTTTTCCTGGTAGTCTGGATCCTCTGCTTAGTTTTTTTTCTTCATTTATTAGATGCCCTGTGTGTGGTGGATGTCCTGATTTAGGGCAGTGATGACTTTCATGAAGAAATCTTTAAATGAAGACATGATTATCCAAACATTTCCCTTCCCTGCTGTTGTCCCTGCTGCATTAGAAGCTACTGCTTCAGTCCGAGGATGGAACAGGTGCAGGTTTTTTGGTATTGTGTAATTTCTACCAGTGGAGTGAAAGGGGCATCATTTTTACCCATTTTTAATATTTTTTTACCATTTTTTCCTTGAGCTGTTTTATTGTCTTCCCTGCAAGCAGAAGGGGGTGCAGATCCATGGTGTTTCCTCCTCAAGAGAGGCACTGAAGCTCTGTAGGTGCTTCTGCCCTTTTCCCCTGACCCTAAAGAGAAGAGACACTGTCCCTGCATGGACCACCTGGCTTCTGTCACAGTGTTTTTAGGACAGTGAGGTGATCAGGGGAGGAAGGTGGTTTCTGTGGCTGTGGGCAGCTCTTCCTGAGATCAGGGAGAGAGGACTGTGCTGTTAAGTAGGAAATGGATGCATTTTCCAGAGAAAGCTTCTTCAGGAATGAAGCTCTGGTGGCAAATATTGCACAGTTCTACCAGCTCCTTGAGAAAAGTCACAGGGGAGTCACAGGGGCATCAGTTGGGCTTGGAGCAGGATTTGCCAACCCAACAGAACCTCACTAAGTTCTCTGTGAGTATTTGGTGCTCAAGTACCACCTGGGATGACTGAAAGAAAATTCAGTTTAACTTGTACATGTTACCTGGGGTGTGCCCCACAGTACAAATCAGTTCTTCTCTGAGGTGGTGCTTGGCAGGGGGCTTTTCCTGTTAAAATACAGGCATGCTTGGCACAGCACAGTGAGGATGGGTTATTTACTTCAGCAGGAACTAATGTGTGGAGGATTTTTCAGGTTCCTCAGTGGTCAGGAACTCTTGTCTAACACTTCTTGATCTTACTCAGTACTTTTCTGAGTGATGCTCTGTGGGCTGCTGCCAAGGCCCAAGGTGAGGAGGGTTGCCCCAGTGTCTGCTCAGGTCAATAGCTAAATTTGTTTTTGCTTTTCTAGGAGCACACATAGTGGAGAACCATGTTGCTGTTTTCACTGAGCTCCTGCACTCTCAGAGAGAATCCTTTGCCCTCTGTTTGATGTTCCAGCTCTATGATAAAGATCTCGAGTCCCTGGAAACTGCTAAGTATCCTGCCAGTTTAACCAGTACTATAAACTCTGGATACCCAAGCAATCTCAGGAACCTGTGGTATGGAATACCGGAAGTCACTGAATTCCTATAAAAACCTCACAATTTATACAGGTCACATTTCCATCAGAAAGAGCATTTCTGTCGAGCTAATTCTGTATTTCTTGTTGATCATGTTAGACACAGATTTGCTGCAGGGCTTTTCTCTGATGACACAAGAGGTCTCTGTGGTGTTTGGGAGGTGGCTCAGGGCTCAGGGGTGGGTCGTACACAGGCTCCTCACCGGGCACAGCAGAGCCTGCTGCATACAGTGGCCTCAGTTCAGAGTGCCTGGAGTTGCCCCTGGCTGGGTTGGGGATCACAGGCCCTCTGGGCTGGGTTTGGTGAGTTTTTCTCTAAGGCCAGCAGTGAACACTACAGATTCCCTGGGGGCACTGCTGGATGGCTCTGTTCTAGCAGGACTGCACACTTGTGCTCCTGGAGCTTTGCCCTGGGTTCAGCCCACAGCTCATCTCAAAACATGGATAGCTGAGGAGATTTTTGTTTCATATTCATCATTGTTTTTCTCTTATACTTTTTTCACTTTTAACAGTTTAAAAATCATGAGGAGGTAAACGAGGAACCTGCTGTGCCCCTGGATTCTGTATTTACCACTTTGCTAAAGAGAGCCTATGAGAGAGGAAGCAATACCCTCCTGGAAGGTGGTGTTCAGACAAAATTGGCTTCCTGGCTCCCATCTGGCCAGCTTTTGTTGGGAGTAAAGCACGTGCTGTTGTACCTGAAATCCACAGTGGAGAACTTCAGCAGTGTAAGAGCAATACTGTAATAATATTGTGGTCATGTTTGGTTTATTTTCATGCAGAAGGTACAAATTACTTAGCTGTTAAAATTTAGGTTCCAGTTCTGTAGCTCTTTTTTCTGTACTTGTCTCTGAGGCTGCACAGCACTGTACAAAACTGCATGTAATTTATAAACAAATGTCAGTTCTTATTATTGAGGAGCATTGAATTTACTTTGCATGGGTCACCTTGCTGATCAGTGTGAGTGCAAATAAACTTGAGATTTCAATCCAGCTCCTGGGTCTCCTGAGAAGCCTTTGCAGAGAGTAACATTCACTGGCCTGTGTACCTCCAAATGTCACAATATAAATGAAATTCTATCACTATTTATTTGGCAACCTGAGACTTCTCCTAGAATCAGGTTTCTACATAGGGAAGTGGTTCCTTCCCCTAGAAGAGGCTGTAATCTAAGTAGTTCTTAATTAACTCCTATTCCTGTTGTATAATTACCCTTCTGCTCCCATCCTCCTCTTTTCTACACTTCCAAGATGTCTTTATTTTCATAGCTTGGTAAACTTTGGGTCCTCAGCTTGCTGACCTCTGTGTGGACCTGCTGAGCATCCTGTTGTGCCGGGGCAATCAAATAAAGCCGGAGCAGCAGCAGGAACAGGAAGAGCGTCAGGCTGATGGGATCTCTTTGTGGATGAGGAGCCTCTGATGACAGAAGTGTCTTCAAATGACAAGGTACCAAATCCCTGCACACAGAGGTACCTGCTAGTAAACTTGGATTTGGCTGATTCTCTAGGGAATAGTTTGCTGAACAGAGAACTGTTGTTAAGCTCTTGGAGGAGAATTTAGGAATGTAGAGCGTGAGGTTGCTAAACTACTGTGTGGAGATGTGACCCAGCTGCATCACCCACAGTCCCACCCTGAGCTGGAACATGTCAGGAGAAGTCCCAAATGAGATCACCTTTGCAGAAAAAAATGTATTCCTTCAGCCCTGTGTAAAGCCTTATTGAAAATTATGTACTTGAGGAGGGAATTTTTCCTCCTTTCATCTGTTCTGTGAATTTGTGGAGATTAGAGTGTGTTGATGAACCCCAGAATACTGAGTTTTCTTCTGCAGATGAGCTCAGACATGTCCAGAGTGTTCAGTATAACAACATAAATCCCACAGCATAAATGTTGGGAGAATGATATTTATGTGCTTGTAATTCATTAATATTGTTTATCCTCTGGCCAGTGAGTAGACAATTTCATGTTCAGTGAGTGTAACTGATAAACTGTGGAAAACAGGCTGATGAATGAGTTTATTTTTTACCCTGCACCGTGATTACCCATTCAGTGACACTGTTACCTCTGTGTGTTACAGACCCTGGAGGATACACTCACCCTGATTTTCAGATTTTCCTACCCTGGAGAGCTGGTTCCTGGCGTTGGAGCTGCGCTCTATTCCTCAGCCTGGTCTGAACCCTGTCCCTGTGAAGCTCCTGTCAGCTCATCCCAATTCTGGGGTGCTCCAGCTGCTGAAAACAGGCAGCCCCACCCTGCAGAGCATCACAAGGGATCACAGACACGTCTTGTCCAAGTATTTCGAAGCCATCACCAAGAGTGTCCTGGAAGAGCTGCAGACTGTGGGGAAGGACAGAAGCCAGGTCTATCCCAGGAAGTCTCACCAGCAGCAGGCTCTGGAGGAGCTGCACATGTACATGACTGCAGCCCAGCTGAAGGAGATCCCTTTAACCATGCTGCAACTTCCTGAGATGAGTTTGACTTGTCAGAAATCTGAAAAATCCCCTAAAATAGGGAAGCAGTTAAGCTTCTATGGACAAATCTTGGTGCAGCTCCTCACAGACAGCTACCAAGGACATCCCCAGCAAGGAGAACTTCTGCTGTCCGCAGAGCACGTTCAGGCTTTGGGGAAATTGATGTCAGCATCGGCCAACAAAGATTTGGAGTGAGTTTTCCTTCAGGCTCTCCAGAGTGAGCCAGTCCTGGCTCTCGCAGGTGGTGTCGAGGTGCAGGCTCACTGTCTTGCCCAGTGCTCACACACCTCCCTGGCCATTGTGGCCATGCTGATCCAGCACTCCAGGACTCACCTGCTGCAGTTGGAGCTCTGGTGTCTGAGCAGTGCCACTGGGAAGTACCTGAGGAAGCACATGGAGAGCTTTCTTCCGCTCGTTCACGTGTATTTGCAGTGCAGAGACCTGGATGGTTTCAGCCGACCTTCCACAGGTAAAGGCACCTCTGAGCCCTGCCAGTGATGCAGGAGCCACATTCCCTGTGCAGGATCTGCTGGCCTTAAGGGCTGGCCATGTTCACAGCACAGATAAAGGTGATAAGACTTGGATGTCTGACCTCTAGTGACTGTCTTGGAAGTAAGGTGAAGAGCTGTTCTGAGGCTTGCCTGTTAGACTGAAGCCAAGTACTCTTACAGTTACTGCTGCCCAGATTTCTCTTTTGAAGCCCTTATTTAATGCTTAGTGATTGTGGAAATTTGTCATTGTGCTTCTCCTGGTTTAGTACAGGATGTAAAACCTTTTTCTCAGGCATGGATAGAAGAGTGTCATATATACAATATTATTTTTTGTTATTTATCATATACATAATCTTTATATTGCTGATATTTTTTGTCTATTTTATGTTTATCTATATCTTGATATATTATATATTTGTATGTTTCTAATTTTAGTATTATTTATTTAAAAGCTCCACCTCTAACTAAATACAAACAAAAAAACCTTTATTTTAAATGATACTTAAATATATGTCTCCATTTATATTTTTCATATTTATATCTTTAATATATCTCACCAAGATAGGGGACAGTCAGGGAGGAGCACTGGCCAGCAGTCAGACATGTGCAAGGCTCCTTTAGCAGAGGAATGTTTACAGATAGAAGCAATTCCCTCCTTTGCATCTCCTTTTTATTTAACACCCCCCATAACTCAATTGCTATCACAAGGAATGTGCAGTCCTGCCTTTTCCCTGCACAGTGTTTGTACAGAGGACCTGGGCCCAGCAGGCACCCGTGAGTCATTGAATAAATCCTGATTTATATATCAAAGGTTCTCCTTCTGGCACTGCATGTTTGCAGATCTGGGCTGGCATATTCGACTCCCCTCACGGCCACAGCCAAGAACAATTGATCAGATTTTGCAGAGAATTCCCACTAAAACTTAGGTACAATCAGTGAGCAGAAAATCCTTTGGGGTTTAGCTCCGTCTCTCATCTCTTCCAAGTGGAGGAAGATGGCCTTTTGTCACACATCACAGCAGCAGTGATGGATCAGGGCTTTTTTTTTTTTTTTTTAATTTAATAAAAGGGGTATAAAAATAAACCAGGTCTGATATAAATGTCTCCAAAACCCATTAAAGCTTTTTAAACCCAAGATGACCATCATGGTTCCCAAGTTCAGTCTTCTATTTGTACTGGTTTTGCTATAATGAAATCAATCAGGTTATTTTAAGAAATAGCAAATCATCATGACTAAACCTCTGGCTCCTCGTTATTTGCACTTACAGTCTCTTGTAGGAAGGTCTGCGGCCTTTTTCCCATACTACACTGGAGAGAGGATGGACATTAATGACACACATATGCACAAACAGTCTTTCTGGTTCTTCAAAAACTTTTAAAAAGCCTGTAATAAAAATGATATAAAGTAATATTGTGTCTCAGACTGTTCAAGAAAAGGGAAAGGAGAGCTTTAATGTCCCACTGGGAGATGTTGAATAAATCTTCCCCATGGGTTTGCACACAGTAATAAAATCTTTTTGTCCAAACAAAAATCAGATTTTTTTGATCAAACAAGTTAGGTCTGTATGAGAACAGCTCAGGAGACTTTCAGGGCACACAGTGAGGATGGCAGAGTACAGAATGTTAAAGATGAAGTGTTAGTGCCCTGAATTATTGCTCTGATGTAGCCAAATTTTTTCACAAAGAGATGTAATAGTTTCTCCTCCTTGTTTCCGAGTTCCCAAGCCATCCTGCAATTCATCACCTGCACTAGTGCAGAACAGCCTGACGTGGGTCAGTAACATATCCAGCTCCTGAGCTCCGAGCCACACGTCCCTGACCTAAAGAGAAGTCAGGAACACAGAAACAGCTGTGGGAGAAAGATCAGACAAAAACCTTCTTTCCCTGTAGGTGAACTCCGATCCACTCCTCACTTCCACTGGTCACCCCAGTGTCCATTCTGCTGCCCACAGTGACCCCAGGCAGGTCCCTTTGCCTTTCTCCTGCCCCTCTCCAGCCCGAGGCCGCTCCTCTGCTCGCTCTCCCCGGCCTTCTTTTGTTAGAAAGATACTGGACAGTAAATCGTACAACAGGCTTTAGAAACTGCACAAAGAATAAGAGATCCAGACCAAACCCAACCACCCCCACCACTGCTCCAGCCCAATTTTGGGAGAAATAGTGATAGAGTTTATAAATACTCTCCTTCCATGCTATTCAGTCCTTAGCTGCACATCCCCAGAGAGGATTTACTCCACCTTTTGTTCCTGACAGCACCTCTCTCTCCAGCACAAATCCCACTGGTCACGGACACAGATGCAGCAGACCTAACGAAATGGCTCCGGCAGCACCTGCAGTTCCCTGCTCTCTGTTCCCTGGAAGGGTCATCAGAGTGCTCGTGGCAATCTCACCTCAGTGCAGAAGTCTAAGGATCCTGGCTTTCACACTTGTGCTCTCATTGCTCACTATGGGGTTTATCCATGATAGGTGACACCAATGCAAATATAAAAGTGCCCTATTAGTCAATTTTTATTCCTAACTATTTCGGACATTAAAAAGATGCTAATTTTTCTTATTGCACTTTTTGCTAATTTTAACAGAACCATTTTCATCCCAGACCCTGCTTGTCAGTTATTCAATCCTTTACCGCTGGACTTTCCATAAAGAGACACCCAAGGTGCTGCATCACAGGAAATCCCAAAGAGAAACCCCTCCAAAACCTGACAGAGAAAGGTTTCGAGGCGCTCCAGAACACAGTTGTTCATGCCTTGTCAGGCCACACCAATTCTGTCACATCCACCTGAGCTGTGCAGGTGAGACAAAGACTCCCCTTCCTCCTAGGGAATCGCTGTCTGAGACCACGCATGTCCATCCAGGGCAGGACCTGAAAACAACGTGGGAAAGGCAAAATGAAAATGTTTACTGTCAGAAAATGAGTAAAAATAATAATAATCAGAACTTCTGGACAAATTTAGTAACATCACTTTCATATGATAAATACAGGCTGTGCCCGTCCTTCCAACCCAGGTGAAAACAGGAAAGAACTACAGGAAAAGCAGAATCCCCTATTTGGATGTATTTCCTAAAGACTCTTCTGCATTGAATGCTCTTTGTGTTCTTTGTGCTGCTAAAAACATCTCAGGCCCATATTTTATGAGCCACAGGCAGGACAAGGTGAGGTACACCTGAAGAGCCAGAGAGACACAGGACCTTGGCACACCAAGGATAAGAGCAGAGGAAGCAGGGGAGCTGTGGGGGGAGAGCTGGAGAAGTGAAGGAACAGGCATATTCTTGTTTACATTCGTCAGTGCTGGGAATTTGGGAAACTCGTGGTGCTGCATGCATCGAGGACATAATGCCCGCAGCTTGGTTGTTTTCCTTTGCTGATAACCCTGGGCTGCACCCCCTCTCCAGAGGAGCAGAGAATTCCTGCAGGCTAAGGGTGAGTCTGGTCCCACTCCAGGAGTGTGTCCAGTAAAGGAGGAGAGTTGTGTGGAGGAACTGACCCCAGAAATCAAACCCCACAAACATTGAAATGAACTCCACTGAGCTGCAACACCAAGCCTTCAGAGCAGGCAGAGGCACGGGGCGCAGGCAGGACCGACAACTACCGGGGGGCGGAGCGAGAGGCGGGGCCGTGCGGTTCTGGGCGGGGCGAGAGGCGGGGCCGGGAGGTGTTGGGCGGGGCGAGAGGCGGGGCCGGGCGGCCCCCGGGGCTAAAGCCGCTCCTCTGGCGGGGGCTGCGCCCGGAGAACCGCGCCCGCCCCTGCCCGCCCAGCGGGGCTGGCACCGGGCCCGGGCGGCCCCCGAGCCCCCTCCGGAGCGCACAGAGCGGCTGAAACGGGTTCGGTTCCTGCTGCCGCTGCCGCTCCGGCACAGCTCGGCTCGGCTGTGCACGGTTCGCAAAAAACCCAAACTAAAAAACACCCAAAGCCCCAAAATTCCACTGTACAACCCCCCCAAAACCCATCAAATTCCCAAAAAAATCCAAAAAACCCCCAAAATCAAAGAATTAAAAATTCCCCAAATCCGCCTCAAAAATAAAAAAAAGATCCTCTAAAAGTACCAGAAAAACTGTAAAAAAAATTTCTTCAAAACACTTTTAAAAATCCCTAAAAAATACCCCAAAACAACATTAAAGACCCTCTAAAAAAAACCACAAAAGCTCTTTAAAAACCCCTTAAAAAAACCTCAAAAAGCCCCAAAATTCCCATTTAAAACTCTCCCCAGAAAACCTTTTAAAACCCCCCAAAAAACCACAAACCCTCTGTAAATCTCCAAAATCCCGCCAAAAAAACTCCTTTAAAAATCCCTTAAAAAAAAAAATATTAAAATCCCGAAAAATCGATCGGCAGGCATTAGCGATCGAGCCCGGAGCAATCAATTGGCAGGCATTAACCTTATTACCTTATTTAATGGGGATTTTTGGGATTTTTTTCAGAATTTTGGTGGGTTTGTTGTTTGTTTTTTGGGTTTTGTTTTTTTTTTTTTAATTTAAATGGGATTTTTTGAAAGGCATTTTTAAATGAGTATTTTGGAGGAAGTTTGGAGTTTTTAAAGAGGTTTTGTGGTTTTTTTGGAGGGGTTTTTAAAGGTTTTTGTGGGAGGGTTTTTAACACCGGCGCGCTGGCGGCAGGCTGATCCTGACAGCTCCGGCAGCGAGCCCGGCGCGGACTACAAGTACCGTGAACGCCGTGTCAGGGGCGTATGGGTTCCGTAAACACCCGCGGAGCCGCACTACGAGTCCCACAATGCCTCACGCCGCCTGGTGTCTCTGCTCGGGTCCCGATTTAAATCCAGGCAGTGAGGAAAATGGCGGTGCGGAGCTGAGTGTGGGACACGGAGATGTAGCTAGGCTTTGGCTCATTTCCCAGGTGAGTGGGGCTTGGAAGCATGGAGGAAATGAGGGAACGATCGGAGAGAGGGGAGTTCTAGTTCGCGTTTCTCTGCTTCCCTGGTATGGGACGGCGACGGCGGAGGGAGAGCTGCCTCTTGCCGGGGAAGGGAGAAGCTTGGGGGTGGCCCTGAGGGGCGGATTTTTTCTGTCTCTCGCCTCTCTCCTCAATACGAACGTGGCTCCCTGAGGGGAGGCGGAAGGGGACCGTAGATGGGCTCTGTGTGAGGAGAATTCCCAGGCCTGGAGATGAGAAGATTCCCCGGGCAACGTGTCACTGCCTTTACCTCTTTCTAGCTATTGTAAGTTCACTGGTGGCTGAGTTTTGAAGGGGCATTCCTGCGGCAGTCGGGGGAATTGATGCGCGGACTAAAGGCTTCCCGTATCGCTGTGTGATGCATATCTAAGTATGGTGATTTGGGGTGGAGGCTCCTCGTAGAATACAAAGAGACCTGAGGTCACTGGGGACTTGGCTTTAGAATCGTCTGACCCACGGTTTCTCAGAGCAGAAGGCGGGGTGTGGGTAAAATAATTCGGTTAGAATGGCCCTCCCTGCCATTCATCAGGGCTTGTCCGGTACCGAGGCGGTTCCAAAGACTTTGAGACCGCATTCTCCTGGTCATCCTATAACCTCGGTGAGTTTTAGACCTGACTTCACTTGTCTCCTTATCCCTGGTAATAAGAAAAGGGATGAAAAATCCTGCAACTGAAAGATCATTTTCGTGCCTCTTAACCATTTCTGCCTCGTAGTTGTAATGAAACCGTGTTGTTGAGGGTCGCGCGCTACTGTAGGTGTTAGTGTTTCTGGGATATAGATAAGGTTAGAGTGAGTTAGAATGTAGCGTGAGGTTGAGATAATTCCCACAGTTCTCTTCCTTTGGTTCTAAAGTTGGCTCTGTTTGTGGTTTTTGCGCCTACTCGTAAGCACGGTCAAATTTCCCTTTAAAAGTGAAGTTTCTCTATTTGTCAGCTCATATTCAGACTCATTTGAATCCTCTATATCTTCTTCCCCTTTTAGATAGAAGTTAACAGAAAATGTTCTAACTGCACTATCAGGACAAAACAAAACGAAATCTGAAAGTGTGAGGGATGGCAATATCTAGTGTACAGTATCTGTAATCCAGTTAAAATGAATTCTTACAATAAGCTTAAGATTCTATCATCACTACTATGAAAATAAATATTTTCTTATGGAATATTTCTATCTTAAATGTTCTGCTTCACATGAAACAAAATTGTATATTCTGAATATAAAATAGAGCTTCACAGAAACTAGTAGTATAGGAGTGAAAACCAAAGAATAAAAGCTTGGGTTTAGAGAAGAGAGACAAAATTGGATGCTTTTTGGGAGGTTCGGGTTTTTTGGGTTTTTTCGGTTTTGTTACTTTTGTTTTATAAACAAGATTGTGCATTATAGCATGCAAGTTATATTTACTGTTAACTGCTGTTACAATGGGCTGTTCAACTGACTGTTGTAAAGAATTTCCTTCAATTCTGTTACTACTATTACTGTATTATTTTTTTTTAACTAATGCCAATGGATTTGATGGATCCATTGCTGACATGTGAAGATAGAAGCTGAGGGATATAGGAAGCAATAGACAAAATAAGCTCAGCGTTCAGCCTCACTTTAAGTACCTCTCCTGTTTCCTGATTACAGTGTATTGTTGCCAGTCTGATTTTATTTGGAAAATTACTTGGGTGCATTTTGGGCATTATACCATAATGTATAGCTGAGACAAAATGCAGATTAGGAAGAAGATGCAGATCTATTTTATAATAGAACCTTATCATCATGGTGGGATTTTTTATATTAATAATGGACAAGAAATCACAATCAAAAAACCTTCAAGATTAATCCCTGTGGTACAGCTTCATAGAGAAGGTGGGGGGCATTTTTATTTTTCAAGAACGCTGGTAAAGAAAAGGTGTGTTGATTATGTTTGCCTGCAGAGTTAAACCATTTGTAGCATGTGAAAAGGTATTGGACACTACAGTCTGACACTACAGGCTGCTTCAGCTCCTGCATTTAAATGAGTCTCTCTTGAATAAGTGATCTTCAGTGACTGTATGATACAGGATCTTCTGCATTTCATGTTCAAGCTTTTTGAGTATTTAGATATATCTGAAATATTCTTCTGACTTGATTTAATAATAATTAAAAAAAAAAAAAAGGAGGAGAGTGGGGTGGGAGGATTAGTATAATTTATGCCAAGGATATAAGAGGGTGGTGAAGAATGTCTAGCCTGAATGCTGGAGCAGCCTGCCTATGCAGGTGTTTTCATTTGTTTCCCCCCCTTTACCCCTGGCTAGATCGATTGATGTTTCTAGATGTGGGGTATTAGGAAAGAGGCAATTGTGAAACAATTTGTCTGCTACTGATTTAAATCTGTCATGGAGTGTATTACCACTCACTTTGATTTTTGTGTGTTGCATTTAGTTGAGTGAAGGTGCAATTATTTTGTGCACCATATAAATGGGATGCATACTTCATATGGATCCTGTTACTAATACTTAATTGGTGACTTTTTAAATTCGCAGTTATCAATAAACTAATTTTTGAAAAGTGAAACAAAATTGCCTTGCCTTCGATCTCATGAAGGATTTTTAGTCTTTTGTGTTCAGTGTCTAATAACAGAATGCTCTGCCTCACTGAAACATTCCAGAGTGAACAGGTAATGGAAAAGAAGTTGGATTTGGTGACTTTTGTTGCCATATCTTTTAATGGAAGGGTAAAATAAAAGATGGAGCAAAACAATTTACAGTGAAATACTTATTCTCTCCAGTATTTTGGGGAAATAATTGTTCAGGACAGCCAGTCAAGAAAAGAGTTCTCTGTTCTGTGTAAGTAAGTCCAAAGAACTAAATCTAAATCAAAGATGGCATTCTTCTGGTTTTGCTTTGTGCATTCAATTTGTAATTCTAACACTTTACCTGTTGCCCTGTAGAGTATATTAGCACCTTAACATTGCTGGGTTTGTTGCATCACGTTCTCTGGAGGCTAGTAAGTCACAGAAAGAGATAAACCGTGCTACTTGCTTTTTGCTGCTATGTGTGTGTCTGAAGGAGTAGCAGTTAATATAGTCTATGTGGATAAACTTTTTCTGAAACGTTTTAGACAGACATTAGGAGCATACACAAATGTGCATGCGCACATAAACAATCACTATACGGAAATGTTAGTGTTTTTTCTGAATCTTATGGAAGAACTAGTAAAGGTTTAAAAATTAATTTCTTGTGTTAATAATGACAGCTTTAAAATGGTTTTCCATTTTTGGCAACTTACATCTTAAGGAGATGATTTCAGACAAAAATTTTCAATTTCTTTGCCAGTGATCTGAATAGGCTTTTCAGACATATTACTCTTTAATATCTTTTCTTTCCCCATAAAGACTATGCTAGAGAGGTTAGGTGGAAATAGGGAATTGTGACTTGATTTGCAGTTCTTTTTGTGCTCGGTCCATCTTTGCTGCTGCCATGAACTAAAGCAGACATAGGCAGCATCTTCTGTTATAGTACCCTCCTCATTTTATCTTCTATGGCAGCCTTTTTGATGTTTAGAGTAGAGATTTCTGGGTCAATGGGCAGGACGTCAGTCAGTATATGGCTTAACTTTCTTAGGTAGTAATTGAAAGAATCCCCTCCTGATCAGTATTTCAAATGTTTATCTAGTCATAGATCCAAAGATAGTGCTAATGGCAACAAAAGCAAGAGTACTTTATCTGCAAACCATTCACTTTATTAAAATAGAGCAAAGCCAACATCTCCTTTTAACCTAGAGTGTACATTTGATCCATCCTTTTAAAGGAAGGCAGTTTTTCTAATCACCGCACAGAAAATTGAGAAAAGAAAACATCTTCCCTGGCTGAAGTAACTTTCAAATACTTTCATCTTACAACTGTAGGTTTTTTGTTGAAGCCCCTAATCTTTGATGTACCTTCAAGGCTGATGAATAAGATTTGTAGTGGTAAGGTATAGAACTAGTGCTAGCAAACTTGCCAGACTGGGATTGACTGTGTGAGAGACAATAAGCAGGTAACAGGGATGATGCGTAGGATTCAGGAACAATGGAAAATGAGTGCAAATTTGGGAAAGTTGATGGACAGCAATCACTTGATAGTAATAGAATAGCTTGTGTTGTCATCCACTGTAATTTCTGTTCAAAAGTACAGCTGCAAGGTAGTTTTATCAACTGCTTTGTCTTCTCTTAACCCTCAATCTCTCTGCAGCTGAACCTCAAGTGACTTCTGTCAAGATTACACAATACACAGTTTGATAATATTTCAACTTGGCCAAGCAATTCTTTTGGTATATGAGCAAAATTTTTCTTTTCCCCCTCATCTTAGCTCCGCTTTGTAGTGATGAAACTTTTGCTTTAAACTAAAGAGAAGGTCTAGACAGAAGTTCTTTGAGCAGTATATTTGAGGAAGCTTTTTAAAAACAGTGGAAATTTCCAGGCTTCACAAAAGAAAACAAACAAACAAGCAAAAAAAAAAAAAAAAAACACCACACCCCAAAATCACACACGCAAAAACCAATAATCCAAAAACCAGCCAACCAAACAAACACATTTAGGGTCGGGTTTAATAACTGCTTTGCAAGAAGAGAAATATGAAAAGGAACCGCAGACATTCTGGATGTCAGCCTGAGAAATTTTCCACTGTTTTCTTTAATAACATGCAGCCATGCTTTTATTGCCGGAATTTCAGTTAGGAATCTTTTCCAGACTGAAACTTCAAGCTATTTGGTGAGCAAGTGCTTGCTGAAAATCAATTGTCAAGAAATAAAATCTCATATGCAAGATTGTGCATAAACCACTCTCATGTTGGGTATCAACTACTGATTATATTACTTCAGTTTCTTGTTTCACAGTGTGTTAACTGTTTTTGTTTCTACATGATCACTGCTAGATGACAGTACATCTTTTCTTGCTTCTGGAATTCTAGACCAACATTTCCAGTAAGGATTGTATGCTGCTAAGCTAGAAACCTTCATTATCTTATCTTTAATACACAAAGGAAGAAAGACAATAGGAAACACATCTTTTGTAAAAGAGTTAAGTCTAAAGACCATTTAATGGTTATTTTTAAAAATGATTGTAGTTTCAGATACAAACTGAAGGCATCTACAGGTTCAACCTCATTTGTCTACCTTAAAGCTCTTTTCTGAGTAAGTTGCTCTTATTAACTAAAAGCTACCTGACCTTTTTCCTAGATGTAGAGGACTCTGTACTCGGAATTTGTCTTGTCTTTCTGTCACTACAGATATTTATTGTTGGCTTACGCTGTTTTGGGGTAGGGCCTAAAGAATCTTTTGCATATTGGTTTGGGGGTTTTGTTTTCTTAAATGCCAAGGTGGGAGCTAAGCTACTGTATTGTGTAAAAAGTAAGCAATATCACAACAAACTCTTGTCTTTCTAGTATTAATTGAAAATATAAAACCAGAACCCTTTACATGCATTTTAATGTAATTTTGTCTTCTTAAGACAGCATAGTACACTTTAAGAGCTCTCAAGCTAAGTCAGGGCCATTGTGCTTCCTTTTCTGTTACCTCTCTTTGTTGGGTTACTTTATTTTTATTTTTTAATAATTATGTAAAAATTTCAACATCTGACTTCCTGACTGCTCATAATCTTTTCTCACATATTCAGTTACTGCTAATGAGAATTCTAATGACTAAAGTTAAAAGTAGAGTACCTTGTTGAACTTGACATGAACCTTAATATGTTTTCCACCTTATATAAGGATTGTGTTGTGAATTGTTCAATTGGTTACTTGCTGATTGAAAGTACTGAAATTACTGCCGTTGCTTTGTATATCTGTTGGATATCTCATATAAAATTATTACTTTACGAATTTGATATAAGGTTTAAGCTTGAGATGGGATTTCTAAGTCATAGTGAGACTTCTTCTTCCTGAAGGCAAAAATGCATTGCTGAAAACATAAGACAACTGAAATGTGTTTATTGTCAAAGCCTAAAACCAACTTACTCTGTTTATTTGGACTTTGGATAAAGTTAGGGTGGCAGATGAGATATTTCATTATAGTGCTAGATGCTACCCCCTTACAGAAGTTCCAGTGTTCTTTGAGCTTGGTTTTACATTTATCTTTATTCTGCTTATTGCAAATTCTTTCATTGACTTAATTGGTAAGTTTGCTAAATACTTGATAGAAATTAAGATTGATCTTGACTGAAACAACTCTGCACTGAGCAAAAGCTTAATGTGTGAAGATTTGGTCAACTTAAAGAAAAAAAATTAAATACTTCTTGTTGTTTTGGTAGTAGTTTCTAGAGTGGTTTGCTTACCTCTGATATTTTATTCTTGTCCTCTACAAATGTAGATTCAGTAAATATAGTTTGTAATTCCAGTCAGAGTGGTCACTGCAGAAGAAGCCATGGTGATGTAAGAGAACTTTTTTTCCAGGGTGACTGACTGGATAATATCCCTACCACTTGGCTTAGGAAACTTGTCCTTACTCTAGTAATGCTTTGGTCTTTATTCCTAGTGTTTTACGTGGGGAAGAAGAAGGTATGCTATAGCCAGTAGATCTTTGTTCAATTTTCCTCCACTCAGTAAAATAAAAAATATGCTTTTCCTTTCTAGGCATTCCTATTGGCTTCTGCTGTAGCAAACACTGTGCTAGGTAAGTTTTCTGTCACAACTACTTTTTCTCTGCATCAATTCTCATAAACTCTTGGTATTTAGGGAGTTAAAAAAGAAAAAAATTATTTCACTTCCCTTAGAAGAATAAAGTTTTTTGTTTTTTGGTTTTTTTTTTAATGTTGTATGTTAATATGGTATATAGTTTGCTGTCTTCCACCCCAACTTAAACTTGAGGAAATGCATGGTATGACCTGGCCTTGGTATGTGTCATGATATCTATCACTCTTAGGCTTTTGGGGAATACTTGGACCATTAAAGGTTGCTCGTCCTAAGATGTGGGATATAGAGTGCTAGTATCCTTCTTTGTATGTATCTGCCTTTGGTTTTTAATTCTCTCTATCATAGGTACTAGAGTTTTCTTCTTCCTGAGCTAACAGATAATTGTTCTGAGCAAAGTATTCATGTTATGAATGATGAAATAGGATTTCTTAGCTAGATCTGTTCTGGGCTCAGTGCAGATATAATGCAAATCACAGTTGGGTATTGTTTGTTTCAGGTTTGGTCATAACTTCTGGGTTAAGCAATTTAACCTTCAATACTCAATTAGATTGATGTGTCAGCTTCTATACCTGTTGCTGGAGAGTAGTGAAACTGAAAGCTTGTCTGGACATTCTATTCAGTGGGATTTTGGTCACAAGAGAGGAAGCACCTCCTTTGGAATAATCTCTTGTCGCAAGTTCTGCCTCCATACTCTGCAGTTTAGCAGGTGCTCTAAAATAGACTTTAGGTGAGCTGGCTTGGTTAGAATAAGGTAGGGTTAAAACAAAATCAAGAAAATGAAAGTAGTCGGTTGAAGACAAACTTTTGGAGAATGATCTCTTCCAAGGACAGAAGAATTTGTGGGTTTTTTCAGATAGTTGTGCTCATCGGTTCCTAAGCCATGTTTTGCAGACATATGACATCCTGAGGTAAATAGTATGAGGTGGAGACAAGTGATAAATAACTTTTGGTCTTGACTGGATGCAGGTACTTGTCTGAGCACATTGTCTGTCATAAATCTACTTTCAATACAAAATGATCACATCAATTTTATTCTTTAAGAGGATTAATTATATCAGGCTTAAGTTTTGTGTGCTCTTGTGTTCCCTTCATGGTGTGCTGTGATTATCCTGTTACTGTTTGTACTCTGTTACTTACAGGCCTCTTCTATATGAGCATATAACAAGTTTTTGTACTGATGAAAGCTCAGGAGTAGGTAAAGCATTGTAGCTTTTGAAACTTTCAGTGGACTATTAGGTACACTAAAAAATACCTACTGGACTTTGAAAAGAGAAGCTATTCTATGCCCAGAGACAATTACTAATCACTTTTCTCCTAAGGATTTTAACAGGGCTCAAGAATATAAACTGACTGCAGTGTTCCTAAACATAACTTCCTGTGCTGTGTGGGATGAACTGTAGCAGAGTCATTCACTGGATGAAGGCACTGTGGCATTTACTGATAAGAATATGCATTGCACTGATCACACTTCATAGCCGATCTCCTCCAGTTGCATGACATGAATGTGTGACCGTGTGCTCCTCAGTTAGTTACTATGTTTTATTTGCTTATCAGATGCTAATATGACAATTTTTCAGTTGATGTGGCAGAATACTACCTTTGAAGATCAAACAATGACTCTCCAGCTCTGGGTTTTGTTGAATGTTAGATACAATTTATTTGGTCTACTGGTAATGGGCACTGAAGAAAAAACACACATAAAGAAAAAGTAATAATAAAACAACTTACAGCTCTATCCTGGCATTTCCACCAGAGCACTATATAAGAATACATAAAATTTGCTTCCTGATGATGTGAAACTGCACAACTGCTTAGCCATTTATCTATAAACAAGGAAGGAACTGGATCTGAAGACATTATAAATGCTTTTGACATTTGAAGAGGAAGGGTATCATCCCATCTGGTTTTGGTAGTCATTGACCTTTTGTGCTAGTTTCCAGAATGGCTGCTAATCTTCCTAAAATTACTTGGAATTTCTATGCTAATGTTGATAGTGTCATTTTGGAGCGTCCTGCAGATAAACCTTAGTGTTTTAGAAGTGCCATTTGTATAAAAACTTTCTTGAGTAAGACTGATTTTCTGCCTGCTTGAGGAATCCTTGGGAGCTTAATGTGAAATTTGTTGACGAATGGCTTTTTAATGAAAATGAAGATCCTGCTTCTTTAATAGAACTTTAGAAAAACTAGAAGCATAAAGTTTTTATGCAATGGAAATTCCTCGTAAAGAATAGAAAAGCTTGGACCAAAAAAAAAAGACACCAAAAATAAACACAAACAAAACCGAAACCAGAGGGCACTGAGAGCTTTACTTAAAAGCATGACATTTTTTATTCATAAATGGGAGGGAAAAAAGATCCATGATGGCAGGAATGAATGTTGTGGTCAGGATATTGTGTGTCCAGTAAAGATGGGACTGTTGATGTGTGTATGCAAATTCTGAAGCGTACATGACATTAATAAAACATGCCTCTTAAATCAGAACCAAAAAGACCATGGTAATATATCTTAAACAAAGTAGGATCAATTGTAATGTTACTTTCCTGTCTTAGTGGCCCATTGTTATAATGATTTATCTCAGTATATTATATACTACATCTCAGTTTATCTTTGGGCTGTAGTACATAATTCCCTGATGAAACTCATTGTTTAATTATGCTAGCATCGATCCAAACACCGTGAGCAAAGTTATTGCTGGTTGATTAAGGTGTTGTTCAGTCAAGTATTAAAAGTCTCTAAGGACAGGGATTCTGTAGGCTATCTGAAGGTGGTTCCTGTGTTCAATCACTGTTTATAAACTGAAATTTAACTTGCTGTGGGTAGTAAAGCTTGCCTATTGCCCTTTTCTCATAGTCCTTGGAGAAGACTCTGTGACTCTCAAATCTCTAATACCTCTCTGGGTAGTACTGCTCTGTTTTATGTAGCATTGAATAAAGACAGCAACCTTTTTATTAATCCACCTTGCTTAATTTTAAGATAATGGAGCCCTTAAATCTAAGACTTCATTTGACAAGAGACATACGCAATACCACTACAGTTTTTTTGGAGCAGTAAATTGTAGCAGATGCTCTGTGATAACCTGACTGTATTGTGGAAAGATTAATTAACCCGACTGGGGGGGCGGGAGCTAGTTTCCACTCTGTCCATACTTTGCAATTCCACTGAAGATACTCTACTAAGCTCCGTTTGCTAGGAATGAAATATAGTAAGGAATTTGAAAAACAAATAGAGGAAAGGAGATCCTAATTATTGGAATGCTCAAATCTGTTAGGATAACATAGGTAGACAACTATATATACTGTATATACTCAATATATACTGAGTATATACTGTATATACTCAATCAGTTTTTAACTACAGCATTGAGCTTGAAACATTTCCATATTTCAAGGGCAAATTTGGGTTTAGAAAGGGCAACTTTGTATTAAGTAGCTGTACTTACTCCTTTCAATTAAATTAATCCTATATAAGCGCTGATGCTATGCTTGGAAAATTTGAACTATTTTGATTTTGTTTCTTCAGTAGCTTATTTTGGTTTTAGTCATTTCTGATCTTGTACTCTCAAATCTGGGAGTCTAGTCATGCCAAAAATTTATTGACTTA
The DNA here is from genome assembly GCF_903797595.1 of Erithacus rubecula. Taxonomy (NCBI): domain Eukaryota; kingdom Metazoa; phylum Chordata; class Aves; order Passeriformes; family Muscicapidae; genus Erithacus; species Erithacus rubecula. Next base: position 14,705,823 of record NC_136670.1, on the reverse strand, counting down.
ATTAACAGGCCTTTTATTATTTTTAGTCCTCTAATTATTATTAGATCGTCAAATACCAAGATCTAATCTTAAAGAGGATGTGTAAATTTTTAAAAATTATCTATTTTAGTAGCACGATGGAAAAGGATACTAAGTAGAATTCTGAAAAGCATCCTTAAGACATTGGGCATTTAACTCCCCTTAAAGCCAGTTTGTGCGAGTCTGTGTAGGCTTGCACAATATGAAATCTGTAATGGATAGATGCCCTCCCCTCTCCCCACAGCACTCAAACACTTTTTCAGGATATGAGTCTACATTTTTAAAAGCGTAATGTTTCCAGTGTAAAATAATATATTCGCTGACATTAATTCTCTAACTTAGTTCTTGTGCAAATAACACGAATAAATGTTCATAAGTACTGCATCTGCCAACTAGCAAAACGGGTTAAAGGCGAGGCAATGTGATTTATGGAGTATATTTCTTTCATGCTCATGGGCCCACCCTTATTGATCGGTATAAATATATTCCAACAGTGATATTGGTGATTTAAAGGTCAGTTTGAAGTCTGCTCTAAAATAATGTTCTTAGTCAGAAGTAGTGATCTGTCATAATCAAGACAGTATATGTCAGTGTTGTTTACTCTCCATTGGAAAAAAACTGTGCATTCTGATTTGATTGTCTCTGGAGCTTTCTGAGTACCTATACTGGACAAAGGCCAAGTTAAGATACAGGTCCTTGACAGACATCTGATGTCCATTTATGATACGGTTGTCTATTACTGTGTAGTAAATGGGAAGTGATTGCTGTGTTACTGCTTATTAGATTTTGTGTGGAATTGGCCCCCATCAGTTCACAGTAAAGACTACTAATAGTCTTATTTGTCTGTTGTATTGTCTATGCAGTGCACAGCATCAGGAATCTGCTTGCATTAAGAATGTGCAACAAGGATTAAAGAAGTGTTGAGAGATGAAGCTGACAATACTGTCTGAAGGTTTTTTTTTAATGACCTCAAATCCTTAGCACTTTCAGTGTAAGTTTTTGTATGTCTTTAAAAAGCTTAAGGAAAAAACAGTACAATTTGCCATAAGGAAATTTCTACTCTGTTTGCCAGCAAGGTAGTCATTGAGCAGGGCGCTGCCTTGGTCACTAAACTGACTGCACCTTCTACATGGGTTACTTGCCGGAAGGCTGGGAAAGTGGGTTTTTAGCACTATTGGCTGAGACCTCCAGCTACCGCTTCAAATGAAATCTCGATTTAGGAGGGGAGGTAAGGGCGGTCTTTGCTAAGCCCTTGATCCTGCTGCTGCCTCATGCTTTGTGGATGCTGGTATGGGTGTGGCAGTATAACCTAGAAAAATGTCATGGTTCAGTAGCTAGTGTTCTGCCAGGCACTTTAACTGCTTTGTAGCTGGCAGGTTTATAGAGAAGTTGCTCTTGGTCTTGGTAATATAATGATAAAGCGTGTTTTGGTCTGTCAGCATGGAGGAGCTGTGCTGCAACAAAGCTAACTTGGTTAGATAAAATACTTGAAGATCTTGGACACCAGTTTAAAACAAATCTGAGCATTTTTGAGTACTTTGAATAAGGCACTTACCAGCTATACAGTTATCTTCATTGGAGCAGCGAGATAAAGTTCTGTTTGTTTAGACATTTGACCAATTTCTCTTCCAAAGCTTTAATTTCTTGGACTGAATAAAAGGCTACACTTTGTTCAACAAAATTCTCTGTTCATTGCTTAAATATCTGCACCAAAAACTAGTTCTGAGGGGTATGTCAGGGACAGGCATTAAAGAATTAGAATAGGCTGCTGCAATGGAAAATTTTAGGCATCCTTAAGCACAGATGTAGTTGTGCTTGCAGAGGCACTGATATGCTGTAGTTTATTTTTCTATTTTAGGCAAAGATGCCCACTCAAAATGAGCAAGGTTCCTTTCTTTTTACTGTAACAATTTGTGAAGTATAAGTTTAATTCAGTAGATCATCCTAATTTCGGCCTGAAATTAAACATCTGTTGCAGTCCTGGGTGTATCAAGGCCATTTTATTAAAGATTAAGTATATTAAATTGAGGGTGTGTATGTCTATGGGTCCCCAGATGTCCTTGTTGGAAATGTCTGTTGATGTATGGTTTGAAATGTTTTTTTCAGTAATAGATTTCTTCCACCCTGCTGTCAGTGTGGTGCTCCAAATTGTAGAAAAAGCAAAAATAATTCTATTTCAGTTTGGTAGGGTCTTACTTTCATGACCTGTTAGTTTTAACAGGGTTAAAAGCTACATCTGATTTGCCTCATGCATAATGCAGATGTGGCATGTTTTAAAAACAACTTAACTTAAAATATCTTTATAGGGTTTAAAATGTCTTTTCATATTACAGGTGAATACGGTTTACTTCTAATTGTTTTTGTAAGCTAGGTGCAGTATTCAGAAACTGGAAAAATGCATACTGTAGGCTTCTGTAAAGAGCTTGCATGCTTTCCTAAAACACATTTTTCCTACATGACTTCAGAATAGGACACTGTGGATTGGGTGGGGCTGCACAGTCTCAGTAGGACTGAGACACGCTGTTGACTCAAGGGCAGTCTCTTAATATCTTCGTGAGCTGCATGATAAAACATACACAGGGGGAAAAAAAGAGGTACATTTTTGAGGAAATTGCATACAGTTTAGTAAAGGGTCCTCAGAATTAGTCATTTTTTGCAGGCTTGCTGGTGCATCATTGTGAATCTTGTTTGCTTGGAACAGTAATTATACACTCAGACTTTAGTTATTAGGTTACTTACATAGCGATGTAGTAAAAGATTCTAAATTTTACTCAACTTTTGTAATTGGTATATTTTTGGAGACAGTCAGTGCTAGCAATTGCCAGGATGGGATGTCTTCCCATCCCCAGCTGCAGCAGTAGGCATCTTTCTTTCAGGAAGTGACCTTGGCTTGTATTAATCAATTTCAGAAAACACAGAAAAGCTTCTTGGTAGCATGCTGACTTGATATAAAATTTTATAGTATCCATTTGCTTGTAAAATGAGGCCATCTTACAAAAAGAAAATTCATTTATGATATCTTACTGTAAAAGAATTTCTCTAAAATAATACTGCATTCAGAGAAGGCAAAACAGCAAAACCAAACTGCACTTTCTACTGAGAGGAATGTATTGAGAGCTTTTTGTAAGAGTAATTGAGTCAAATTGGTATTGGCAAAACTACATCCTAATCTAGCTAAACTGTGAAAATACAGCATTATTTGATGGCATTTTCTGTGATGTCTTTCCATTTTGAACTACAATAGGAAAGCTTGGTAGTAGGGCATGAACTCAATCAGCTAAGATTTTATGATGTCTTCAACTTTCTGACTTTGTGTTTTAATCACTTCCTGCATCTTTTGTTAGCAGCTCTCGAGGCATTAAACTTAAACTTGTAGTAGCTGCCTTAAGGTGCCGCGGTGTCTATTGGTGTAGATTAAGAAAGGAATCTACCTGTGTCAGTTCAAGAAATCTGTTTAACCTTGTTTAACCTTGTTTAACTGTTTAACCTTGCCCACGAGCTGGAAATTGGTTTTCTTCAGCTGCTCTGAAGTGGAGTGGCTGAGTATTCCTGAAGCAGGTTTTAAGAGGTTTTGCATTATTATCTTATTGCCTAAAACTATTTTGTGAATTGAGTTGCACAAGTATGATTTGCAAAAGTATGACATACGTAAATTTGATTGGCAATGTTTTCAGCTGGCATAGCTGTTTTGTAACAATCTTTATCCTTTTTCTGGACCTATGTAGAGGTCTGAGACCAGAGTATCTGTCACCATTACAAAGTGCACTGAAAGCTTTTAGTGTTCCGGGTAAGGTAGTTCACTGATTTTGAAACTACATGCTGATGGAAAATTAGTAATAGCTGCCAACTGACTATTGTTTTTTCCCCCTTAGCTTGTCATGTGCCTTATCTTGTACAATCTCTCTTGGCGTTGGGATTTGGAAAACTGAGATGTATTTTCACCGGCATCCTTACCATATACCTTTTCTGTATGTCATTGGCATATTTTGTCATTTTACCTCTTTGCAGTATATTCAGATCCTTGTCACCCTTTCTGCACCTTGTTGGAGATCAGACTATGCCAACATACGTGCCTTCAAATGTTTCCCAGTTTGACTGTCTCCTGGTTTGGAATGGTTAGTTCCATGTATTTTACTTTGCACATTAATGCAATGACTTGCCATTCTACTTGGTATCAAATCAGTGCTGCTAAAATCTCTAAGTAAGGCTACCCCTTTCTGCTGTGGTGAATCATACTCTTAGGTTACAAAGCTAAAGACTTTGCCTGAACTACATATTTACATACTTCCCTTCATGCTGTCTAGTATTACAGTGTCTCTCGCTGCACTGAGCTGAGAACTCTATCCACATCTTCACAGGAGCTTTAGTCCTCTTTCCTTGCAAGACCAATAAAGGGGTGATAAATCCGTTTCTCTCTTTGCTTAAGTGTAGTTGGACATTGACTTTTTTCAAGTTCAAATGCCAAAACACAATCATAGATTGTGTAATTCAGATTTGCTGTCATCAACATTTTCTCCAATCTCCCAGAAAAAATCTGCTGTGTGGCAGCACAGATTTTAATGTACCCCACTGTGGACTGATTCACCTGATTAATCTTTAGTTCCTGAGGTGAAAACTGCATTGTTAGTAATGATACAGTGGAACAAGGAGTCTGTTCTATGTTTGTGCTCCAGTTCTGAAATAACATAAGTGAAGATGCATCTTTACTTTTTCAGTGCTAAACCAAGACAATCTATTACAAATCTCGGGTCCAGAGCATTTTTTACTTTTTTGGTAAAGTTTTTTGTTTTCCTTTGCTTTTGCTTGTTTTCCTTTGCAAGGCTCTGAAGATCTGAGGATTTTTGAAGGCAAGAGCCATGAATACCATGTCCATCCTTCATGGAGTGGATGATATCCTGTTTTATAGTTGACATCTAGAGCCAGGCTATTATTACTGGTACTATGAGGACTGGACAGCAGTACTTGTTGGGCTGCCCAGCCTAATGCCACAGCACAGTGAATTCCGCATTTGACGTGAAGCAAAATGTATGACTGCAGCTCTGGACTGTGCATTCAGAATCTTTTCTGACAGTTTTGTGTTGGTGCTGTCCCTCCCCTTTCTCAAGGTTGTTCCTGTTTGCCAGCACAAACAGGCAGCTCATAGCTGTAGCACCTCCGGAGGTAAGTGATGCTTTGATAATGCCTAGTAGCAGTTCTAGCCCTCTGCTTACTGCCATGTTTTTCAGCTAAAGCAGGGGAAAGGGGCCCTACTTTTGCAGGTCTCAATTTCTGTCTCGCTGCCATACTGTTTCCGACGACTCCTCTTTCCTTTTATTTCCATGCTGAAAGCAATGCTCACTCCGGAGGCAGCTGCTCGTTGTTCTGCTGTTTGCTGTTCTGCTACTCGTTGTTCTGCTCATTCGAAGGGAGGGGAAGGCGAGGAGAGGCCCTTTTCCCTCTCTCTCCGCTCCCCGGCGGGCCGGGCCGGGCCGCAGGGGGTTAAGAGCCGCTGCCGCCCGCGGTTCTGTCTGGAGCCGCCGCTTGCTCATTGGTTGCGAAAAGGTGAAATTGAAACCACGGTAAACTTTTGACCCTGTGGCAGTTCTTGTGGAACGCCTTCCTCTTGCCAAGAGCAGAGGGCTTCTTTTCCACCCCCCTCCCCTTTTCCTGTGTTTTTTCTCTGTGATCGTGCTGTGCTGCATGCAGCCTCCCCGGCGGAGGGGGAGGACGAGAACAAGCGAGTAGTTTGGTTGTGTGTCGCTAACGGCAGAGCTAGAATTTGCTTTAATGAACGGCTAGTACCAGCTATATTCTAAAAGTCCCATCGCTGAGGTACTAGGAGTTCATTCTTTCACTTTCCAACATGTTTCTGTATTGTTGAAGGAAAAAAAAAAAACCCAACTAAAAGCAACCTGAAAATTGATGCCTACGATCGGAGCTAATCAGAAAGTGGGGAAGGGAGGTAAAGTCACATGGTGCGTTGCTTAATAAACGTGTTGAGTTTTTTAGAAGATTGAAGTGGTGTCTCCTTACTGAAATCCGATGTAGAAATGTCTCAGTATTACTGCTTAGTTCATACGTCTGTGAATTAAATGCATACTTACCTAACTAACTACTTTTCTATTCTTCATCTTCCTTAATCAAGAAAACACCCAACACCTCAGTCTGAGAGACAAGTAGCGTCAGCTGAATTTCACTTCCAAATTGCGAAGTGTCGGGGACCCAGAGTAGCCAATGTTAGGAATTTTTATTTGGGGTGTGTGACACCAGCAAATTCTGGACCTAATTAATGTGTGTGTCGTTTTCATACTATGCAGGTTTATCACAAACCCAAAATATCGGTGGCCAAGAAAATTCATCTGCCCTGTGCAGCTTTGCCAAAACAGACAAGTAATAGCAGCATTGCATTTTCGATGAAATATGAATACGAAATTTATTTATTTCACGTTTCTTTCCCCTTAAATATGTGTCTTTCCACTGACAAAAGAATCGCTGACGATTACTTACTGCATCAGCTTCCATTTCCTCCCTCACTAGGTCGGAGGCACAGGTATCTGGGCGACCTGTTCTTGCTGGAACAATAAATTTACTGACATTTAAGTGCCACTTAATCAAGGAGTCACTCAGCACCTTACCTAGGGATAACGTTCAAATCTCTTCCTCAACAAAGAAACCTGATGACTGACTATTTCAGTTTGTTGTTTTCACACCTCTTCTGTCTTGTTCTTGCAAATAGTTTCATCGGATTTATACAGCGTGCTCTTTTTCCTAAGAGATTAAGCAGGGGAGGGACCCACGACTGCTGTGATTTGGACTCTAAAAATTCAGTTCTGTAAGCAGTTTAGTGGTTAAGAAGTGTTTACTTTACAGCAGTGTTAATATGGTAGGACAGAATTGTGGCGATTTGGTGTGGGCTGGTCTTGTAGTGCTGCTGTTCTTGATGCCGCTTTTTCTGGGAATTGAGGGAGTCTCCCAAAGCATTGCAATATTGAGGGAACAGTGATTATTAAATTATTTATAGCAGATCTTCTGCACCCTCATGTATGCAATTCTCCTTGCAACTGCAGAAGAAACTTGCACTTAGAGTGATCATTTGTAGCCTCCCTGTTTATTCCAGCTAGTGTTCCTAAGCAGCAGCTGTTTTACAGTTTATTTTTTCCCATTCCCTGTGATTCTTCGTGCTGTCCTCCCTGTGCCTGTGTACATCCCGTCTGCTGCTCATTGTCCTCGTGGCAGTTCACCTGCCTTCATGGTGGAGCTGCAACGAAGCTGCACATCATATTGCCTATCACACTAAAATGGATAAATGCTCTTCTAAAGGAGAGTCAGTAACAACTGTCAGAAATTAAGAATGACTTCTGAACTCTATTTCTGAAGCATGGTTTAATGTGTCTTAGACTTCTCCTGAACAGTTAGATGATTGCATTGTGATAACATTGTGTGTACATGTCTTTTAGGGGTAAAAGTCCATGACTAATATTTTTGCTGCCCATACTAGCAGTAGGGTGGGAAATGGGAAAAAAAAGGTGGCACTGATATTGAAGCTACAGAAGCACAAATTTTGTTAGTCTTGTAAATACTATAATTTCAAAGGACCCCACTGGAGGGAGTGTTTTTCAAGGCATTATTGAGAGCTAATTGCTGATAATGAAAATTGCTAGTGTAACCATTTCATGTAATGAATGTGGCTGAAAAGAATGGTCTCATGGATACTGTGAAGACATTTTGTGACCAAAGAGAGTTAAATGAGCACTCACAAACTGCAAATATGTGTTGGTGTTGTATACTGCTTTATTCTGTGTGTTTATTCAGAATAGATCTTGATGTTGGTTTCATCTCTCCATATTCCACAATGGGGTCTTGCCAGCTGCTTTACAGCTGCCATTTTAGAATTTTCTGCCCCGCCAAGGTTTCTACACGGTGAATGAGAAATTTGCAGAGAAGTTCATGCTATGGTGTTTTAATCTATTTTTCTCTATCTAGAGCAAGCAGTTTCCTAGCTAGAAAGCAGTTTTATATCTACTTTCTTCTAAGCAAAAGGATGGAAAGGTGATTTAGAGGAAATTCTAGAGCACAGCCTCTCAATTTGGAAAACTATTATATGTTCTGAAGCTCATCAGAAGTATTAGTGCATGCTTCAAACGTCTATTGGTTTATTAAGGCTTGGCAGTTCCCTGTAGATCAGCTCCTCACTGTCATGCTGGCATAAATGATGAGGAGTAGATATGTAGTAGTTGGACTTCAGATTTTTCTTTGGTTTTGAAATATTACCATTGTATCTGTCTTTTCTACTTTTATATCCATTTCAGTTGGTGGTGAAACTTACTACCTTCAGTGTCATGGTTTCATCGTGGGAAGCAGTAAGTGGTTTTTCCTGGCTTCTTCCTCAATAGGTTTGGCTCAAAATCATCCTGTCCAGATCCTTGTTGCAGCTTTTCAGTGATAGGTGAACTCTTGGTCTTCTGCAGCAATAATGGCTTGTGTTTCTGGATTTCAAATGCTATTTCAAAGAGCATGTTTATAGCAACTTATTGAAAGACATATTTTTAAAAGTTTTTTGATGTTTTTGTTCTCTGCTCCAAAAGCTACATAGGTGTGACAGTTCTTGTCCAGAATTCACTTGAGAGGCAGCATCACTTTCTCTCTCACTCCTGTTATTACGATACAGTTGTAAGAGGGCCACTGTAATCACTTTTATGTCTTGAGGACTGGGGATGTGTGGTGATGTCCTCACATATGTCTAGAGATGTCTAGATTAATATTCCACACTGCTTCTAAGCTGCATGTAGTTCTGTTAAACACAACAAACCTCATAGGACAATTGTACTATCTTTCACAATTTCTTTGATTTGTGTGCACAAGCAGTAATTGATTAATTTCCTTTTCCTTCTTTCCCTATTAATACTGTTTGATGAGATACCTGATTTTGATAGTTTAAACAGGAGCTACAAATGATGTGATGTAATGAAGAAATAAATACAGTGTTGTAATGTGGTAGAAACTTCAGAATATATGTCTCATGCAGTGTATATGCCTGTTTAATGAGGGAATGTCTACTTATGTTTTCTTTTCCTGTTTCTGTGTTTGTTTCATGACTGCTGCCTGATTCATCTAAAAATCGAATTCAGCAGAGAGATTCAGCAAGAAACAGACTAATTTAGTTATGCTACGTGAGGCTTCTTAACTGCATTTTACAAAATTATACATGTCTTTGTGTTACAAACAAAAAAGGCTTGCAAGCCTTCCTTCCCCACACCCTCCAGTATAGCTGTATAAGGCTTCTATTATCTCTGTTTGTATTGAGATGTCACAGATGTGTACACTCTTCTGGGTTCTTTTCTCACATGAAACTCTAATGACCATTCCTCCTTTGATTCCTTTCTCAGGCAAATTGGCATAGGCTATACAAAATGAAATTTAGGTCACAAATAATTTTTAAATTATTCTATTTGAGTGTTTGGAAGATTTAGCTGCCAGTATTTGTATATACTGGAAATCTATGGTAAAATATGGTAGAAGATGGTCAACTTAAAAATATTGCCAAAGGAATGTGCAGTTTTAGTGTGAAATGTAAGTGTGCGGTTAAATTTTAAAGCTGTATTTCAGCTATCGTGAAATGTAAAGGCAGGTCTGTTCACCTGTGCTGTTAAAACGACTAGGAATATTAGGAACGACTAATTTTAAAATAAATTCTTAATTTATGTATTTTAATTTCGATATGAACACATATGTTTTTGCTGTGATTGCTGTGATTTGAGATTGACAACTCTCAATACCATATTTCCTGTCTTGTCAGAAGAGTGGATTTAGATTTTAGATCTTATCACAGATGTAGATTTTCTTGAAGTACAGGGAACACCACATGCGTTTCATCTCTTGATTCCATATATTGAGGTGTCATGGTAGACAATTTATATTTGCTCAGGGATCCTTTTAGTTGCACTAATGTGCAAATGGTTTAGTTGAGCAAGTAGTTGCAGTGGTCTTCCATTCATTAAAAATGATTTTGCTATAAGCAAACATTTCTTTTTCATGGTCTTTAGATAGGTTATTTATGTATAGATAATGCAAGCATTTACAGAAACAGGAAACTGTTCTTTATTTCACACTACTTGTACCAACACTCTTTTATGTTTGGCTACTTTACTTTATTTCTCTGCATTCAAAAGGTAAACAACTGTTGATGCGGCATAATTTTTAGTTGTTTGATAGGATTCTGAGATTAAATTAAACATTTAGCTAAATTATTTAAGGTGCTTCCTGTTACTGTTTATTGTGTTGAATTCTGTTCCTTCAAATACAAGTGTCCTTGAAAGTATTGTGTATTTCAGATGGCCTCAAATTCATGACTGCATGCCTCCCAGTTTCTTGCACTTTTTTTTTCAGAGGGTGATCAGTGCTCCTGTTCAGTACTAGAGGTTTGGTTGTGTGGAACTGCCTTTCAGTATTTAGGAGGAGGGACTGCCATTATTGTGAGCATGTTGTTACATGTTCAGTATCACATCATATCACATCACATCATATCACATCACATCATATCACATCACATCATATCACATCATATCATATCACATCATATCATATCACATCATATCATATCATATCATATCACATTAGTGGTGTTCTGTTGTTTCCTACTAGTTACATAAGTTTGAAGTCCCACTGTAGTAACCCAGGCATTGCATCCTATTTCTTTCTTTCTGGTATTTGAGCTAGAGATTTTTCTGTTTCCATATATGTATATATTCAGTAAATATCATGTTGTTTTTTTTAAAGTAACTGTTTACCACCTCTTTTTGGATACCAATCTTGAAGGACTTACATTAAAAATATTCTGAAATACATTCTATAACAACTCAACTGAAGCCATCAGCTGTAATGAAAGCCCAGATTGCCTCTTCCAGCAGAGTGTCTTGGAAATTAATCAAGATCGAAGATCCCCCTTCAATATTTTCTTGACTGGCTGTGTTTGAGCATACCAATTCTCACTTCCAGGATCATGCAAGTAAGTGGCATGACTGCATCATGCGCAATTGCCTGTTCCTTACAAAAGCTATATCCTGAACAAACTCAACTAGCTAGATAAGCTGCTACCTGTTTGCAGCTGGGTTCTGAGGACAGTGATTGTTCTGAGCTAATAACATGGCTCATGTAGCTTTGGAGCTGCAATGAGATCCAGTGACCACTTCATCACAGTGCTTTTTTTGGAAGCTGACAAGTGACAAATTCTTGCAAGTGTTTGCCAGTGTGTGGTGAAGGCATAAGGATAAAAAATAGTCCTTTTTATAACTGTGTGTTCACTGAGGCTTTTCTCTGTCATACATTTTGTTTGCTGTTAGCGCAGTCCTTTATCTGTTGCTCTGACTGGCAAACCAGGATGCCTAGGAAACAAACTAACGAGTAATGACGTCCCAAAAATAGATCACACACGTTATTTATCAGAGGAACAGGAGACAATCTCCAAGCATCTTCCACCTCTGACAATCTCTTAACAGAAAGTGTCCTGTCATATTAATACGTGCAAAGTGGAAAAGGCTCAGGTTAATTGTCATGTCTGAGAAATAGCCCAGGAGTGCATGGTGTTTACTAAACATAAACACTGCAGGGGAATTGGTAGGAATGTGGGGCAGAGAAAGAGTTGAGAATGATCAAATGCCTGTGTTTTGGAATAGTATTTTATTATTTACTGTACGGATGGAGAAAGTGCTGGATTAGCACAGTGGTATATTAATACAACTAATATTATGTAATACAACTAATTTTATATAATAATATATTATTATATAATTTACTGTGTGCTTCATAATATAAGTATAGGTGCTTTAATCTTAAAAGGTATTGAAAGACTTTTTAGTATGAGCTACTTATAGTATATAAAAACCTCTTCATTTACTCAGTGTACGTAAGTCTGTTTCAGTCGTTTGTTACATTGCACTTTCAGACTCACAAAGCTGTATAAAAGGTTCAGTGGCATTTTTTATCTGCTGCCCCTGCCTTAGAGGTTTAAAAATACGTGGGTCTTACACACTGTAATTTTAAGTGTATTGTATTAGGATTCATTTTTTTAAAAGACACGTTCATTATCTCTGAAACATTTAAAGATGATTGCAAATGCTACCTTTCTTATGTCTTCTTTTAAGAAGTGACTGTTGTGTTTACCATATCTGGCACATTATATGTAGGTATATTTGTAACCTGAGCACAGTGTAGGGTGTTCTGTCTTTAGGTGCCTGACATATTGTTGTCTGTGGCACAGGTGACAATATGACTTGTCATTTAGCTATCTCATCCAGACTGTAATGTAATGATCTTTCTTTATGTGTTTTAAAAGTTTGGTCAAAAAACCTACCGTATGTAAACTTAGATTTGGTAGCCAAAGCTGTGTTGGATGCTAGGTTTCTACATGGTGTGAATTGATTATCTTTGTAGCTCATTCATCCTGAGAGTGGGTAGATCAGTCAAAGGTCAGTATGTTGAGCTCATTGAGATCAAAACATTCTGAATGATGTTTTTGTTTCAGCACTCTTGGATTTTGGTTGAAAAGGCTTTAGACAGGACATTGTATGCTCACATGTTGAAGGTTGTGCTGATATGATGAGATCTGATGGGGAAGTTGACCGCACAGCCCCAAATGTCAAGTGTTTAGTGCATTCTGTGCTTTGATATAAGCACCCTAATAACATAAACTAATTAATGTGAGGCAAAACAGACAACAGTGTTAAAAGAAAATGTGTTTTTTGTTGTTTGTTTGTTTTTTTAAAATTTAAGATGTTAAGCAGTTGGCTAATATCTCTGTATTTAGAAGAGGAGCCTGTGAGTTTATAGTAGGGACAGCAGAGTTTAATGGTCAACTGTTCAAGGTATAGCAGAGAAGACCGTTACTTGCAGTTACATACTATATATTATTTTTGTTTTCCAGGACTTAAAATGACTTCTGATTCTGAAGGTCTTCTGAAAGATATGCAGTGCTTGAATGTTTGCTAAGGACTAGTAAGTGACTGATCTCATATTTGGACTATATATACCTGAACATTTTTAAAGCTACACTTTAGTATATGAGAAGCATGTACTTAAAAAAAGGAAAAGGATGGGAGGGAAGAAAGAAGAAAAAAACCCAACTCAGACCAAAAAAACTTACTGCACCACTGCCAGAAAATGAAATTGCTGCTTATATTCCTGTGGATTCCTATGTAAGTGGAAACATAAGTTGTTTCTGTGGTCAGTCGTAGACCAAAAGAATCTTTGCATAATATCAGGAATATTTTGAATCAGAAGCTTCACAGGAAACCTTTGATATTTTTAACGTGTATTTGAGGAGATACAAGGTTGAAATAACAAATTTCCACTAAATATACAGAGTTGTAGAATGGAATATCCTCTAGTTTTATTTATTATCAAAATTTAAGTGTTGCAATCTGCATCTTGCAAAAATTTGTGACTTATATTTTGGCTTTTAGGAGGGGGCGGTTATATTTAATATTTTAACATTATATGCAATTTTTAAAATTCCAGGGCATCTTCATGATTCATGTGTTTGATTTAATTCTTTGTAACTGATTTATTCTGAGTAATGCTAAGTTCTGCTTAGTCAATTTTTCCAACAAGAAATCAGCTCAGACAGAAGAACTTCCAAGGATACAGGATACCACAAGTACATATACTTAATATGGGAAAAACTTGGTGGTTGCATGGGACCAACAAAGTATTAAAAATGTTTTCATGCAAAAAACATTATTTAAGAAACATTTTGTATTTGTTTTGTATTGTATAGTTGTGTGTTTTGGAGGGTAGTCAACAGTTTCAACAAAACAGGTATAAAAACTAAATCTGAAGAAAGCATGCAATTGTTTGTATTTTTGGGCCTCTGCTAGGACAAAACCTTCTTACTTGCCATGTCCTGTTTGGTGAACAGGTCTTTCATCTACCAGTTTTTGAGAGCAGGGGCACAAGGGAATCATGCTTGAGCTGGACAAGGAAACAAGTGCAATGAAAGATGAGCTAGCAGAAAGCAGTCTAAGGGATATAAAGTTAATAGCTTTCCAAATTCTATGGGGATAAGTTGAGTAAGACCAGGGAGGAAATATTTGAATCAAACAGAAACTTTCACAGTAGAAATGACTACTGTGCTTAGTAATTTCACCATAGTTTTGGCTTGAATGCTGTGTAGAAAATGGCCTAAGGACTTTGCCCATTGCAAACATGCTGCACTGTTGGCATGTGCATCATTTTCTTGTTACTCCAGGGTGGAATTTTAGAAGGCAATGGATTTTACCCTGTCGGAATACTGAAACCCTGGCAGGTTGGGAACTGATGCTCGTAAATGTTCATGATTTCTTTAAATTCAATGGTTTTGTTTGGAAGGCTGTACATACATTGTTGCAATGGATAGATTACTAATTACTATAACATATTTTATCTGCCATGTGCAAAACCCAGTACCTGTTTAGCAACTCATTCATGCTTTTCACTGAGAAGTGAATAGACTTGATATATGGAAAGGGTGTAGGCATGAGCACCTTAATAATGACTGGTGTTTTTTCAGCACAGTTACTGCTGAACAAGAAGATCTTTGTTATTTTTGTTTTCTTGGATTGAGAAGAATGTTGGAAAATTTAAGACTTTGTGTTGGGAAATTTATACTGATGTAAAATTCAGCAGAGTTTCTTGCATTTGCCCAGTTTTATGTAGTAACTGAGCTATTCAGTCAAATTAAACTAGCTTTTAGATTAATTTTAATCATGCAAGTAACAGAAATAATTTCACTCTAATTCTTTTCTTTAAAAAATACTTCATTTAGGTAGGTAATATTGTGTGATATAATTAGCAGAGAAGCCTTCCCAGCCACCATTACTGTCATAAGCCAGAAATAACATTGTTGCCTCTTAGCTCAGAAAGTAAGTTTACAAAGATGCCTGTGTTAATTTGTTTTACTTTTAGTAGTTAAAATGCATAAAAGCATCAACTTTTGAAACCTGTGTTTCAAAGCTGTCTTTTGAAATAATTAGCTCCAGGAAAACTCCCCAAAACCCCTCAATAGCCTTCCTTTTGGAAAAGCTTCTTAGCCCATTAGACATTACTGGTTCATCTTCAATGAAGAAATGTAACACCTGGTACTTTTAAAACTGTCAATTTCTTTCTTTATTAACTCACTGAGTAGTAGCTTCTTTTGCAAATACTATAGCTGGGAAATTAGTTTGGCTGTTAACAATTTGTACTGTAAATCGATTTGTATTAGTAAGCAACTTCTGTTATTTCTTTAGCTGAACAGTTACAGAGTTCTAGACATGCCTTGCGTGTACAGCTTGTAATGATATTCTTAGCAAAAGGAAAATGCATGTGCAGCAACTGCAGCTTCAGGCCTGAATAAACTACCACTGGCTACTTGGGTGTAAGAGTAGTAGCGGAACAGCCTGTGCAAAATTACTGATTAAAAAAAAAAACTGATTAAAAATATCAAAATTACTGGTTTTTCCTTCTTATCCAAGGTCCTATATTGATCACGTTTCTGAGACAAAGTGTAGTAAGTTTTGGTTTTCTACTGAATTACATTGTGAGTTATCTCTCAATACAAGTAGATGTTAAGCCCAAAATGACATTTCTAAATAATTTAATACTGCCATGTAACCTTCAAAATTATGTTATAGTGAAATGTCTGTCTTAGCTCAAATTTTCAACTGCTTAATATGTTTCAGATGCTTCCTTCTCTTAAACAGAATTTACTCTTGGCTTAAGACATACTTGCTTTGTCCACACCCTTCCTGAGCTAGCCTTAAGACTTACATTTTAAGCTCTTCCTTTCTCTTTCCACATTAGCTCTTAAACCTTCAGGTCTGTCTATATTCAGCCTGTAAATGTAGTTACAGGGAAGGAAGCAGCACATCCTGGAAGTGTATG
The DNA here is from genome assembly GCF_903797595.1 of Erithacus rubecula. Classification (NCBI taxonomy): domain Eukaryota; kingdom Metazoa; phylum Chordata; class Aves; order Passeriformes; family Muscicapidae; genus Erithacus; species Erithacus rubecula. The sequence continues at coordinate 14,689,932 of NC_136670.1, read as the reverse complement.
CAGGTGTCATCTTCAGCATGACTGATGATACAGCGTCAGCTGTGAGGTCTATAGACATAAGACCTTGAGTCATATGTAAAGAATGATAAGTATCAGCTTCAGATAATCAACTGCTTCTTGCATGATCATAAGCTATTTTTATACTCTCTTTTTCCCAACTGCTTACTTGTTCAGATGAGTGAAGCTAATTGAAGGAAATACGATCCCTGCAGTTGTCCAGTTCTGTACTGTCATCTAGTGGCCCAACAGTGTATTTTTCTTGAACTTTTTGTGAAGTGAGCCATTATGTATGTATTTGGGAGTTTTTTGCCCTGGAGAAATATATGAATGGATAAAGGTCTCCAGACTTGCTCTTCCATCTCTCAGTTGGGTTTGTTTTATTCATCCTGTTTCATCAAATATTTATATGTAAGACCAAGTTCTTATCTGTGCAGTTCACGCCTGTAGTACAGTGTTAGGCATCTTTTGTAATTGTTTATTTCAAATGGAAGATTATGTTTGATTGTTGGGTTTAATTCTGTTGTCATTTCAAAAACATGTTATCCTTCCTTTTGTGATATATATCGGGTTGGCATGAGGACTATTATGATACAGTTTTATGTTAAGCATTGTAATATTTTCTTAGCTACAAAGAGAATTTGTACTTTAAAGATGCCATTTTATTTCTGGGCTTCTTAGACATGCTAGAGTAGTCCAGTCCTCTGTCCTGTCTAGCTTTCAAAATTTTGCACTGCTGCGAAAACAATGTTCTTTTAAATTCCCCATGTGTAGAATTGAAAATCTCCATGCTTCTTCGTGCAAATCTGTTCTTGTGTGCCTTTGTCCTCTCTGTTTAGACTTTTGAAAAAGCTAAAGCAGATTTTCTTCCCCTCCCCCCCACAAGAAGCCAATAAGCAAAAATTCAGTCAGTCAAGGTTAGTAACCTCAAAAGTAATGCACACACTTCTTTTTTTTTTTCCTTAGATATCTTGTCCTGGAAGTGGTTAGTTGATTGGCTGCTCTTTCTTAGGGACTGGCTGTCTTTGCTGCAAGAATACACTGCTGACTTGTGTTTAACTACCTTCTTGTTCCATAGCGTGCTCATATTGTGTTCTGCAGAGCTGCTTGAGCCAATTGGCCATCAGCCTCTGCTATGTTAACGTAAACTTCATTTAGTTCTATCGTGTCCTTGGGATATGTGATCATTGACTCCTAGGAATTTGGTCATCCCAGGCCAGTTTCTTTTCACAGGTATCGTAATGGTAGTTTTTGCTTGTGGAGACAAAGAACTTTTTCTGTAAAAGATTTTAGTGCCTAGATTATGTTATGCAAAAATGTTCTCTCTAACTGACAAGTCTAACTCTATAAATTAAATATTTAGCACCATTTATTGCCATTGTAAAGAACTGCAGTCTGAACTAGAATGCAGTACATTAAATTTACACTTACTTTGGAAATTTCTGTAAAAAGGATAAAATAACTGCCCAGATTTGTTTTGTCTTGCTATAGTACAAAAGACCAAAACCAATTTTTTAGATTATTTTATAGTTCTAGTTGTGTTCTAAAATACTCCAACTAGATACATAGCATGGTTCCATTAAATTTTTCCCTCCCTCAGCATGTTGTTGATCCTAGCATAGCAGGACCAGACACTGCTTTCTTCTTTTATCTGTGTCTGTGCTCCTTTTTTCTCTTGGGAGTGAGTGGAGATGAGTGTCACATAGATCTAATCTGCTAGGTTTGTTTAATGTAACTAGACTTCAACAAAATTACCTGGTATTTTCTTGGGTTATGGCTCAGTCTTTGCTGCAGAAGCAATAGAAATGAAAGACAGTTGAAGTCTTTGCTTGCCTTGGCCTTAAAGTTTTAGATAATGGTATTGATTTTAGAAGGTTTAGCATGAGATGTGAAAACTATAGTAACATGTGAAGATGGTTATAGTAATCTGTTGGCTTTATGCAGAGATGGGTTTGAAAATCCTGTAAGCTCCCTGGTACACTCTAAGGGTAAAAATTATTTAGTTCTGCAACTGTATGTTGGTATAACATTAATTTATTGCTTTCTTTTCAGGGTACCTAAATATATGTTTAAATACTGAGAATCTTTTTTTTTTTTAGACTAATTGGAGCTATACAGTGGTCCCAGTTCAATGGTGCACATTTTAAATATCTCTGAAAAAAATTAAATGCATTTTTAACCTTGACTTTTGCTTATAGTGATAGAAAGCTTTAATAACCTGTGTTTTGGCTAAATACAGGGCAGATTTTAAAGAAAGGTAAGCAAACATTTTTTAGTAGGCAAAAAGCTTATGGATTTGCATTAAGAAAATTCACTTGTAAATCTGATCAAAATTAATTACTTATCTGGATAAGTTCTCTGTGTTTTAAATTAGTATTTTTGAGCATTTTATTCACAATTATTATTTAATTGCTTTTAGTTGCTGATGCGTGGTCAAAATGAGTGGATTAGGAGAAAACTCCTTAGATAGTTTGACTAATGAGTCAAGGAAGCGCAAGCCATTGTCCTATGATACACCAGGTGGAAGGTAGGTTTATATGGAACTTCCCTGCTTTTTAATGAGTTTTTAAAAATACTTCTCAAATTTGCATTGTAATTTAAAGTAAGTTCTAACCAAGGAATTTGTTCAGTTGAAAAACTCTAGGCCAGCTTCTGTTGCAAAGATCAGTAACTTTACTATTAGGTGTAGATATGCCAAAGTTGATGAACTGTTCTTTATGGTTAGACTCCTGTGGAAATTTTAATATAGTGGACATATCATAAAATGGATTGAGTTGAAATGGACCTTGAAGATCATCTGGTTCCAGTTCCCCTGTCAAGGGCAGGGATACCTTCCATTAGATAAGGAATCCCTTTCAAAGTTATGATCGAAAAGCAAAAGAAGAAAAACCTCTTTCTTCAGAGGAATTTTAAAGGCATAATCTCATATCTGGTAATTGATTTGGCAGGCCTCATTTCAGGCAGTTACATTTAGCAAAGAATACTGCAAGAGGTTGAGCTCTTTGCTGGTTTGGTTGTACTTCCGTTTCTTTCAAGTTCATCTCAAATTTTAGCAATGCATGCTATCTTCCTGCCCTTCAACCAGCTCTATCAGATGCTGTTGTCTGAGGGACTCAGTTTTCTGTTCCCCACAAGCTTCATTGCTCTCCACCACATGCAGTCTCTTTCATCCTTTCGTGTTCATCTTCCCATAGAGTATTAACATTTATTAAATTTGTCCTCAGGCATTGTGTGTGCTAATATTTGTCCCTTTTATGTATGCATCCCCAGTGGTCCATGCCAATTGCTTTAATCATTCAACAGATTGTGTATGAGACCTTTAAGTGCTTGCACTGGATCCCACTGGGTTTTTTTATGAGTGTCCACCATTCCATTTTCTCTTTCCCTTTCTACAGTGTCTCTCTGTCCATTCAGGAGCTCTTTTTCAGATTGTCACCCTTCATTGTCTTTCTTTATCTTTCAAACTCCTGCTTTGTCATATATTTGTTTTCTCCACTGTTGGTCCATGCATACTTTCCTAAGTCCTTCACTTGCTTTCTTCTCAAAGAATGATTATTCTCTTTCAATTACCTTGATGTGTCCATTCTTGCCCCTGCCCTGAGTCCTTTTTCTGTTCTTGTCATACTGTGACATTTCTGCCTGTTGATTTAGGCTGTAGACAGTCTCTTTACTCAGCACATTAACCTGGGTAGAAAAAGGAATTTCAAACATCCAGCAGCATTAGGTTCTGTGATTCTGCTTTTCTTGCATGTTGAGATGGCATTTAGGTCCTGATGCCTAGAATTTTTTTAAGGTATATACACCTTCTATAGTTATCTCTTTACAATCAAACCGAAGGGAGTTAATAGAATGCTAAAATTTAGTTTCATTTATCTAGTAAATTTTAAGCAACTGTAAACAGTTTCTAAGATTAAAATATACTTTCTGTATGAGTGCTACAATTTTATAACAAAAAGAGCTGCTCTTGTCATTAAATTTGGCAGTAGAGTAATAGAGTAAAACGAGGATGATTCTTTTTTAATTAATAGCTTTCTTCTATTCTCTTGATATAAATTTGTACCTAAAATTCTTTAAAAATATGCAAACCAAACACGAACCTCAAACCAAACAGCAGTGTAACAAAACACACGCATTTATCCTTCAGATTTATATTTGCTGGAAGAATAACTGCTGCTTAGGTAATAGTTATGGATGAGTGTTAAGTGAAGTACATTATTGTTCACATAGTGAGCACAGGTTTTGTATGGGATGGTATATAAGTATACAAAACAATGTTTTTGATTCCTAGTCTGGTGTGCAGTGGTGAGAAGCGTCGACGTGAGCAGGAAAGCAAATACATTGAAGAACTGGCTGAGCTGATCTCTGCTAATCTGAGTGACATTGACAATTTCAATGTCAAACCAGACAAATGTGCTATTTTAAAAGAAACTGTGAGACAGATTCGACAAATAAAGGAGCAAGGTACAGTGCCCTGCTAAGTCAAAATTAATAGTTTAATTTCATTGTGATTCTTTTTTTTAAGTAATAGTTACTTGCAAAATTGAGCAGTGGTTTCTACAATAGCATGTAACTGAGCAGGTCTTTGGACTTTGACTTGATTCAAGCCTTAAATGCGGCTTAAGTAATTTTCTGTTTAAAAGTAAGCAAGTATGTGTCATCACTTTTTCTTGAGAATCAGGATTTTAAAACTTTTTATGGCCTTTCTTACCAGTTTTGCACTGCAGACACGGTTAAAGAAAGGAGATGGTACTCTACCATCTGCTTGTACACTATACCAAATACTCACCGCTATGAAGAATACGTACTGTTGCCCTTCACTTCAAGGAAACATATCCTTTTCTTATGAGCAAGCCTCCATTCAGAGATAGTGATTTTTTAATGGACTTTTTAAAAACTGATTTTTACTATGATTGAATGTACTCAGCCAATTCAGCAAAAGGAAATAGAGCAATGCATCATTGGCTTGGTAATTTCTGTCAGTTAGGGTAAACCTAAGTGATACAATACTTTTTTTTAACTGACAGCTGTATGCAAAACCCATGTTTTAAGATGTAGAATGAGTGATACGTATTATTTCTTTTTTTAAACACCACTCCACCCCCATCTCCATCTCCCAATGACTAGCCTCCCAAGCTTATCTGTGTCATTTGAGGAGTAAAGCGTTAGAAAAATGGAATATGCTGTGGTGTGTATCTTACCTGTTGCTGTAAATTGCCACATCTTATGAAGACATGCTACAATGATTTTTAAAAATCATCATCTTTTTTTACAGTTTTTGTAGTGTCATCTAGCATATTCTAATGTTTCATTATAGAGTTGAGATGATGTGCTCCTCTTCTGGTCTGCTTAACCTGCAAGTACCACAAAATAAAGTTCACAGCATTTTCTCTGTAATTCTGCTACATGGTGTGGATTCACATTCCACCTTCCCCTGCAATCAGTTAACTTAGGATATTTTGATTCTTAAAGTATGGTTTTATTATTCGCATGCACACACATACACATATCTGTACATACAGATGCACAACTGTTAACATGAATCAAAGCCTTTTTACAGAACAGTGGCAATGGCATCTGAAGACTATGGCCAATGATAATGAGATGATCAAATTAAAACACAAGAAAGAGAGATATATATAATGAGTGTGTTGAATGGCTATTGAAAGACTCAGCAGGTACGCATCAGACAGTGTCTGAGAAACAACAAGAAATGTTCACAAAGCAAGTTCCTCATGTCAGCTTCAACTGCCAAGTCAATTTATGTGAGCAAAGAGTTTGGCTTTATGTGACCATGACATATTTTCTAGTCTTAGTGACCAACAGTTTATGAGCCCTCCTGTCTCTTTTGTGCTTCTTTTTGCCTTTATTTCTTACACTTCTTAGATCTGGCTTGTAATACTAAAATGTGGCCTTCATGTGAAAAGTCACCTTACAGAAATGTACCTCTTGGCTTTCAGGAAAAGCAGTTTCTAATGATGATGATGATGATGTTCAGAAAGCTGATGTATCATCCACGGGTCAAGGAGTTATTGACAAGGATTCATTGGGACCTCTTTTATTACAGGCAAGTACAAATTAGGCCCTAGTAAACCCCTGTGGAACCAAATATGTAAGGCAGGTGAAAATATTGCAATAAAGTATGCAATCCGGTAGTAATGAAATAGTATGCAAGCACCATGCAGAAGTATGTTTGAATGGATCAGGAATAAAATCTATCATGTTTTCTTAATTTTGCTGAAATTCTATGTAGAAGGAAATAGAATAGTCTTTGATTTTGTCTCATATTCCTATCCTTTATTTACTCCAGCAGTCATTAGCAAATTACTGCTGAAGCAGAGCTTATTTGTGCAAGGAATATTTTATTTCTTGTAGGGGATAGAACTTAAATAGAGGAGTTTTTGCAAGGAGAGGTTTGTTATATGTGTTTGCATTTGTGTTACTAAATTATGAAGCATTTTAAATTAATGTTGCCATCAAGTAAAATAACCCAAAAATAATAGTAAACAAAGGTACACAGCAGATAGCCTTTTTTTATGCCTAGAAAACCAACCTGATATTTACAAGTTTATAAAAGTATTTTTGAAGCTTAATTTTTTAACATAGATATTGAATTTCTCTTTCAATTACGAACATACAGTATTTTGCTTGATCCTCCTATCTCATCACTTGGTAGTAGAAATGTCTTCATGTCTTGCTACTTATTCCTACTGAACTTCTTGTTTCCATTTGCTAACTATTGAATTCATATTACAAATTAATGATCTAGTGTTCATATGAATCAATAATGAAACAAGGCTGGTTATCAATGTGAAAGCTGAATGGAATATTGCATGGACATATTAATTATTATTATTATTATTATTCTTTAAATAATTCCCTTCCAGACACACTTTTCCTCAAAGAAGAATTTAAAATTTCATCTCTGTCCTGAAAAGAAGTTAATATATTATAAATTGATGTCTGTCACTCACACAGTTTTTAAACTAAATTATACTCAGAATTAGTTGGTATGTCTTTTATATGATATATTATCACATTAATATTTAGGCATTGGACGGCTTCCTCTTTGTTGTAAATCGAGATGGGAACATAGTATTTGTATCAGAAAATGTCACACAGTATCTGCAGTATAAACAAGAAGATTTGGTTAATACAAGTGTCTATGGTATCTTGCATGAAGACGACCGGAAAGACTTTCTTAAAAACTTACCGAAATCTTCAGGTAGTAAAAGTTTACTTATTGCACTTACTATACTATTTGAAAACAATCAGAGAAGAAAAAAATGCCTTATAAAGGACAACTTTTCAAAACAGATTACTAATATAAAGAATATTTTGCTACAGAAATATCTTAATCTTGATAAATAGTACTGAATTTTTACAATAGCATGTCATCAGAAATAAATGTGCTGGAAATTTACACTTTACTTTAGCTTTTGCAATTTGTTTGCCTATAACTTTGAAATAGCGACACTAAAGGAACCTTCCCTAATACCACAAGGCTAGCTGAAGGAACTTCTTGGTACTCCTTCAAGTGGCTGAAAGTGTCATGCAAAAAAAGAAAGAGTATTTTTTACTTGGTTCTCAATACTCCTGTTTTATACCAAGCTATATTGATGGTATATTGAGAAGTTTTCTTTAAAATAGTCTTTAAGATCTGTAATCTAGGAACAGGGTATCTAAATTAAGAAGAATCAATTATGATTGTATCTGAAAATCTTTATGAATTCTTACTGTGTTCTTTAAAGTTAATGGAGTTGCTTGGGCTAATGAAACACCCAAACAGAAGAGCCATACATTCAATTGCCGGATGGTGGTGAAAAGCTCTCACGATCCCTTTGAAGATACAGGTGGCTACGAGGCTATACATCAAAGATATGAAACTATGCAGTGCTTTGCTTTATCACAGCCACGAGCTATGATGGAAGAGGGGGAAGGTAGGAATTTTTGTGGAATTGTTGTGCGTAGAAATTTCTGTGAAAAGCTCTTTGATATTTTCAAACCATTTTCAAGAACAGGGCAACTTTAATCCTTACTGTTTGTACTTCCATTTTAACAACACAAGACGCTTCAGCTATTTTATTAGATTATTCAATACAGTAAACCAGGAGACAATGAAAGAAGAAACGTTCTTTTTTAAATACAGATTTGCAGTCCTGCATGATTTGTGTGGCACGTCGTATCACAATTGCTGAAAGAGTATTTCCAGCAAATCCAGAGAGCTTTATTACAAGACATGATCTTTCAGGTAGGAAGTATATCCAGGAGGAAGGTATGAAGGAGTCTTCTTTGTCCATGTGCTCTTGTTCTAAATAAATGCAGTATGTATTGTGTATCTGTAGTTACTAACAGAATTCATACTGGGATTCCCAATTTGCTTTTTACAATATACCATTGTTGGTAATGAGGGGTAATAAAACCTGTGGCAGGCATTTTCTTCTGTGTGTTACTGTTTGGTAGGTTGGTAAAAAGCATTACATGTGTTTTAACGAGCATTGCAAATGGTTGTCATTCTGCTTTCGTTACGCAGAAGAAATATTTTAGGTCATAACTGATGTGAGTGGAAGTCCTTTAGAATGTTTGTAATTTTATACAATACATGAACTAACATTTAAAGTGGTTTATACTGTTTAAATCAAAAGAGTTGTATAATATAAATGGGATTTTTTCAGATGCCAGTTTGTGTTTGTGGTGTTCATTCAGCGTAGTTGGTCAGTATTTTAAAAAATTTTACTCTATGTACGTGCCTTGGGTGCCTGTAACCAGAGACTAAAGTTACTGTTTTCTGATGCTCTGACATGGACCTGCGGGTGATTAACTTCCTCTTACTCTGTTACATAAATCCCTTTAAATATAGTGATGCTTTAACAAGCAGTATCATAGTCTCATATGGCAGATAATTCATAAATGTAACATCTGCATGCTCAGAATTCAGTGGTTAAAAGTGTTATATTGGAGCCTTATGAAATGTACCATATTCATACAAAAAAAATTGTCATAGTCATAAAGAGTTTAACTTTTGTATTTTCTTTCACGTTAAGGGAAACTTATCAACATTGATACAAACTCATTGCGATCTTCCATGAGACCTGGCTTTGAAGATACAATCCGTCGGTGTATTCAGAGATTCTTATGCCACAGTGATGGGCAGTTGTGGTCAAACAAACACCACTATCATGAAGGTAAAAATCAGTTTACAATGTTGCTTCTCCTAGGGAATGCAATTTTTTCTGAAAAACAAAAATATTAAATTCTGCCTGTGTTCCCTTTTTTTCCCATGTTTTTTGTTAATTACTGTGATTAATTTACCAGCTGAAGGAGGATGACCTCTTGAGAACAAGGAATTCTACTGAAAGTTGTTTTGTTTTTCAATTTGTTTGTTTTGGAAATTGTCACCTGGAAATATAAAATACCTGGAAAATACCAGATGCATCCATACATAGATACAACAATGACAGAGACAGTTACAGTTCTATGATGTCATCCTTAATTATCATTAGCTTGTTATTTTTGGTTAATGTTACTTTAATGTTATATTAATTCACCCTTTCCTTTGTTAAAGATCCCCTCCCTGAAAGTGATAACAGTTGATGCCTTTTTCTTATTCTCAAGACACAGAGCTCAAAATATTTTCAGCTTTCCAGTGCCACAGATTTTGTAATGCTAATTTGATAACCTTGCTAGATAAGTGAAGTAGTGCCACAGTCTATAGTAAGAAATATGATGTTTTCTAATTATTCCAAACTGTAGTCTTTCTGAAGGATTTACAAAGTAGTTAGAGCACAGAGGATATTAAATAAAGAGAAACTCATACTGTCAGAAAATGGATTTTCCAGAAGTTCTTCAGCATAACTGATCAAAAGAATCCTAAATTAACAAGATGCAAAGCTCAAATTAAAGCAAATAATTTCCACAATTTTTTGATTGAAGAAAACTTAGAAATGCTTCCCCAAGCCAGAGCCATGGAATCTATAATCTAGCCTTGGAGGTCTATTGGCAAATGCAGAAGTTGTATCTGGTGAGCACAAAATATTGCAGCATCAAAATAATCTCATTTGCTTTTATTGTCCCTCTATTGATAGAGGAGAAATTGTGGAATACTTCCTTTTTCCTCTCTATCTGTCTCAGGTATGTATTTTTATTTATTTATTTATTCATTTATTTAGTTCTAAAGTTTTATGGTTTGTTGTTTTTGGTTTTTTTTATTTTAATCCTCAGTAAATGAAAAGTGTTGTGTCAAAAATATCTTATAATTCATATAAATAATTCTTGGGATTTTAAATATTAACTATATTTGTGTATTCCCTTTACAGCTTATACTCAGGGTCATGCTGAAACCCCATTGTATCGGTTTTCTTTAGCGGATGGTACAACAGTGACAGCTCAAACGAAGAGTAAACTGTTTCGAAATCCTGTAACTAATGACCGCCATGGATTTGTCTCTACCCACTTCCTTCAAAGGTGAAATTAATAGTATCTGTTTATGATTTAAGTGTCACAGTTTTAAAAGATACATCTGACCTTGAAGATAACCTGAGAAAAATAAAAATTTAAACTAAATACTTTGTCCGGTACTAAAATATTTTACCTGATTGAAGTTCAGATGGGGAATAGTTTGGGAAACAGAGCTGCATAGCATACAAATAAATGTGTAAACCTAACAGAGTCCCATTTTAATTGTGTGGCAGAAAGACAGTCACAGTCAAAAGATAATTTTTTTCTATACCTGCACAAAGTCTGTGTTATGTTTTTATTAGTCTTTTGTGGTAGCATTGATGAAATGCTGAAAATATAAATGCTCAGTCACGTGCTTTTGCAGACCAATTAAAAAGACAACAAAATCCTCTCAGATGCATAATCCATAACTGAAATGTGTCTTAAGTAGTATTTCCTATGACCGGTTCTTGTTCTTTGTAAGACTAATTGAAATGTCACTTTGGAGGGAATGCGTCTCCTGGCATTAGAGTGCTCCAGATGCTGAAAAATTGGTAACTGAGGTTGTTCAGGGTCACACATTGTTGATATGCACAGTAGAATGGCGTCAGGCATTGACTCAGGAAGGGGGTGAAAGAAGGAGATCTTTGAATCTGATTAATAATCTGACCATTGATTAAAGCATTTTGAGGCAGTGATACTGTATGTCCTTATAACTCAAAGCTCCCAAAGGACCAAGCATTTCTGTAGTGAATAAATGTGGAAGCTTGAATTCTCACTGCTCTTTTTTTGGAAAAAATATTTGGGCAATTATTTAATAATGTATTTGTAGCACATGATTCCAAATAAGGTTTTAATTTGTTTTCTTTGGGTTTCTGGGGACAATGTTGAATTTACAGAGAACAAAATGGATATCGGCCAAATCCTAATTCTGTTGGGCAAAACATCAGAACAGCTGTGACTGGAAACACAAATTCTGTTAATGGCCTTATGAACGTGTCACCTGGTCAAGCCATGCCAATGCAGAACAGGAGCTATGGGATGGAAGATCCCAATGCAGTGGGTCAGCTCACCAGCACTCGGTATAGAGTCCCTGGGAATATGGGGCCAGTGAACTCTGGACCCGGAATACAGTCCTCTGCTTATCAGAGTAACAGCTTTGGGTTAAATATAAGTAGCCCACCACATGGTAGTCCTGGCTTAACTTCCAACCAACAGAATCTAATGGTATCTCCTAGGAATCGAGGGAGTCCAAAAATGAGTTCACACCAGTATTCTCCAGTTACAGGTATTTTATTTTTGCTAAATGCTGTTTTTTCTTTTCAAGCTGTCTTTTCTCACGTCTATCTGAATTCCATCTTTCATCCATTTTAACCATTCTATATGACCCTATATATGCTACTTGTGTAGTATGTAGAATGTAGTATACCTGACTTCATGGTAAAAATGTATTTTAAAATTATTAACTCAATGTGGCAGTCATACATATTCCATGGGAAGACTAGGTACAGGCAGTACTGTAACCTAATAAGTTTGGTCTCTGTCACATGATACAGGTATGCACTCGCCAATGGGATCTGCCAGCAACACTAGCAGCAGCACTTTCTCCAGCAGTTCTCTTAGTGCTCTGCAAGCCATTAGTGAGGGCGTTGGAAATTCCCTTTTATCAACACTTTCTTCACCAGGTCCAAAATTGGATAATTCCCCAAACACTAGCATAACTCAACAAAGTAAGACAAGTACCCAAGACTCCCAAAGCCCTTCTGGTATGTATTGTGAACAAAACCAAGTGGAGAGTTCTATCTGCCAGTCAAACAGAGATCTTAGTGAAAAAGATAGTAAAGAGGGAAATCTGGAGGCATCTGAAAGTCAGAGAGGACCATCTGAGAGCAAAGGGCATAAAAAACTGCTTCAACTACTCACATGCTCCTCAGATGAAAGAGGACATTCTACAGCATCAAATTCACCTTTAGACTCAAATTGTAAAGAAGCTTCTACCAGTGTTACCAGTCCTTCAGGAGTTTCCTCATCAACATCTGGAGGGGTATCTTCCTCCTCAAACATGCATGGGTCGCTCCTGCAAGAGAAGCACAGGATTTTACATAAATTGTTGCAGAATGGTAATTCTCCAGCAGAGGTGGCCAAGATCACAGCCGAAGCTACTGGTAAAGACATGTATCATGATGCTAGTAACACACGCTCCTGTGGAGAAGGCACTGTCAAACAGGAACAACTGAGCCCAAAGAAGAAAGAAAATAATGCTTTACTAAGATATCTTCTAGATAAAGATGATATTAAGGACCCACTTTCCAAAGAGTTGAAGCCTAAAGTAGAAGGTTTGGGTAATAAGATGGGACAATGCACAAGTTCTACAATTCCTACTTCAAGTCAAGAAAAAGAAATGAAAATAAAAATGGAGGCAGCAGAGGAGGTACAGTATTATGTAAAATGATGGCAGTGAACTAACTAATACTTTGTTATTACAGTGAATGACTAAATATAGAACACTCTACAGAATGTGTGTGTAAACATCTCTGAAAAAGTTCCCTGCAAATGATGTGGAACAAAAAACTCAGGTTTAATTGTGAATGAAAAAGCACAAACAGAAAGAACTACAGAATATGTATATAACCAGATCTGATGTCCTGAAGTCCTGGACTAATGTTTTTAAGTTATGGTACAATTAAGGTAATATTTACAAATTATTCCTTAAAATTAGATCTTAGCACATGTTTGGTTTTATGGCTTAGGAGGAAGTGGGGCCGTAACTACCTCTGTAATTAGCTGGCAGTACAAGAGCAAAAGGTAAAACATAATTTCGTTTTGAAAATATAAACAGTACACAAAATGTGTAATACTTGAAATAGCCATGATTTGGTTTAGTTCGTTTGTTGGTTTTAGTGCTTCTTTCCTTAAATGAGGGAATATATTCTTCCAAATATATATATATATGTATACATATATTCAGCATTCATATAAATACATACCAAAATGTATAAATGTATATATAATTTGCATAAATAAAAACAAACAAAAAAAAAATTTATGCTGAAATTCCAAGAAATGTCATGATACAGAAAACTAGCATCGTGGAACAACTACTCTGAAACCAGCAGTACACTTATTAGGAACAAATGTTCTTAAAATTATAGTCTGTATATAGCATTTCTATATTTAAGTCCTAAGATTTGGAACTTTGAAATAAACAGTACTGCTCAGTATGGCAGAGTTTACTGAAGATATATTGATTTCTTAGACCTTGAATTTCCCAAATCAGTAATAACTGGGCAAATCATTAAATAAAACCAAAACATTCTTTTATATTAGCTCCTGGATGCCTATAAATGAAATTGTTTGAATACTACTTGCAGAAAAGTCACTAAAAACTCTGTAATAGTACACAACATGTAGTTTCAGTACTTGCTCCTGAGATGTAATTAGGGTATTCAGAGAAGCTTCTTTTGTGAAGATGCAGATCCACTATGTATGAATAATTTTTTCCATTTAACTGTATCTGATTTAAAGACAAATTTTTAAAGAAAGTTAGGACTCCTACTGACCAGAAAAACCTGTGCACAATTTTTGTGTCCTGTAGGGTCTTGTAGTGATAGATACATTATTGCTGAATAGGTAGATACATTATAGCTCAATGATACACTTTCTCTATATTGTTTGCTATCATTAGTGTTTTTATCTTTCTAATTTGTGAGGATTGAAATATTTATATTCAGAAGTGTTTCTCATGTTAGTTATGTGTGTTTTGTCTAATTCTCAAAATTACCCACGCAAAATACTCTGAAAAAAAGGTACCTAAATGATAGCTGAAGTTCTTTGGAAGTTAAAAGATAGTGTCAGTGAATTAAAACATTTGTCTCCGAGTCATATACTTTAAGATAAGTGAGCTAAGTAAAAATTGAAGTATAGCCACATGAGAGTAAATAACCTTGGTATTTTACTGCATCATTTTCAGATGAATGGAGACTTGGATAATTTGGACGCAATTCTAGGTGATCTTACTAGTTCAGAGTTTTACAATAATACTGTGTCTGCAAATGGAAATAGCCCTGGAACAAAGCAAGCATTATTTCAAGGAAATGCCCTATTGGGTAAGGAATTAAATCTACCACCTGGGTTTTAAAGTTAGGGTTTTCTTCTTACCTGATGTAAACATAATGTGTCCTTAAACGCTTAGAGAATACTTTCTTTATCTCCTATATCTTCAAGGACAAATGTAATGCAAAATGACTAATTATGCTTTCAATAGGCTATTATGTAAACAATTAACTATCTTGACAGAACTCACCTACACAATTAAGTTCCTTGTTTTATGGTTTATTCTGACTTTATCTAATGTAAATTTCTCAGAGACAAGTCATCAGGAAAGCTGTTTGTGAGTTGTAAATTAAAATTAGGAATTTTCATCCCTTACTGATGCCTAGGGATATAATATAGGATTGGTGTCAAGCTTTTAATTTCTTTCTTATTCTATGTGAAAACACCTTGTGACCAGTAAATTCTAATAGTTATTCCTCCTTGACATCAAAAGGAATGCCCTTCCTTAGCAGGATGCTGAGGAGGAGGGGAAGCTGACCCTGCTCACAGACCAGCATCGTGGCAGTTGTTGTGTTCTCTCATGACACTCTTGGTCATGACTCTCATGGTCATCTCTCGATTATATAGGGCAGTGGATTGCTGAGATAACCAAAGGTGGTGAAACATGCATAATGAAAAACATAAAACCAAGTGAAAGAACACATAAGACCACTGACACTATTGGCTGTGAAGCACAGTGATTTTTGGGTTAATTGTCTGTAGGGGACATTGTGCTCAGGAACACACCATGTCTGGATTCCAGCTGTTTCAAACAGAACCATTTTTTTTTACCTCCATAAGGAAGTTAATCAAAATATGGGCAGTCCAGTTACAGGTATCAAGAAGTGTGTAATACTAAATTCATTACAGAACTTAAATTTGAATGAACCACTTTTCATGTCTATGGTCAAAGGGAAGTGCCTTTGACTTTTTCTGCAAAAGGTTCTAACTATGCGTTCAAAATGGGAATTTTTGTTGTGAAAACATAAGCAACATAACTGTTTCTGGCTTGCTTAAGATCGAATGTATGAGCTCATAAAGAGATTAATTAATAGCATATTTTATTTAAAATGTACAGTTGCATGCATCTTTTAATTCTTTAACAGGTGTGAAGAGTCCCCAGTCTGTGCAGACTACTCGCCTACCTTTTAACAGAGCCTTGTCTTTAGACAGCCCTATGTGCTCAAGTGCTTCGATGAAGAATGTCAATGCGTTCTCCATGTTGCAAAAGCAAAACTTGATGGGTGGAAGCCCAAGAATAATTGGAAACCAAGAAAATTTTGGAGCAAATCTGGGTTTGTTGGCTGTATACAAACAGTTCTTATTTTAAAGAAAGTAGCTTTTATGTCAAAAAAGTTTCAAGATAAAAATACAAATTTCATTTAGAAGAAACTTTAACGAATTTTAATTTTACCATCATTAATAATTCTGAATTATTATCTTAGCTAAAATTATAAGAACATTGCTGTTTACTGTCTGTGTCATTACCAGTACTTTAAGCAGTTAAATTATTTTTTACTATTTAGAATTTTTAGTTTAACATGTGCTTTTGATATGTAGAAGCAAGAACAGTTCACAGTGGCAGCCAGTCATTATGAACTTCACGTATATTTAGGCTCATACAGTTTTTGAATGATTTAGAACTTGGCATGGTGAGCTCTAGATGCTTTTGTAGGACTTCAGTCAATTGCTCTGACATTAGCAGAGCAATGTCAGAGCAATGTCACTTGGTGAAATAGCAAAATAATTCTAAAACCAAAATACATAATGTACTCCAGATAATACATTTTTGTATTTTCTGCTCTTCATTGTAGCAAGTGCTCCCAACAGAAATGTGGCGATGAATCAGCATCAGTCAGGAGACTGGGGCTTGCCAAACTCTAAAGTGAACAGATTAGAATCCACAAGTTCTGCTTCACTGTTGAGACCAGGAGATGAACTTAGTGCAGCCCTCCTGAGGCCCCCAGAGGAAGGGTCTGTGTCTGCGCTGCCTGTTCGCTCTCACAACATACCTGGTACTAGGCCAATGCTGCAAGAGCAAATGGTTCCCATGAGTAAGTTCTTAACTTCTTATTTTCCTACATAGCACTATCTCACCAGTTTCTTGGCAAGCATTCACCATAAGAATTTTGGCACTTCTGGTAAAATGCTAGATTTTCATTGAAAGGCTTTTTGAGGTAGAGACTCTTACTGTTCCCTATGACATTTTATGACTTTTTGGTGATGTTCTTGTTTTCTTCTGGTGCTGTGTGTCTCATACACAGATAATTTGTTCTGGGTCCTGAGATGGGGGTGGGGAGGGAGATAATTTTTGTGTGTTTCTTTAGTGCAGTACTTCTCTGCTAAATTCTAGGAACTAAATGGCATCTGTGATTCCACATGTGAAGATACTAGCATTGTGGGTAATTCAATTCATTGTATTTGATATAGATTTTTTTTTTTCTGTTAATTTCTTGGTAATCAATGTCTTTTGAAGTTTTGCTCTCAAGTATTTCAAAATTCTTCTCACATGGAGTAGCCAAATTTCATATAAAGCCACATTGCATGTACTGTTTTTCTTCAAAGTCTCTCATGTGTACATGGGAGAAGATAAACTGTATGTCTAAAATATGAACAGCCTTAAAGCCCGTAGGTTTTTTCTAGTCTATATGTCTAACAAAGGTTTAGTGTAGAGCTAAAATTCTCCAGTCTCCTATGCCAATTGTATGCCCAAAATAGCTTAAATACACAGCATTCCTTTCTTATCATGGAAAGCTACCAGGGATGTCACCACTTCTCTTAAACAGACTTACTATTTCAATGCAACAAACACATATAAGATTAAGTACCGAGACAATTTGTGCAGTCCTGACTAAGTCAGAGTTTTCCAGCTTAGCTTCCTAGAAATCATTGATGCTAGGTGATTCATATAGATACTGGAAAATAATGGGATGTCATAAACTCTCCTATGTAGTGCTGTATGTCCCTGGATAGGTAGAAGGAAGAAAGTACTCCCAAAGAGCAAAATGTTATGTACATCGTGTTTCTTTTGATTTCCCCTCTGTATTGGAATTTAAAATGCCAGATTTTGATGTCGCTATGACAGTGTACATTTGCTGGCACCCAGATGTCATTGTCCAGAATTTTTGTAGTTTTTTTTTTTTTTTTCATGTAAAGTGCTATGTCTGTCATGCTCCAATTTAGAGGCTAAAGGATTAGAAATAGCAATTCTGCTCTAACAGGGTAGTGGGTCTAGACCACTGTCTGCTGTATTTAAATCTGTGGTCTGTTATATATGAGAAATTATGTGGACTGTGAGTTTATGTGTGTATACACTGTAAAACATGATAATGGAAAGCTCACGAAGCTGCTTGACAATTTGTGATCATTCTAATGTGAACAGCAGGACAGCAAGATAAGACCTTTTGGTCTTCAAAAAAGTACACAAATGTTTTACCTTGCAGGGCCAAATGAGATCAACATTGACATGGGAGGGAATCCATATGGACAGCCTGGACCTTCTAACCAACCTGGATTGTGGCTTGACAATATGATGACCATGGAGCAAGCATCACGGGGTTTGCAAAACAGGTAGAATTGGGGAAGGTTTTAAGGTAATTCTAAATACAACTGTTTGCTGTCTGTCAGAAGAATATGACATGGAAATAAAATTGTGTAGCATATGCAATGGGGATAACAGATTTGAGCTAGAATTCCATTTCTGGAATGCTGGTCATCTGACACTGGATATTTTTTTAACCCAGCTCCACAAAAGGCATTGTTAACAAAGTCTAGTAACCACTGAGTTGGGAGGCACAGAAAAAAGAGATGGGAGACTGAAATTGTATCTCTGTGGCACATGGCAGAAACCAGGAGAAAACAGAATTTATATGTGTTCAAGGATGCATGGAAGGTGACTGGACATTTTAAGACATAAATTTGGGACTTAGGTCTTATTTAAGACTTAAGTCTCACTTCAGTCATCTGGGTGACTATAATACTTAATCATATCCTGGTCAATATATTATATAAAAACTGTTGTTTTCCTTGTGATGGTTGTAATGAATTTCTTCACTGAAAGAATGGAATGGTCAGGCGTTGGAATGGGCTGCCCAGGAGACACCATTCCTTGATGTGCTCAGGAAATGACTGGATGTTGCTGTAAGTGTCATTGACGAGGTGGTATTTGCTCAAAGTCTGGTCTCCGTGATCTTGGAGTCTTTTCCAACGTTATTGATTCTATGATTTTTGTGGGTTTTTTTTATTTATAGACAGCTAGTTAGAAGCTCTTTGGATGATCTCTTATGTTTGGCACCAAATATGGAAGGGCAGAGTGACGAAAGGGCACTTCTGGATCAGCTGCACACACTACTGAGTAATACAGATGTCAGAGGTCTGGAAGAAATTGACAGAGCCTTAGGAATTCCTGATCTTGTAAACCAAGTAAGTAAACAGATATTTTGGCCATTTATTTTCCAAGGACCAATATTTTGTTATTTGAAAAGAAAGTGAAGAGAGCCTCCTCATTTACTTTGTCTCCTCACATCCTCATGCTCGTATTCGTACATTTTCCTTTGGAAACCTTTACATTGACTAGTGATTTTCAATGGAGAAGCTCAGTATGGATTAAATTTCTTGTGCATGACAAGAAATATAAAGTGGCATAATCTTACAGAAATTTATTGTATAATGCCTTGGTTTATGTAGGTGGAGTTTGGGGTGCAATTCATTATAATTCTGTAAGATTAATTTGATGTAATTCTATTATATATATATATATATATATATATATATATATATATATATATATAATGTAATTCTATTGGGTTTCCTTACTAGTCTGCTGTCATGCTGTCAGCTGAGTTTAGGTTGTGGATTATTTGACTGGCAGTGATGTGGATAATTCCCTCTCCTTCAGTTCTAGGTTGAATTTGCATGGCTAGCAAATAGGAAAAAGAAATTCTGTGAGTAATTTGGAAGTTTCTAATACCCACATGACACTATCATTTGAACAAGTGGCATCAAACAGTGCAGAAGGACTTGAATGGTGACACTGGTTTGCTTGTGTATGTAGTGTGCAGCAAAATTGATTTTAAAAGGAATTACCATTATTATTATTAATCACTTTTGGTATTTCATTAGTTTGGAGACAGAACTAACAGGAGCTGTCCACGCTATGTTCTACCCAAGAAATTGCTGGCTGGTGTATTATGCTGCATTAGCTTTATTGCTTCTTTAGGAATTCTATATATACTCCTAGTGAAAGCACTTTTGTATCTGTTGAAGGGACAAGCTTTGGAACCCAAACAAGATTCATTTCAAGGTCAGGAATCTTCAGTTTTGATTGATCAGAAGCCTTTGTTATATGGTCAACCCTATCAAGGGCAAGGGGCAGCACTGCCAGGAGGTTTTAGTAACATCCAGGGACAACAACCATCTTTTAATTCAATGATGAATCAGATGAGCCAAGCAAGCAATTTTCCTCTACCAAGTATGCATCCCCGAGCTAACATGGTGAGACCTCGGAGCAGCACACCAAAGCAGCTGCGCATGCAGCTCCAGCAGAGGCTCCAGGGACAGCAGGTAATTTTTTGCTCCTATATTTACACTTCTTCATGTTTCAGAATAGAATCACTTGCACACGGAATCGTGTTGCTTTACATATATGGCAATGGACATTACAACAGAGGATTGAGAGGGTGGATTTTAACTTTTAGCAGTGCTTCATGTTGAAATGCCTGATGCCTGCAGGAGTATAAGAACATTTATTAGGACAAGTGCTTCTCCTTTGTCAGCCTCCCTGGCTACAGATTGGTTTGTTTAATGCTGCACTGTTTAAAGGGTTTTCCTTTTTGTGTGTTTGAGCTGTTTAAACAAATAGTTTGGTTCTTCAGGTACATCAGAGAAGGCAAAAATTAGCCATTGCAGTTTATGGATTCAAGAGGTCTGTAAAGAAAGTGTTTTTGCAGGAGTTGCCATTAGCTTGAAAATATCAGTATCTGAACAAAGTAATTTTCAACCCTAATAGTGCTAAAATATCTTTTTCTAAGTTCATGAATCAGACCCGTCAAACGCTTGAAATAAAAATGGAAAATCCCATCAGTGGCACTAATTCTGTGATGAGACCAGTTATGCAGCCACAGGTGGGATCCCAGGTAAGTACATATCACAGTAGCCACCTGTTTAGAATTTCAATCTTCTTTCATGGCTTTACAGCATTCCTCTTTGGTTTTGTTTCTCTGTATAATTTTTTAAGAGTTTTTTTTACCTCCCTTTACCTTCCTGTGATTTGCAGTGGAATTTATTCATTAGGTCATGCTGTCAATTCAGTATGCCAGGTTTTTCCACATAAAATGCCAACATTTGTTTAGCACCAATAACAATTTAATGAAAAGTTTTCTCTTAATATTTTCATTATTATTATATTTTGTACTGGCTGTGGGTTTTCCTTGACTGTCTGGGTCTTAGGAATGAGTTTGACTCTGACATGATTTTATTTGTAAAAACGTCTTCTAATATGATTTTTCTTCTCTTTGGGGGATAGCAGCAAGGTTTTCTTAATGCTCAAATGGTGGCTCAGCGTAACAGGGAACTAATAAGTCACCATTTTAGACAACAGAGGATGGCAATGATGATGCAGCAGCAACAGCAACCTCAGGCCTTCAGTCCACCACCAAATGTGACAGCCTCAGGAAGCATGGATAATGCTTTGACAGGCCCTCCAATGGCTCAAGTTCCTTCACAGCAATTCCCCTATTCATCTAATTATGGTACTAGTACTAACATGTTTAGCTTTTTTTTTTTTTTTCTCATTTGTCTGGTTTTCTTTTTTATTAATCCAAACTACCTAAATACCAATCATTCTGAAAAATGGAATACACTTCTACAAAAAAGGATGACTTTTCCCCTTCCAAGCACTGCAAGAAGATAAACTAGAAGTACTGGGTGATGATAACTGAAGTATTTTGTATCTGTCTCCTTTGTTTTATTTTAAGGAATAAGTCAGCAACCTGATCCTGCATTTAGTAGAGTATCAAGCCCTCCCAATTCAATGATATCAAGAATTGGACCCTCCCAGAACCCCATGCTGCAGCATCCTCAGTCAGCAGCAATGTACCAGTCCTTAGAGATGAAGGGTTGGCCCTCAGGAAGCATGGCCAGAAGCAGGTGAACCTCAGCATTAGGATTACAACCTGTTTCTCAAAAGGTGTCTTTCATTTCTGATGGAAGTAGAAACTATGCTAAATAGCATGTAGTGGGAAAAGGATTTACAAGGTGAAAAAATAACTGTCTAGTGTCTGTATTGTCCTTCATCCTGTTGTGGTTTAGGAAAGAAAATGATGAAGTGTATTTTATTCTTATCTCCATTGCATCATATTGCACCTCTACAATCTTTGTAACTAGAAGTAATGTTCAGTCTTTAAATATGAACTTAATATTTAAAGAAAAAATAACTTGGGGGGAGGGGGGCGGGGAAACAAAAAATATGAAATAGTGTTACAGTGGATGATACAACTATAGTAGTAGCCTCCAAAAAAGTTATGTAAGGCATTTGCATACAACTGTGCATTTCAAAAAACTTAAATTCCTTTTGGAAGGGGAGTTTCCACGCTGAACAGATACTAGTTAAAAATGGTGCAGGGAAGGCAATATATCAGTGTGTGAACTTCTTGGAAGGTGATTTCATTTTTGTACTGCAGCTCTTTTCCGCAGCAGCAGTTCAGCCACCAAGGCAGCCCAGCAGAGTACAGTGTGATGCACATGAATGGCAGCAGTGGCCACATCAGGCAGATGAGCATTAATGCCATGCCTATGGCAGCACTGCCCATGGCTCCAGACCAGGTAAGCTGTACATCAAGATGATGAAAAGATTTCCTGTCTCACAATGAACCCAAGCTGGGATTAGCTGTTGACTTTGAAATATCATGAGTAGGATCAAGCCTTAAACTGCCCAAAGAATGATTAAATACCCCAGAAAAAACCCCATGGACATTGTGAAATGCATCTGCAGCAGATGTTGAAAATTATATTTAATAGCTCTTACGAGTCAGGCTAAGAATCCTGATAGTGCAACATCCTTCTGGCAGACGTTGATAATAATTGCCCTTACAATACCTTAGAATAACTTGTGTATGTGTATCTAGAAACTGTGGAAAATTTAGACCCCTCATGTAAGGTGAAAATGCTAATAAGCAGGCACTGAAAAGAAAACTGAAGTACAGAATTTTTGTACACTTTGCTACAATCCTTCCACAAAATACCTAGAATGAGCAACATAATACTGACATAAGCTAAATCTATTCAACTAAAAAGTACCTAATGAAATTTTGTCCAGCATACCTGAGGAAGCAGTCGCAATAATGAAGACTTCTGGGGGAATAAGTGAAGTTTTGGACGACTTTAATACAACAAATGCCTTTTATAAAGAGGCCAATATAAAGGTGAAATGTCAGATTTTCAAATCTAAATGTCATAAAGATACCCAAATAGTGTGTTTAAGAAATTCTGGGACAGCATTTATTCTCTAGAAATTTATTTTCAAAGTGGAGCACTAAAAAGCTATTCTTCTGCTTCTAGGCATTGGTTGTCAGTAGTTCCTTCTTGCAAATGCAGTATACAAACCATTTCTTTCAGCAAAGATGTCTTCTCTGATGAAAGTATCTTTTCTTTAACAGAAATACTGCTGACATCTAGAACCACATCTTCAAACAAGAATGGCTGAATTCACTAATGTTAGAAAGGAAAGTGATGCATTCTTCATGGCAAGTTACACTGGGCTTACAGAAACCAGTGATAAATTTCCTCATCCAGAGGAAAACAAACAAAAACCCCCTACCCAACAAAAGTACATTTTAGCAGAGGGCAGCCTATGTATTACTGCATGATTTCAGGTACAGAAAAAAGGTCACTAATACTTTGACACTCTTCCTCTAGAAATGTAAATTTGATAAGGCCATTTAACAGATTTGATGGTAGACTCCTGGTATACCTTATCTATTTACTGTAGCTATCCAAAGCCCTTTAGCCAACAAAAAGGCAGACAAAAAGTGCCAGTGACACAAGAAGTGACAGTGGTAAGAACTTCCTGATTTCTCTCACAACAATATCTGACAGAGAATGTAGTTCTTAGCCTTGACTCTTTTATATCACTTCCTGAATATAGATGTTGCTTTTAGTCTATTACCTCAAGAGTCAGGGATTTCCCAAGCAAAATAGCAGTGCAAAATCAATTGGCACGAGCTAGTCCAAATACTGTCAGTTGAAGCCATGGGTTTAAAAAGAGATGATAAGCAATTTAAATTATTTAAAACACAATTGTGACTAATATTTACATAATGCTGTGCAGCTGAGTGCACTTTATAGAAGAATATATAATGGATTAATGCAATGTCTTTGATAAGGACTTAATATGAAGGCAGGGTGTACTCATGTTCCTTCTCAAACACAGTCTCTTAAGAATTATTTGAAAAGACTGCATAATGTAATGTTTTCTGTGTATGGAAATTAGAGCAATAATCTTTAATCTTTATTTGAAAATAACTTCAGAAAACTCAAGGCAAGACACTGCAGTCAGAATCAGAATTTTGCAGTCTTTTTGTGAGTAAATTTTGTAAATATGGTCTTTAAAACAATGTATTATACATATGTACTATATATATGACTTTTGTAGGTCACTAACTCATTTTTGCAGAGTTTGTGAAGCTAAATATTTAACAAAATTGATTTCTGGAAATGGAGTGTAGTTGAGGTCCAAATGGATTTTTTTAAAATTAAATTTAAGGACTTCGAAGCTGGGTGACTGTGGCAAACATATTTCTCTTCTTTGGTCTTCAACATTCATTTATTTTTACATCTTTAACATAGAGCTTTTTATAAAAAAAAAGACCAGTTGTTCATGTTTTCTCCACCTGTGAGCACTTTTGTCACCTTTTTTTTTTTACCTAAGGCAATTTAAGGCTCTGCATTGTAAGATCTTACAGCTTGTCAGGACAGATGTGTCTGTCTGTAATGAGTTGCCTTCTCAGTTGATGAATCTGGATGGAGTCTTTTTGGTCAATTTTAATGAACTCTAAATGTTCTTTGAAAATGTTTATCTGTTGCAAATATTTGTTTGTTATGTAACATCCAGAAATCTTTAAGGATATTAAACCCACACTTTAACCAATTGTCTACACCTCATTGGATTATTCTAATAGTAATGAATGTATTTTCTAGGCAGATTTCTGTCCATAGCAGTATTTAAGTCTGGTTACATGTTATTTGCTGATAGCATGGGGTTTTTATTTCCCCCTCCATTTTGGGTGCTTGAAATGAAGATCCCTTTGCACTTTTTGCAGTTACAAGGAATTAAAGTGCTAAACCTTCACAGGGTATGACCCAGAAATGTTCAGGATGTGTGGTGCTTCTGTTGTTGTTCATTCTGTAATGGCAAACTGATTACTCCCAAGTAAGTAAAAGAACCAAAAAACCCCCAACCTAATATGTGTTCCTTTTTGCTTATTCTTGGTACTGTTATCAAGAGGGGTTTTATTGTTCAGAATATTCGGTGATCTCCCATTTTAATAGAAGTAAGTTTCAATAGAAATATTCTCAAAAATTCATCCTTAGCGCCTAACCAGCTGTGTTTCCAAGGGAATGTAGTCAATTGCTCTATTTCATGGAAGCCTGTCTCTTCCATTAGTACTCAGTATATAGATTATCACAGCATTTATTTGAAATTTTCAGTCCATTTAATGTGCGTTTATAATGCAAAATTTTTAAGAGCCTAAGGAACTTTCATTTTTTCATTTATGGAACATATCTATTAAGTGCTGCTTCTGAGGGGTGAAAGGCAACAATCCCTTTTTATATCAAATCAGAGTAGAACAATATTTGTATTTTGTAGTTGTTCATTATACTGATGGAATCTACAAACACCGGTTGCTTTCATTAGGTGAGCTCTTAGATTATATACTGCTATATGCATCTTGCAGTACAATTTTTTTTTAAATTAGCAATTCTATTTATACATCTATGTATAACTGGTACCTATCTAACTGACATTATAAAGGTTCATCCTTTTCTCGTCTATTTAAGAATGTTGGAGCTTTCCAGTACCTACTTTTTTTTTTTCAATGAAAGGATTTTTAGTTTAAACTTGATGAAGGGGCAGGGGGCATTTTTAAAATGCATTGATGCCATCTTTCATGGCAGCACTAAATAGTACATCTAGTTGGAATCTGTTGACATTTAGTTACCACCATCAATTTTGCTGTGGTCCTATAGCAATAGATTTTCTGAATGTTTTTTTAAATAAAACCCATGTAACATATTCAGCAGTAAGAGATGTAGCTAGTACAGCAACCTCTGATCACTGCTGCACAAATGAGTGTTGTTTTGCAATGTCTCTGTTACTTTTTTGATCACAGAAACCATGTGTTTATTAAACTCGTGTGTAGTATACTTTTTCCCTGGCCTAAAGGACTGCTTCAGAAGTGAGATTCAGACCATGTTTCTGTCACAAGACAAACTTACTTGAATGTTGCACCAGTTAGCACACCTTTTATTATAGAATTTATGTGCAGACCACCAGATGACAGAAGATACACCAAGTGTGAAACCATGTAATTCTGAGAGCAATATTTTAAAAAATTCTCAGGAGAAGGCATACAGTATTGAGAATTGCATCTAAGTTTAGTTTATATTTTAAGTATTGCTTGAAATATCTGTTCTTTTATTCTGCAAAACAGAGAAGTCATGGGGACTGATTTATAAAAGAGTTGGTTGTAAGGTGCCCTTCAGGTTTTTGTGTTTGGATGTTAATAATAATGTAAATAAAGGCTTCTATTTAAAATCAGATCTTGGTATCGCTGTCTGAGCAAATACTTTTAAAGCTGATTATCCAGTAAGGTCAGAGAAAATTCCCTGCTATCACTGATGAAAACTGTGTATAAAGAATGATTTTACATTTTATCCTAGTTGGCTGTTAAAGATGAGGGAGTAACAACTGAGACCTTTCACTTATGAGACATATTTAGCACTGACACCAGCTAGAATTTGTCTTTTTCACTTAAATAGCAAGCTCCAGAAGAGCTGAAAGAAGAAGGTGGTATCTTCCCCCAAACTTGACAACAACATACCTTTCATTAAATATCAGCTGCTTCTTGAGTCACATCCAAGTCTCTCAGCTCAGTATTTTCCATAAAGGGACAAGGTAACTCTTCAACCTTCTCTGTGACAAGTAACAGGTGCAGTAGCACTGGCCCTGCAGGATTGTAACAGTCACAACCCCACCTGGGCAGAGACTAGGCTAAACACACAAGGGTGTGCAAATTCTGCATGCACGCTGGGAATGGCTGCTTTTCTCCGGAAAGCAGCAAAAATGTGAGGGTTTTGGGGAACTTAATTGTTTTTTTACTTACTTTTATAGATCCAGGATCTCATCATCTAGTAGACTTTTCTGATAATCCATGAAATTGTTAAGGTTATAATGAAAATACATGGCTAGATTAAGACAGACATTCATATTTTACTTCCATACTTAAAAAAGCTTGCAGAAAGTTTTGGGTAGTATATTTGACATACCATGTGGTACAAATAAGTCCAGTCTTAGTAAGCATATACAAAGAATTCCACTTCTGTTGTTTGAGTGGGATTTTTTTTTTCTCATTCCTAAATTCAAGTCCATTTTTTGATTAAGGGTTGTGGTATATAATGCCACTGATTTTCCTAACTGCAAAACCAGGAACGGTTTCAAAATAATTTCCATGCTGTATTTTTACACTGCATTTCTACAAGAACAAGTTAAGTTTGCATTTTGAAAAAAATACCTCTTTGTTAGTTAGGAGTGAAGGCCACAGTTGGTTGAGTCTGTCCCATGAGCACGCTAAGGCATTTGCCTTTAAGCATAGGTAGCAAGGTAACATGAAACAAATGAAAAATACAAATCTCGCCACTAGTGCCTGTACTACAATGTATGTATTAATGTTCCTATGAAACTACTCAAACAATTCTGTACACTGTGCTTCCTTAGTAAAAT
Source organism: Erithacus rubecula (assembly GCF_903797595.1). Taxonomy (NCBI): domain Eukaryota; kingdom Metazoa; phylum Chordata; class Aves; order Passeriformes; family Muscicapidae; genus Erithacus; species Erithacus rubecula. The sequence goes on along the minus strand of NC_136670.1, from coordinate 14,662,412 downwards.
TATAGGGGTTTTTTCCCTGTGAAAGTCTTTGAACAGTAACTCTCATTCAGAGCATGTACTTTTTTGCAGAGTAAACTACAACTAGATTATTGGCTACAAGTATTGAACTCTCAGAGCTGACATTTGTAAAAATAAGTGTAAAAGTTACACTGCTAAACAAATGCTGCTTTCTTAAAGGAAGTGTTTTGGTTTTGAACATGCAGTATAATATTATCACATAAAAAATCTTCATACAAATCTGATTTTGTTAAAATTTAAGATATACATTTACTGAAACTTTTCAGTACTTTTAAAAATGAATAGATTCTGACTTAGCATTTGGAGAAATGGTGTGTGGGTGTTACACTCTTTTTTATTAACAAATTTCTTCACAACCTGAAAGAATTTATTTTCAAACAGTACACTGATCAATATTTACACAACCCCTCCAAAAATCTGGCATCCTGTTAGTCAAGATTTTCTCTAATCTTCATAGAGGTGACAATATGATGAACAAGTAGACATGGAACTAAAATGTATTCTCAGAGGAAACTGAAGAAATTCCATGGTGTTGAGAACACTTAGTGCTGCTGACTTCAGTTCCTGAATAATTTCAAAGTTCTTTTCAACCATTATCTTTACCCCAGTGATAAGCAAAAGCATTCTTGTTTTCTATATCTTGCTTTAGAATTGTACTTGGCTCTGAAGTTTTTCTCATGACCTCTAAAGACACAGGTCAACTGGAAATTGTTTGAAGGTCCCTTCAACTGTCTGTGTAAACACTGCTGCAGTGGCAGTCCTCTTTGGGATGTGGCTGGCTTTGCTCCTCTGTCAATTCCTGAATCAGCATTAGATGTGTCTTCTGGAAGTAAAATGTCTTTTGAAGCAGGTGAGGTATAATCCAAAGCAAAAAAGCAGGTACAGCAGTGGATTTCAGAGACCTGCATTTCCCATAATTTCACTGCTTATATTCAGCTCACTCAGAAGTGCAAACATTCTATCTATTTCAGCCTCTAAGTTTATCCAGTCCTTCAGGTGGATGTTACAATTCATTGAGTCTGTATATGGACTCAAGTCCTGGCATGTTTGTGTCCTCACAGAGGTGCAGCAGCTGGGGGAGATTAGCCCTCCCAGCCTTCCCACAGTTGTCCTCTTTAAAACAGAACAAATGCAGTTTAGTATATAACATTCTAGTCAAAAGTAGCAAGAAAAGTATTTTTAATGGTTCCACGCAGTAAAAAAGCAATGGAAACACCAATAAAAGCATGGCATGTATATGACACAAACAATCCAACAGTGTTTGAAACTTCAATCTGTATAGAGCTTGTTAATTTCAACCTTCAACCCAGTCTTAGATTCTCTTCAATTAGAAATAAAACCACTCCATTATATGAGCACTCCTCTCAGGCAGGATGATCAGACTTAGGCCTAGGAAGGGACTTGTACCTGTGTTTTCCACTGCACAGTTTGAGAGCACTTTATGATTTTTTAATGAATTAAAGTCTCTGCCTTCTTTTTAGAGATTGAGAGACAGTAACAGGAAATGGTAACTTTTTAATATACTTCAATTTGTACCACACCTTTGAGCTCTGGCAGTTTGAAAACTGGCAGACTCAGTTTGAGAACTGCCAGATCATCATCAAGTTTTAAAGGGCAGCTCAGTAAGAAAAAGGCAGTTTTAGACATAAGTGTGTCTTGTAGTGTACTTTCTGTTTTAAACTTCTCTTTTTCTGTTCACAGCACAAGGCTGTAGTTGAATAAAAGCAAGAAACTACATGATGCTGCCTCACTACTCATGAGAAATTACAGTCGGTTTTGTTCTTTCTTTTGATTGTGTGAAAACCACTAGGTAGCTGCTACTAATCAAATTTAGGACAAAACCAGGTACTGGTCTTTAATTTTTACTGGCAATTGACCATAATGGTTCTTAACTGAGCATCACTTGGCTTGTTTGAAACTGCCTTGACCTTAATACTCCAAGATTTCCAAAAAACATGTACAAGAGTTTTGTGCAGCAATAGTGTCAGTAATGATGGCAGTCTCATATTTCTTGTATAATTTAGAGGACTTTCCTCCTAAGTATTTTTGTGAGAATAGATGATGACTGTGAAAAAAAAGGTGATGCATGAAAAAGAGAAGGGAAAAGCTAAGTAAAAGGTTAATGCTTTTGGTAACTTGCTCCCAACTCACAGTGACTTGGCGATGATGGTCTCTTCACATCTGGCCATTTTCGACGCTGAAAATGCCTAATTTTCAAGTAGCAAAAGAAGAAAAAAAGTTAACCATCACCAAGAAAACAACAGCACCACAATCTGAAAGATGAGGAAGGAGAATTCAGCAGAATTTTGACTACTAAGATCAGAACAAATAGCTCCAATGTTTCCAAAGTGAGTGGGGTGGAAAGGTTTTTCAAATGCCCTTTCAGGCCAGGCCTTTCCATGTGTTCCCACTCCCGCACTTAGCTCTTTCAGCATGAAGGTAGTACTTGTAGTACTTAAGAATACTAATGTAAGGGTTTTTTTAAATGTACCTGTACTGCTCGTAGCTCCCTCTTTACGTCCTAGGTGAAAGAAAATTAACAATGTTACTAACAATTGCCTGTATCAGGTAAATCACAATTTAAAAAATAAGGACTCAAGATTTTAACAAATTTCCTGATGCCTTGAGTAACCTAGTATGCCCTGACGTCTGAGCAGAAGTCTGGAGCAGAACTCCAGAAGTCCCTTCCAATTTGAATGACCTGTGAGCTTCATAGTTGCTATGGGGTAGTTTCTCCCTCTTTCAACCAGCATTGTTCCTTCCTTGTCTTCTGCATCTCAGCAATATTTATCACTATGCTAAGGGTCGTTGTTAATGTTAAAAACATGACATAATACAAACTGAACATGTTTGTAATGAAAAATCTGAGAATGCAGACATCACCCTCAGCAGGACATTACTAGCAAAACTAATTCCTAAAATGCTTTTGACTGATTCAAGTTTCAGAAAGGTAAGAGTCCTTTGGGGTTCTTTGAAGAGTTTGTGAGTGCAATGGAAGAGGCACTTACCGAGATCCATGTTCCTAGTTCTTGGATTGCATTGCTTGTAGCCTCTGCAACTTCTGAGTTCCATGAGCTGGACATGCAGTTGATTAAGAACATCTCTGTCAAGCGTATTCACTGCATTAATTAGCTGCAATAAACAGGGGTTCTTGTTAGTAATGACTGCTCTGTAATTTGGTAACTTTTGGTATACAGGTAGCTTATTTGTAACAGGAAAGAGCCATGTTATACTAGTTTAACTACATCCTTCAGCAATACTGCATGATTTCAATTTATTGTTGATAAGTAATGATGTATTTCTTAAGCTGTGGTCTCAAGATCTGTGATTAGATACCTGATATGGATCGGTATTGAGATCAAAATACTCCAAAAATCCAGTAGCAAATTCACAGAAGAGGAAGTTGTGGGTCTCGTTGATTGTCCTCAAACACCAGTACGTGTTGTTGTTGGCACTGGTACAGGCACAGAAAGGGCCCACTGCAAATTGAAGAGTTATAAAGACATAAGCTACGTGCTTCTGTCTTTAGCACTGCTAATTAATTTCTGTTTGTGGTATTACTTTATTCAGACAGTTCCTCTCATTCTCACTCCTGAGGGCTGACGCAGAGAATGCCTTCGGCATCAACTCCTTGTTCTGTGCAAACCTAAGCCACATGACATGACTATTACAGTAACATCTTGTCTAGTGCTTTCTCTGCTTGTGAAGCATTCTAGATGGTGAGATATCTTGCAGATCAGTATACCGTATTCATATCTGTAGCTTATTTGCAGCTGGTTTACCTCCTTGCCTTTTGTGCAAGGAGGTAAACACTGAAACAGAGATTATTTACTATAGAGAAGACTATATGGTTTTGGTTAGAGTGCTAATAAAACCAGTAACTACTAACAACCCAACATCCCAGGCCAATCTAGCCAAAATTTGCTCATTTATTCATGGTTTACAGTATTCTTACATGTCCAGAGGGGAGCAGTTTGCCAGTGCTGGTTGTCGTGGGTGAAGCACGTCAGACCAGGCATGCTGCATGTGTCATTATTTTTAATTCTCTTAAGCAATTTGCGGAGTTTCTTCTTCCGTCTCTGCTCCCGCAGCAGCCACAGCCTATCTTTCTCCTGAAGGGCTTTCCTGAACACATGAAACATTAGGGTCACACAAACTCTGTTAGACTTGAACATACCTAAAACACCCTGAAACAGCTAATAAAATAAGCTGCTTGGAGGGAAAGAACCCACATTTTAAATTAATTGTGCTTCATACAAATAGAGATGACTCTGAAATTCAATAGCATTGGGAAAAAATAGCAGCCAAAGAGGCTGGTAGGCCCAAGGTTTGCAAAGTGCTTTTTTCAAAAGCAGAGACCTTATGTTAGAATTTACATGCATTTTGATATGGGTTTCGTTCCTTGCCCAGGTGTCTCTGTGTTTATGCTTTTTAATACAGGATAAATTGAATACTACTACTATTGCCTAGTGTGTAACTAGTGTGTACGGACCAAATATATTATACATTTTCCACATCCTCTCTCTTCACTTACCTTGAAGGATGAAGACTGGATCCTTTGTGTCTCAGTTTGCTCTTGTGTTTTGAATGGTAACTGGAAAATAAAACAGCATTGCTGGTGAACAACATCAAGACAACTGCCCCCGTTCTGATAATTACATACCAGACTGATATGAAGCAGATTTAATCCAGTGCCACCTTCTTCCCTTCAGTTTACTAGTGCAGGTGTTGAATAAAGGCAAACTTGCTCGACTGGATCAGGCACTTCCCAGCCTCACTGCATCTCAGATCCTTTGTCCACAGTGACACCCGGTGTGCTAACACTGCATTGCAACGTAAATCCTTGTCCAGCTACAAGTTACTATCACTTTAGCTTTAACTGGTTGTTTTTCTACATGAGGCACGTAGAATAAATAGATTGTAATTAAATTACATTTCTACAACTAATTTGTTCAGATAATGACAAGTTTGTACTGCTCCTGTTATTTTCCTTCTGAGTGCAAAAATTTGCACAGCTTTAGGGATGAGGTGTGGGGGTGTCCCTCCATTATTACTAGCTGGAAGTTCCAGGAAACTTTACAAGATGAATTGAACTGTCCCCAGAAAGAGCAGTATCTACTACATTCAGAAATAGGCAGAGTGTAAGCAAACATACACATTCTTGCTAGGTTATTATTGCTTTGCCTCTCCAGAAACTCTTACAGAGTTTTGCAGGAAATTCCTTTCTGCGGAACTACCAAAGTTAAAAAAAAAGAATAACCTCAGTCAATAGCAATATTTTCTTATTGATAAAGTTACTATCGACACCAAAACAGCAAACACAAACTTAATTTAATACATGTTGTTTTTCTAAACTGTACAGCTGAATTCAATTAGTTGCCAGATAAAAATCCCCTTCAATCAAATCTTTTAAATTCTTAATACTTTTGGGAGCTTTCATAATTTAATCAGTATAATATAAATTAACAAAGTAAGATTATTAAAGAACTATCTTCTTCAGTCAATTTTTAAATCTTGCATAGATGCTGGGCATTTCATGAACTAATTCTAAATGCTAAATCAAAGCAATTGCAATGCAAACACTTAACCAGTAACTCATATTAACTATGTAACTCAGATGACTAATTTCTTTGATTTCAATGGGATTAGGCATTTTAATAATGCTATGCATAAATAAAAGTGTACCCTATATCAGTCTGAAAAATTACGTTTTTACATTTTCTATAAAACATTCACCAAAAATAACTTCATCTTTACAGTACACATTAAATAAATTAATGTAAACTCAGTTTATCAGTTTTGAAAGCAGTGGATTATAAACCAATATAAACTTTCTGTCTATTTACCATCTAGAATGATACATCTTAAGCAGTTTTTGGCAAGAAATAAGCTTGCAAGAAATTTATGATCTTGGTATTTTAGTGGATCTGCTGATGAAATGGTGTTGCAGGATCGATCCACATTGGCCACATCCACAATCCACAACAATGTCAAACATTGGAGTTGTAGAGTATGTTGCATCTCTGAGGTTTTAATCATAATGTTCAAAAGGGCATTCTGTGATACCAATGAGATAGAGAAGTTTTATCCACACCCTCTCACAGAGTCTACTCGGGTGCTTTCGGCACACAAAGCACAGCTGCCTCGTGGTTTTGACTCCATTCATGTACAGCCTTCTCTTTTTTGGTAGCACTCATACCATTCTGCCACTGTGGCTGCAGTACTCAGTGATACCTGGCTCTCAGCAGCCTCAGAGTTGGCTCTGTCATCACCTTGAGCAGGAGAAGGTGCTCCTGGGTCTCTCTCTGAACAGCTTTTCTCAGGAACAAATTCTGCTTGGGTTACCTTTTGATTTTGGAAAATTTTCTGTTGAACTTATTTGCAGAGCAAGAGCTCGATTGTCTAACTGAACTCCTGCCTGGCAGATGGTGGGCCTTGTTCTTGTGCAACAGCTCAGTGTGCCCCACAGGTGTACCCAGGAGTACAGTAAGCAAGCAGCCACTGAACAAACCAGGTCCTGATCTCTCCTGTGAGGACATAAATCAGTTACAGTTGCACACTACAAATAATTATTCAGAAGTACGCAAAAAAATACCTTCGCTTGTTACAACCACACTCTTCAGGTCGCTTCTTCTTTAGATGACCTCTCACCTCCCTCAGGTTTTTTATTTTATTTTGCAAAGTTTCAATCTTAAAAACAATAAGAAAAAAAAAAGAAAAAAAGAGGTTGAAAAACCCCAGCATGATTTAATCCTATTCTAACCTTCTCATTCCCATTCTACCAAGAGCTTCCTCTTCACTACCTTCTGTGGCTCTCACCACTGACAAGCATTTTCATATTATCTAGCTTTCCTGAAGAAAACAACAGTAGGAGAAAGCTGGTTCAGTTTGCCTTGCTCTGGTTGAGTGTGGAAGCAAAATGTGGGGGACACAGCTGCAGGGAGACAGACACTCCTGCATCCACTGGGCCTGTGCCTCTCGTGCCCTACAGCACAGGTACAAGGGGAGAAAGGCTGCTCAAAGGAAAACAAAGTCCATCAAGTTCTGCGTGTTCTGACACTGAGAAGGTGGTGGGGCAGGAGTGGATATCTCCTCTTCAGAGATTCTAAAAAAACAAAGCAGCAAGATCCTGTCATTTTGCATAGCAGGCTTTAGCAGTGTCTGGGCACATGGGATAGCAGTCAGTTAAGTGTGCCACCCATGGGGTTTATTTTTACCTAACTGCCTTTTTTTCACTAAATGAAACTCCTGCTTTTGCTCAGTCTGGATTACACATAGCATGGCTCATTCCCACTCAGATACTGCACGCCTCTGCCTCAATCCTCTACATAGCAGAAAAATTAAAGTAATCTAATGTGAGCAACAGTCTCTGCAGAACTAGCATTAGCCATCAGTGACCATAGGTGCAGCAGAAGTTCATGACTGTTGAAGCAGACACAGAACAGCATGTTCCAGCAAAATGGATCAAGAATCCAGCCCTATCACCCTATATCAGGAACACAACTGGACATAAGTGGGTTCTCATTTCCTTTGACGCTCCACATTGGCTACCTTTTCTGAAGAAAAAATAATTACAGGACCATGGTGATATTGTAAGTGCCCTTTTTTCATCTTAGCAGACTAGTAAATTTTTAAGTATCTGCCTTGTGTGCCAATCTCTACAATAAAGGGGGCCCAAGAAGTTCTTGCATAGAACTTTACTGTGAATTTATGTAATTTGTTAAGAGATTACAGGATGCTTCTCTTTGGCGTTTGCTCCATCCTTACCTGGTCCTTAGACCCTCTTTCATACACAATACACATTAAGGGCTTGAGCTTATATTATTGAGTATTAGTGACAAAAATGTCAGATAAAGTTTTACTGGCATATTTCATAGGGCAAACTATCTCCAGGTTCTCCATATACAGTCCTACAAAAAAATTCAATTCCAAAGTGCAAGGTTAAGAAAAGAAGTAGCAAGCAAAAGAAATTAATTCTAGAAGCATCAAAACTAATGAAGCTCACTTTTCCTTGGACTTATGTATTTGATACTAAATGACTATATTCTGAGAGGTTCCCCACTGGAGAACAGGGCTACTAAGATGCTAAAAAGATCCAGATTAATTTTTTCCCAGGATGGGGACAGCTTTAAGTCTTATAAGGCATATGGTATTTCTCAGCTGTGCCTTCAGTTCCAGTTCTCTCCTCCACTCAGCATCTTGTCATCACAAACTTGTAATAATTTATTTCTGAAATGTCTATTCTGAAATCCGTCAGCAAGTTCAAAAGGTTCCAGGGAGGGACAGAGACACCCAGAGGCAGACAGACACACAGACAGTCAGCATGATCCTATCAGCCAACAGAAAATAATGCTAAAAACACACATTGAAAACACCACTGACCTCATGGTCAATATGAAGTTTATGGTCCTTCCAAGCTTGCAGTGACCTGTACAGATCAGTGTCACACTGAACAGTATCGTTCTCCAGGATATAGCACCTTGGCACAGAAAAGCAAACAGTGTTTATTACAGAGGATGCACACACACACACACACACACACACAGCAATGCAAACAGTCGCTCTTAATAACACAGCTCCAGGACAAATAAGACCATGGATTGAAAATTACATGCAGAATTAAAAAAAAAAACAAAACGTTCCTTCAAGAAAATACAAGTGTGCTATGAGCCAGAAAAGAAGTCTAGGTTTGAGTTGCCATTTTCAAGTAGAAAAATTTGATGAGAATATTTCTGTCAAGCAGAACCTGCTGACTGCTTCATTTCTATATGTAAATTGTGCTACACAGAACTCTTGCTTATTCATTAGACTTTCTGCATAAATAATCATTACTAACTAGAAAGCATTGAAAGCATTGCTCAAAAGCAATTTCCCAATGCATAATTATGTGATGCACGGGTAGGAGCTTCTAGTACTAAAAAATATAATAATACTTCCTTATATAATAAGGAAATAAAATACTTCCTTATAAGATTTATTACTACACCATACAGAAAAGAGAGGAAACACAAAACAACAAACCAGAAGCAAAGAAGCTTTGTTGTTTTCTACTAAAGTGATAAAATCTTTCAAGGGTATCTCCTTCACTTTGAAACCACAATGCCCTCTGACAATATAAAATCTGCATGTTTCACTAACTTCTGGTGGAATCCAGTTTTAAAATTATTTAATAAAGAAAAACGCAAAAATCACTGCTTGACTGATTTACCTGGAAACTTTATTGGGGTTGAATACCATGCAGTCATTTCTGAATGCTTTTTAAAATTAAAGCTGAATATTTGCAATACTCCTTTATTTTCTTTCAACCACCTCACACATGTTGTCCCACGGCCTTCTTTTCTGCTAGGGATGGCTCATGAATAATGTACAACCTTCCTGACAGTTCCTTGTACAAATTTGGGATTCACTCACTAAGGCAGCAAAAGTCAATCCAATTTGTTCCAGAAGAAAAAAACGTACAGTGATTCATGGGTCCTGAACATTCATGAGAGATGGGGTAAGAGGGTACAATTCTCTGATGACATTTCCTCATATTAGTGAGTTTCTAATTCACTTCTGTGAACAGAAGTCAAATGGAAAACACAGATATCAACAGCAGCAACCTGGCACCTGCATGCTTACATGAGCTAGTCATTGAACAACTGAATGCATGTAATGATTGGTGGATTTTCTGATAATTCACAAGTGGAAATGGTAACTAAATGAAGTAAAGTATAGCTGAAAGAGACATCATCAGTCCCTAAATTCACCACTGAGGAAATTATTTTTAGCTGTCAGAGTGGTCAGACAATTGCCTTCCCTCTCTCTCAGTATGTTCCATTTCCCAATGCTCCTGGTCCATCCAACTTCATTCATAATACAGATTTTGCTCTCCTAGCACTTGTTACAGAAAACTCTGTACAAAGCAACCAGTGACACAAAACCAGTTCATGCTCCAATCAGGGCCTTTGGTCTCCAGCCAGGCCTCTGATTTCCAGGGGTAAGGCCTCTCCTGGTTTCATGCAGGTTTAACACCCCTGCTGCCAACAGTTTTGCTTGTTCTCAATGGAAATATAGGCACTAATGAGTGGTTACTATCTTCACCCAATGCAGAAGACACAAAAGCACTGCAGCAGCTCTTCAGGAGCTTCATGCCCCTCTGAACTGACAAAATTAAAACAAAACTGGAGACTATTATACACTTGGGAATAAGAATTTGAATGAAGCCAGACTGGGTATCCAAAAGGGACACAACATACTTGGCACACTTCATCCCACTCACTTGTGTAAAGCAGTCACTTAAGGAGCAAAAGCTTTTAAAAGTCTACCATGTGCACTTACCTGTGGGTCACTTTGATTAGATTAGGGGCTGTGTACTCTGCAGTGCTACCAGTGCCACTATATTCCCCCATGTCTCTATCTTCCTCCTCGTGGAAAACAGCCCTGTGCACCTTGTGCCTCTTGGTGATGTTCCTCGTTAAGATGGGCTGGTATCCATCCTCTAGAGCCCGGTTATAGGCAGCTCCATCCAGCCCAACAGCTACAGAACGGATAGAGCGATTCCGGACAAAGCTTGGTTTGAATTCTGCGTGGAAAAAGTGAGAGAGGCAGAAACAGCATGTTACAATTTGCTCCTCTTTGTGGTTCTTGGAAGGAAAAACCCCAGCTCATACTGTGCTGTTTGGAATTAGCTGGATGACAGTGTTTGTTGCAGTTGTCCTGTGAGCTGCTGCTTCCTTAACTTTGGCATGGATGGACGGGTGGGTGGATGGACACCTCAGGGTATGAGAGGCCAGGTACAAGGCAAACACAAAAGAATGGCAAAGGGGAAAGAAAATGCTCTAGTCCAGCACCAGTGAGAACAAATAGCTCCTTTAAATGGATGCTTGCTCTTCCCCTACGATCACCAGATGGCAGCCACACCTTAAGCACTAACTGTGACAGTCATGAAAACCAGTCACCCTCAGGGACCAGTTCTCTGTGCTTTTCTGCTGAATACCATACAATTCTTCCCTGCTAGGATTCCTGCAACACATTCTTGAAGTTGTCCCAATATTCCCAGTGCTCAGCTTGAGCCTTTTCCCAGTTCTATGCTCATTCTTCAAGGCTAGATCCTTGATTTTTCTGAAAGGGATTAGTACCTGAATCTTCACTTTTATCAACATGCAATTCTTCTCTTTGCAATTTTTTTCCTGATGTGCAGCCCAGACAGTTTCTCCAGTAGCACGACCCTCCAGTGCTATGCACTCCCTCCAACTCTGCTTCTCCATTTACAGCTCAAAAGCAAAATGCAACGTTTATTATGAATTGCCACTGTGCAGTACAAGATTCACATTGATCTTTTCCCTATGACTATTTTCCAAAGTTCTCTGTTCCAGCCCAAATCCCCGCCTCCTCTTCTGTTCGGTCTGGAATGGCACAAAGAGAACCAAGTTATGAAATCTAAATCTATATTTAAACTTCCCTGCTATATGATGGGGTCCATCTCTGACCGTATTTCCTGCTCACCACCAGTGACTCCTGATCATTGTGCCTAATGAGTCATGCTGACTCATTAGGCACAATCATCTCATTCCTTGAGAAAAAAGTACAACTTAGGTACCATAGACTCTCTTGTGCTCCCTGCCCTAGGCTGTATATGAGACCTGGAGTTACCACAGACATTACTAGAAACAACTGAGTCCCTCGGATCCTTTGGTCACTTCTAATTTAAAGAGACTGAAACATACAGCACACCTCATGAGATGGGACTCCCCTCTGCAATCTGATAAAGGGAAAATTCAACCAGTGTGCCAAATGACAAGACCAATCCTTCCTGCAATCCCAAGCTCCACAGAAAGGCCAGCTTCTTCAGTGGGATAACCTCTCCAGCAAAATAAGCAGGGGAAAGAGAAACATGGAACCAGATGTCGAACAACCAAAATTGACAAAAAAGTACCTTAACTGTCACACTCTGGCATTAATGCAGAATGACTTTTTTCAATAAGCCTTACATTCATTTCAGATAGATTACACTGTCTCAAAAGCCATTTTGCAGATTGTGGGAAGCAAAATAAACACCTACTCCCACCTGAAACTGGGCCAAGTATGGTATTTTTGTCAGCGCCACACACAGAAGGCAGAATACCAGCTAGATTGTCTGGCTTTGCACATTTTCCATGCATGGTTCAAAGTTTACTGTTGATATTAAGCCAGATGAGTCACAACTGAAAGGATAAAAAATGCCACAAAAGACCAGCCCTATTTCTGGCACCCATTCAGGAAATGTTTGAATAAATGAGAAGGAAACTTCCATCTTTTCCAAGGTAGGAGTAAGTTCTAAAAAGCTACACCTTACCAATGAGATTCAAAGTATAAACTCACATTTCTTCAATCATTCCTTCATTTTATCTTGCTCAGCTCAACCAACTAAAAATTAATCTTCCAAGACTAATACACCAAACCCAGAATGCTGGACCTCAGTAGATAGCCCCAGGGAACAGCCAGGAGCCAGGTTACTCCTCTCTTTGCAGCCAAACTAACACAGCCGTGGCACTAATTGGTGTGGAGTGAGGCAGCTCATAAAGGACTGCTTCTATTGCTTTATCCCAACACGATGCCCACAGTGCTGACTCAGTGCTGTGATTAGGATCAAATTTTGAGGTAGTTAAAACATTTAATAAGATCAATACTCATTTGTACAGTGCACTCCCATCTGCTAAGTGCACTGCAAGCATAAATACTAATATTTAACTACTTATTAATCAATCCTTCCCCAGGTTTTACTCTCCAATCTATTTACCTCTGTAGACAGCCTAGAAACAGTCAATCCAGGGCTCTTAAATACCTGGCCAAAAACATCTGTGTTCCTTTCTTCAGGTTACTGAATTCTGGCTTTGGTAAACTCTCTGAATCTGATGCCTCTCTTCCTCAACAATTACAGAAACCAGCTGTCTTAGAAATGGTATTGCTAAGAAGTTGCAACCTCAAAATTGAGTTGCAAAATGGAGTCCAAGAAAGCCAACTCACACAGCTGGTATTGCACCACTTGACCATGTTTGTCTTCACTGGAATCTGAAAGGAACAGAGTTTTCCACCAATGTCTATGTATTTTGCATTTGGTAGACAAAAGAGATTTTTTTTAAATTTGGTTTCTTTTTTTGATTCCTCAAGGTAAAACTGGGCACTTTAAAGACATTTTAAAAAAATCTCAGGTGTCTAGAAATATGGATAAAGTTTAGAAGTACTTCCTTGTATCCTCACAACTGCCATTAAAAATCATACTTCAAATGCATTATCTGTAAAATAATGGACTTTTTTTAAGTAACAAAGAATGTTATTAAAAATGTCATTTTGATCCTGCATTGAGACCACCTCAAAAGTAAAATGAATGTCAGAGACATTAAAATTCAAATGCACTAGCCTCTTTGTACACATCTCTGTTTCTTTATTATTCAGTGTGGCCTATCATTATTTTCCTACATGCAGCTTAAGAATTCCTTTAATCACATGCACTTGTTCATCACAGGAAGAAGAGATCAAACCCACAGCAAGAAAAACATAATAGCCACAACACAGCCAAAGATTTTGAGAGCACATTATTTACTTTAAACTTTCTATCTGCTGCAAGCTCTGTTTGATCTTTCTTAATAAAAATAAGAGCATGTTAAAGAAATAAAGAGGACAAAAATGCAAACATTCCAGACACCTAAATCCAGACATACCAAATACTAATATTTCTGGGTTTCTGGCACTTAAGCGGTTTGCAGTCAAGTTGTGTATTTTTTACATTGTCCAAATGGCACATATATGACACAGCCCTGTTGTGAAACTGACCTTACTCAATTCAGAAAATAGTGTTGCCTGCTAAATGCACTGGTGCACCTGAAAATGCATTCTAGACCACACCTACACTAGAAAGTAATTATTTTATCAAAACATCTGGTGCTCCAGCCCCTATACCAGCAATTTAGTCTGGTCTTTTAGACCATCTGTTCTCATATGTGACTGATTTCAATCTTCCTGAAAGACCAATCTTTATGCCCTATTAGGGTTTACAACATGCTTGATGCACCCTAGATGGAGGGCATCTATTCTGCTTTTCTGCAAATGATTTAGATTGGAATCCAATAAAATGACCTTTTGCAAATCTATCCCTGTTGTGCACAACAGAAATGAGTGATCAGGGCATTTCCTTCAACACTCCGCTACATGACCCCTAGCTCAGTTAGAAACTTCTATTTTCTGTTTGGTAGTCATTCAAACTAATGCGTAGCATTTACTGGCATTCAAGCAGGGCTGCAATGCAATCTCATGCATGTATCAAACTCTGAGTAGCAGACCCCAAAGGTGCCCTGACAATTATGCAACCCAGCACAGACCACACTTTATCCCAAGTCTCATGGAAAAAAGTCCCAAATACGCATAATGAGTATCCAGGTCACTCTTAACTAACCACAGGCTAGTGAGACAGCTTTAAACATAAGCTGTTTAGAAAAACCTTGGTATGTTGCCTTAACTCGTACTGCTCTGGGCACACATTTGGTGTGTGATTTATTAGAGAAGTGCATGTAGAAGAACAGCCAACACCAAATGAAAAGGTCTCTGTCAATAGGTCCAAGCCAACCTCTTCCCTGTATAGCACACCCTGGATGTGGGAAGAGGGAAAAATAAAGCATCTGTGGAGGTAAATACTTTAGACACAAGCAATGGCAATGTGATTGTCAAGACCCTATTTTATGTTGCTGAAGTTCATGCCTTAATGTTCGATGAGGCTAATGAGCTGAAGGGTATAGTGTAAACTCTGTCTCTTCTGGCAGAACACAGGGAAATACAACCATTCTGATCCCCCCGTGAGAGGGAGCAAGCTTCACTTTTTTACCTCAACTTCCCACATACAAAAACTGAAGGTAATTATTCATTTAAATACCTCCTTTGGATGTTGTGAAAACTAGTCAATGTTTAGAAAACAACAATGAGAAATACTTAAGTAAGTGTTAACTATTATCAGACAGCATTATGTTGCCCTCACTCAAATTGTTTTTCTTTCCTCATTACATGCCTTCCATCTGTTGACTCTTCACGACTTAACTTCCTTCTGTGACTTAAAATAATGTAGTTAAATAAGTACAAATTCTAGTGTTTTTTACAGATTGTTGACTGTACCCCATATTTAAACATCAAGTATAGTTGAGGGAACCAGTAATATTTTTTCAACTAAGAATTTGCTTAGTAACTACCAATCAGCTTGCAAGACAAATATAATGTGAGAAAATAAATTTTAACTCCGTGTTTCAAGTTTGTGCCATTATATAGAAAGACTAATCTGCTAAATAATTAAGGCTCTGTATTTGTGGAGTGAGATGAAAGAAACATTACAGGCAACTAATAATTCTGTGTTGCCATTTACTTCTAATCTATAATTAGACTACATACTTCAAATATAGATGTTAGACTGACTAAGGTTTAACAGAGTCAGTAAAATGGGCTTTCTGAAAAAGCACTAATCTGTGCCAAGGAAATGAGAAACAGTCATCCCCTTCGGCTGTTATCTCTGATTAAAAATCAGCCTTGTCTCTGCTGACTGAGCAGAAGAAAAGGATGTTAGAAGCAAGCAGTCTTCTGTAACGAAATCCACACATCCTTATTTAAAAATAAATTACTGAGGTAAAAGCTCCAAGCATTGCAGGAGCTACTGAAAACTGAAGTATTTGCTGTAGAACACTATTCATATTCCATAGCCTATGTAACTGTGCAATCTGCCTTTTCAGCATGGGCACTGGATTTCCCAGAACTAAACATTCTTCCTAAAGACATACTCTCAAATCTGATTGTCCAATATAAGACATGCTGTTTCATAGTTGAGATACACAGGAAATATGCTAGCACAATTCAATGTAACAGTCAAGATAATTATGTGAGTTAGCAAACAACAGCTTTCTAAAGCAGAGATACAAGATGCAGTGGGTTTGCTTACTTTTCTTGGAGAAGAATTTCTTTCTCTGTCTGATGTGGCTCAGCTTGTATTCATTCTCTTCACAACTGCAGTCTTCACTATTCCTGCTGTAATACTTGGGCAAAATATTGGAGGTGTCTTTGCTGTTGCTTGCAGCTGCCAAGTCTGCCATTCCCTTGCACTTGTGCAGCTTGAGTTTTCCACTGGCATCTTCCACACACTGCCATTTCTGGAAAAAAAATCTGGTCATTAAAAACCTATCCCAATAGTGGTCTGTCTAATGGCCAGCTCCAGTAATTTATCAGATACTCACACTTCAGATTCCCTAGGATTGCTCAGATTTCTCTGTGCATGGAATAGCAGGTACCCAAAATTTGTTTAAGTCAAGAGTTCCAACAACTCAACTAATTCAACTAATTAAGCTTTCAAGTAACTCTGACAAAGATGGGTACTTATCTTTGCATCAGGATGTGAAAATTCACTTTTTGTACTGAACACTCCAAGTCCAGTTAAACAGAGTGTCCTGCAGGATCAGAAGGATTGTTAGTTTGGGCTCATTCTATTTACAGTGCAGAGCTGTGAGCAGCACCATCAAACAGACAACAGCTGTTTGTCATTGGAGAAGTTAGTCTTCCTTCACTCCAAAGAGCTTTAGGGTGCACCCATATTTAGACACAACTTATCCTCAAATAAGCACATTCATCTCCCAGTATTCCTACCATCTAGACAGACTACTAGTACATAGCTGCTAGAGTAGGGGTTAGATGGATTGAGACTCCCTTGAGAGCCCTTCACGGATTTTGATTGACTTGATTGTCTGGCAGTTTTTCCTGATGTCCAACGTAATTTCTTTTTTTGCTCAATTTCATCCTATCACTTCCTATTATGCCTGACCAAACTGCTCAAAACAATTCTTCTCCTCTCTGTTTCCTCACAATGAGGATGCAGCACAAGCATTTCTTATTGCCACATCTACACTGCAGAAATTGTTGGTAATTTTGACTATGGATTCAACATTTTATAATTCTCTTGAAGAAAAACAGTGATTAAAAAAAAAGCTATATTTCCCCATAAAACTTACTGTACAACATTGTAGTGCAAACAATACATTTTCCTCCAGGTCCTCAAATAACATTTCAAATTTATAAAACAACGGCTTGCTCCCATTCAACTAAAATTTCAGCTCAAGAGTTGTGATGACAAACTATTGCATACAGTATTCCTTTAAGCTTAGTATTTTTACAAAGAACAGAGCATTATAATTGCTCTGTATACTAAATCTGGCATAGAAGCCCCAGGAGGAAAAGAACACTTAGAAAATTCTTATAACCATAAATTGGATCCAAACACCTAAGGAACAATGGACTCATTTCACAAGTGCACTGAACTACATGATCAGTAGAGCCAGAAGTATGGAGTCTGGCCTTTGACAGTAAAAAAATGAACTACTGCAGCCTAAGTAGCCTATTACTGACTATATCTTGGTAAGTCATTCATATCCTGCCTGCAAGAACAACAGTTCTATTCCACAGACTAACTTACCCTGACAGCCCTCTGGGCTGCCGGGATATGAGGTAATGCCCATGTGACAACAGACACATCAGCATTCACCCCTTTGTCCATAGAATGTGTTACAGTCCTTGGAAAGGGGTTCTCTGACCCATACCTGCATGAGAGAGCATTAACACAGAGTCAATTTTGCCAAGAGTGGTGAATTCTCTGGAGATAGCCATGCTTTGCCTTTGCACTGCTCACGTAAATTTATAAAATCCTCTTCTGTGCATGTCAAGTCCTTGTATTGATACTACCCTAATTTTTTTTCACATTAATTTCTTCTACATAGCTTGTATCGAAAGTGAACATATCGTCCTATCTGCCCAAAACAGTTATGCAACATGGGAAATGACACACAATCAATGAGCTTTATGCCCATATGCAGTCTGCCTCCAGACATAAGCGCACCTGTGTTTTCCCAGCACACTTTTTGTTAAGAGGAGGGATATATTGCATTAACAGAATTTTAGTTTCCCATTACTATATGCAATTCTAAGTAACAACAACAACAAAATGAATTAAAGAGAGACTTCAAAGCAAAGCAAGCTGTATGTATTTGTACAAGGCCAATGTGTTATGTACATTGTAGCTTCTCATCACTAATGAATCCCAAACCACATTCTCTTTGGGAAATAAAACATTAAAACAGCCTAGGCTGTTTTCTTAATTGTAGTCAGGAATCAATACAGAACACTTGAATCAGCAATTTCCTGACTGGCAGTCAATCTCATATATGCTGTAATAAAGCTTTAAGCAAAGGCCACAGAATAAGCCACTGGATTTGTATGTTGGCATCGATGATGAGGTGAAGGATACTGACACAGTGAAGGTGTTGAGCTTAGCCCAGTTCCAACTGCTTACTTGCAGTCGGGGTAATAATGCCCTACCTGGCCAAGCTGTTCACAAGCTGTTTGATACTCAGCTCGCTGACAGAGCTCTTTCACACGCTGGTATTTGGGCAGAAAGTTTTCTTCTTGGGCATCTACCTTCTCATTCTCCCTTTTATGGAGCAGTTTACTGGAAAAGAATAAAAAAATATTCTTACATTAATATCAACCCCACATACAAATACAATTAGCTGAGAAGACTCAGAGGAGTAGTTATTTTTCAAGTCCATAGCATCTCTGGTAGTCAAAATGTAACAGTGACACTAGCACTTAGCCTGTCCAATAACACACAGGTTATTCATGTCCTGCTCTCAGGGAGCATACAAAAATGTGTAAAATCAAGACACTGTGTTACATGCCTAAGTGACAGGCAGTGACAACTGTCAATATAGAGAGAGTACATCACATTCTACACTTTGTAAACTCCTCGTGTCCCCATTTATGTATCAAGGCAGAGATGCAGATGCCAAGAGGAAGGGCTATTCATAATCCCATGATACAAGCAGGAGGGTGGGGGACAGCAGCTGAAAGCAGAATGGAATGCCTTCCCATCTCTCAATCCAAGTAAACTCCCCTGTCCCCACCACAAGAGCACATTTCTGCAGGCTCTAGGCAGAGGCCATGCATTCCCTCCAATCACACAATTGCTGCCATTAGGCATACTGCAGTCGTGTCCCTGCTGGCACAGCTAAATGGCTTTAGACTGCAGAGTGCTGCTTTGGCTTCAGCTATTCAATATCCTTCTACTTAAAAAGACTGAGCTTTGTGATTAACACTTTCCTCACCCTCTTTCCACTAGGAACGAGTCTCTCCACACCTTCATCTTTTTCTTTAAATGAAACCTAGGAGGAAATGAAGAGAGGAAGATGCAATTCCCATACAACAGTAACCAAGCTATGCCTCCGTTTTCTCTCCCACCCCTAATTCCAACAAGAAACTATGTAACCATGCCATGTAATTGCACAAGAGGACATCCAGCTCTACCAAATAGGAACACATGCCTCTCCTATGAAAACCATAGGACGTTTTTCTCACAGGAACAAAATCCACAACTAGTTTACACAGTACAATACAATTTCTTCAACATAAGCATGTTTAAGCCTTAACTGGATATTAATTTAACAAGAGATTAACTGGGATTAACAAGGAATTTTCCTTGTTCTCAAAGGATCACAAATTAAATCAGGATTTCCTGACTCAAATTTGGGCTCTTACCCCGCATCTACCCAAAAACTATCCTATTCTAAAGCAGCTACTCCATTCCCCCTTCCCCCTCACCCAGCTGCTTGTAAAACAAATAGTTCTCCTTTCCTTTTTTTGCTGCTTTTCTCTTGCAAGCATTCTCCAGCAAGTCTAATTCTCTTTCTCAGTCTTTTTCCAATGAAAGTACTTACGGAAAGTGTTAAATAAAAACTGCAGGTTTTAGTGTTAGCCTGTCTTTATATTACAATCTGACACACAGCCAACACCTTCAATTATTCTACTATTTATTCAATATGAAATGCTTTGCTACAAATGATGCCACAAAGACATTTAAATCTCCAATTTACATAGCTAAAGACCTTCATGTGTAACCCTCTCACTTCTACACAGACTACATTTAGTATATACAGATGCCATGTATGCCATACATCTAGAATATGAACGTGCCAAAATGAAAATAAATAACTGAATGATGTACTCAGTGGATGATGTACTCAGATAGATGTGATTTTATTATAATTTCCTTCAAATTTTCTGCACACCTCTGAACACCTGTCTGTTGTACAAACACATGTATATTTCCATGCAACATTTCAATTTCTTACCTATTTACTGGTCTCTCAGAATCCAGAAGTTTTAGAATGGATTTGCCATCCATATCAGATGGAATATCCAATCCAGCAATATCTAGAATTGTGGGTGCAAGATCAATATTCAACACAATATGAGGATTCCTGAAAAAACATAGGACAAAACAGTTTAAAGTCTATACATTAATAGCAAGCGACTCCAACTTCCACAGAGTCCAAGAACCTGAAAAGGCTTATTTTGTGACCTCTGCAAATAAAAGAGGACATAATTTGATTATTTTCCATGAAGAGAATTAACATATAATGTATAGATAAGTTGCATAACCTCAGGGAGACTAATGCAAATATTTTAAACTTTAGTGCAGAACATTTCTGAGAAAGCAAAGCAGCTCATAAGGTAAAGCTAGTTAATTTTTGCAAAAGACAGTTTAAAAAACATTGGAAAAACTGCATGGATATCTTACAAAATCAAAATGTCTGCCAAATATGCTGATGTCTTTCTTAAAAAGCAGATTTGGCAAGCAGCACATGCTTTACCTGTTTCAAAATCTGGTATTTATAGAAATGAGCACTTCAGTTCCTATTATAGTAGGCATGTTCCAAAGAGAATATGAGAAATTTATTGCTAGGCATTAGTAACAACTAAAAGTGCCTGTTAATTTATAGTGTGAGACAGAAAAAGGAAAGGGATGAAGAAAAAACCAACACAGGGGAACAGTTATGAAGAAAAAAAGAGAAAAAACCAGCTTCAACTAAAACAATCTTTCGAAGGGCACAAGTTTGCACATTCTGCAAAAACTTACAAATAGCCATCCTCTGGTACTTTGCACAGTACAGCAAATGCTCCTCAACCACCACAGTTAACATTACGTGAGTTCAAACTGACTGCAGATTTGGATAAAGTACTAGCATCGACTCCCAAGCAGTCAGACAGCTTCTATCCCTAAACCCGCTGAACTGTCACAGCTAAATATGAGCATCTAGCTCTGATACATGAACTCATATCCATCCAGCTCACAATCCCGTAGCTAAATGAATGTCCAAAATTTTGAATAATTTGACTTGGTTTTACTATAGGTCTACTTTTGCAGAAATGCTTTACATTTATGCTCAAGAACCATAGAGCATCCTGACTTGGAAAGTACCTACAAGGATCTCAGAGTCCAACTCATGGCCCTGCACAAGCCTGGACAGCCACAAGAATCCCAAAATGTGCCTGGAAGCACTGTCCAAAACGATTCTCGAGCTGTGGCAGGTGCCATGACTGCTTCCCCTGGCAGCCTGACCATCCTCTGTGAGAAGAGCATTTTCCTAATATCCAACCCAAACCTTCCCAGTCAGAACTTCACTCTATTGCCTTGGGTCCTGTCACTGGTCACCAGAGAGAATGAGCTTATTGCTACGCAGTGTTGTGCAGCATTAAGCATATAGAATCCCTGTGTTACAATGTGCAGGCACAAAGGAAAGATGGGACCAGATGGGCTGCAATACATGTCAGTGCAGAATTCCAGCTCAAAATACAAGAGAGAAGAAAGCTGCTAAAGTCACACCATTTAATGAGATACTATTTAAAAATTACTATGTCTTTGAGAGAGTAAGCAAACAGGCACTGAGGAGAGCATAGGTGATGAGTTAAATTGATGCACCTGATTTGATCTTAGTTACTAATAATTATGATGTAGGATATTTGGTAACAGAAATGAGAGGTTAGCAATGACTTGCTACAGTGATTGCTATTAAAATTTCCCTGCTGGAAAAACACAGGGCTCACACATCACATGGATGACTGAAGTTCTACCATTTAAAGAAAATGAGACTGAGGGGGAAGATCAATTTATTATGTGATGTATTCCCTCTCCAAAGTGTTTTATCCTGTTCTTCCTATTTGCTCTTACTGTGATAGGCTCTGTTCTGCTAAGGATCTGTCAGGCTGACTATTTCAATTCTAACGGAAACATGTTTTCATCTTCAGAAGTCTTTTAAAAATAAAATTCAGTGGGAAGGTTTCAGATCTTTTATGGATATCTGGGTGTAAAGATCCTTGAACTACAGTAGACACAGCGTGGCTGGTCTCTAGCCTTACATGTTGCAGAAGCACTAGCTCAGTCACTTGGGCCATTTTAGCATTGACTCTCCAGGAAGGCCAAAAACTGCAGTCAAATGGAAGGAGAGCAGGTTTTTAGAAGGCTATTCCAGCTCATTTGAAATTCTGGGCTGCTGCAGACAAAACTCTTTCAGTGCTGAGGTAATATGTTTAATCCCGTATGAGGAATCCCTCCCTGCTCTTTAGAGAATATTGTTTTTTCTCACATGCACAACTGCTGAAAATAAATCAGAAACAGTGCAAAATCGACAGAATTTAACATTTTTCTGCCTTCAGATAATGTAAATCAGTGAATTTAATCAGCATATGGAACGAGATGTTTCTAATAACTATTTCCTATCATATCACACACTAGATCCATTCCTCTGTGGTAAAGAAAAAACTGTGTAGAAGATTGTGTATGTTAATTGGGCTAAAATATGCACACTGATATAAATATTAGGCAGCAATTTATGGCACTCTGTCCAAAATCATTATCTAAGTGCAAATATTTGCTATCTAAAATAGTTGCTTAGAAAGTGTATTTACTTAATCTTTTAGTTGATCAAAGCTACCATTTTAAATAGCAGTTACAGTCTACATGCTTGTGTGCATCCAATAAACATCCCTAACCATGCAGTCTCAAGGAATGAGCCAAAAAGAATATTTTGGGGATGATAATATATAAACTGGTCTTTATAAATTGAAACAAGTGACTCCAGTGTTCAGCAATAATTATCTACATTATACGGTACATTTTTAAACTTTAAAGTGACAGTTATGCATATAATTTGCACTCCTCAATAGAATGCAAGTGTTGCCTACACTGGACAAAACTCAAAGTGTTTTTTCAATTATATCCACAAAAGTGCAGTGGCATGTGTTGCACACCCATGCAAGCAAAAAGGCAATGGCCTTGAGTTTGTTATCCCATCCTGTGTTATCAGCTCTGCTTTCTGCAGAGACATTTTTCTGCCAGAGAGAAGCAGGATGGGGAGAACTTTGTGTCTCCATTTGGCTGCCAGGTCAATACAACTAGAGAGGGGAACATGAAGTTCATTTTCAGGTCACAACATCCACAAAAGGAAAGAACTTACAAGGACCCAGCCTCCACATTTGGTCCTCGGACATAGAAGGGAACTCTGATATCAAACTCATATGGCATGGACTTCCCTTTCACCAGTCCAAACTGCCCAATATGATAACCATGGTCTGCTGTGTATATTAGATATGTATTTCCCAGTTCTCCTGTTTCAGCCAACATATTGTAAATCTGAAAAAAAGCAAAACAAAATATGAAATTTATTCCACTGAGTAGCTCTACATGTAGAATGCTGGATATCAGTTTCTGCCTGTGTGTAACACACAGATAACAGCAGCTAAGGATGGCACTGGCTTATCACAATGAAACTCTGAATAATACATAATCAAATTTTAATTTTACTAACAGAATATTGTGGCTATTACAAGATAAAATTATTGTAATACCTTGTTTTAAGGTAAAACACATTAGCATGCCATTTCAAAAATGTTTGGGTTCAGTATTTTGCATGACAGCTGTCAAGTCAGTACTAAATACATACAGTAACAGACAAAAGCTTCAAGGTGCCATTTTGAACTTTTCTCTCCACCTTTATATTTTTCTGCAGTAAGCAGTTTTAAGAAAATGACAGCCCTTTGAATCTCACACATATTCAGGCAGCACTCAACAACCCTGCCTTCAGACAAATGACTCCCCATTATGCAGAATATCTGCAAAATATCTTCCAGATAAAAATAGCTCATATTTTCTCACTATGGAGAATTATGAGATTTACATAAGAAACTATGTGAAATGTACCAACTTGAGCATCAAAGATCAATTTTTATGTGACATTTTCACTTGAGAAAGCTGAGAAGGTGGTGGGATACCAGCAAAGTGGTGCCTCACACAGGTGCAAAACATCAGTACAGGAGAAAAAATAATGTGTTGGTTTGGGAGTTTATTTTTGATTCTTTTCCAGCTTGTTTTGTTTGCTGGTTTGGCTTTCTTCAGTTTGGTTTTGGTTTTGGGGGTTTTTTGGGGGGTGAGAGGGTGTCATTTTCTTGTTTGTTTTACTTTTTTGGAGTGTATGAGATCTTTTATTGTTTTTTCTTTTTAATTTGGAAAGACTATTAACACATATAATTCAGTAGAAAAAGATTGGGCTAACCTGATAATTAGAACTAAAAACCAATCTAACTGACTTTGCCTGCAGTGAATGCACCCAGAGTGAAACCATTTTACTTAACAGAAAATACAAACTGTGTAGTAAAAATCACCAATTTCCCCTAATGCTGTTATTTGATCCATCTAAATAGCTAAATTAACATGAAGCAGGGATCATTAATGATATTAATAACAAGCTTAGGCAACGATATTCAGATAATCTCATTTTTGCCTCCTCTAATTTTATGTTCCACCTGCTTTGTGTAATAATGCCAAGAGATAGCAGAAAAATTGCAACACCTTTAAATCTGTAAAACCATTATTTTATAGTATAGCTTTTAGTGAATCCAGAAATTTTGTTGATGACACATGGTTTGCATTAAGAAATCTCCTGGTTATACAATGACAGTTTTAAAAGAACCAATCTATGTATTTATTTACTTCCAGCATTTAACCTCCTGGGATGGGTTTACCCCCGGGCCATGCCATTTAGGACTTTTGTATCATCACTTTTTGCTGCTGTTGTTTTCTACTCTTAGAAGTTCAATGTCACAGGATCAAAATAGACACACATTTAGTTAGTTATTTCCAACAGGTAGCAGGATGACTTTTTCTTTATCAGAGGATTCATTTTTAGGACTTATGATGTGCAGTTTCTCAGGCAATCCCTTTTTCTTTCACTTTATCAGTAGTGGTTCTGGGGCAACAAATCATCTTGTTCACACCATCCAACTCGGGGTACCTGTCATAAGGAGATGAGGAACCTTACACATTGAATAAAGAGACAAAATGATCAGAGGTGAGAAAATTGCACACTATTAAAAAACTGATGCAGTCCTCCTCCTCCTTTCTCCCTTATCTTCGCAGGGAGGACAATGTGGAGCTTAACTCAAGAAACCAGTACCTGTTTAGTCAAAAAACAAAAGTGCCTGTTAATCTTACCATCTCCATGGAGTCATCCACAGACATGAGTGTTTGCAGGCGCTTTCTCTGTAGCATGTTAGTGAACTCCATGTGTATAGGTTTCATGGGACCAGTATACCTCATTATCCAGTGCTTGTCTGGGTTTGGAGCATAATTATAACTTGGAGTACTATGGAATAGAGAGAAAACCACAATGTTTTAGCCAAGAAGAAAAAAGTCATAGTAATGAATATTAATTTCTATTTGATCAACACTATAGGAAGATCTGAGGTACATGAGATAATATTAAGATTACTTTTGAAATGTCTACTTACATGTTCTGAAACATGGAAGAAGGAAAACCATTTGTCGGGGGGGATAAAAACTATGAAAATATTAAACACGCACCTTATCTTTCCAGTGGTTTCAGACTATCAAGTATACATTTCAAGGCCATGAGACTCAGCTTTAGAAGTCTTAACTCCACAAGTATGGTCACAATGAAGCATGTATTACAGAGCTCCTACTCGTGCAATTGCTTTGTTTTCACTCTGCCCACATTAGCACCAAATACTACAGCTGGTGCAAGCTGTTTAAAAAGAACTATAGAACTTCCTGTAAAGGTGCTACTATGTTCTTTAACAGCTTTTTGGAGTACAGCACGATTAGCTACTTGAATATTTTCACACTTATGCACCAGAGGAGCACAGGCACTCAGCCTACTGGCTGCATGTGAGCAACAGAAGTGGACACACAGCTGGATTTTAAAAACCTGTGAAGAAAAGTGGGATGAGGAAATAGGGTAGTATTTTGAAGAGTCATTCCAGCCACCAACTGAATTGCTTGAAGTCCCTGCAAAATCCCAAGAATCTGGGACATCTGAGATTCCCCTGGAATCTCACTGTCCCTCCAAGTTCTCATGGTCCTGGGTCATAATTAAAGTAATGAGGAAAAATACCATCCATAGTTTCACACGATTGGAAGTTCCAGCAATCACTTTTCTATGCATAATTACATTACTTTAGTTTAGCTAAACCTAAATAAAAGATGTATTTTACCACCACAATGTCAACTCTCTGCACCGCCAACTCACTAAAAGCTATTATTATAGCTTACATTTGCAAGGAATACTATTATTATGCACTATATTTATTCCTTGTCACTTCAGGTTGAAGACCACATTTTACAATTTCTTTACATCATGGCTCAAACACATCAGAGTCTAAAACAGGGAGAGTCTAAAACATTAAAGATTACTTTTCCTATGTAATTTTGTTAGGCTTCCTTTTTTCATTCAAAGCAATAAACTCGGTCTATGCAAATGCACAAGCCAAGAGAGTGACATAGTAACACAAGAAAAAAAATCAAATATACATTTACTTTCCTCTTAGCAACACAAAATTTCCTGATAAATTCCTATTTGGGAAATTTCTACTTTTGGTTTTATAGAAGCAATAGAGCAGCAATCAAAGTTATTAAGCTAAAACATAATATAAATTGAAACTTCTCATCAAAATACTGTATATCTAATGTATCTTTGAATATGACAGTCTTATGAGATTTAATATAAATATTAAACTAATAATCTGACAGTGATATGTTTTATGCTGAAAGCTTCTGTTAGATGCCATCTGAAAAATGTGCATAGGTGGCAAGGGGAGGCTTCCTCATAAAAGGAGGAAAGGGCTGGTGCCTCTTCTCTCTGTATTGTTAATAATCTCTTGAATTTCAGAATGTTATGTGGTTGAAATAAAGACATTGCCTCTGAAAATGCTGACAGTTATGGAAACCATTGCTATTTGATGCCCAGAATGAATCAAAAATGCTTTGAAAACACCTTTTCCACTTTGTGACCTCCTGGCTGATTTGAAACTTCCCACTATTTAATCCTACCAAAGCCCACAATTTTCTTTGATTACTTCAAATGTAACCTTTTAATCCTTAACAGACTTGTCTGTCTTATGGAAAGAATACAAAAATTAAATAACTCCTAGAAGCTAGCTGAGACAACTTCTTCAAACCAGAAGGGAAGCCCCAGCGAGATTGCAACTGACCTTGAGAAAGATGGATGGCAAAATGCACCCTCTATTGAGGCAACATTTCTGATCACTGTTAAACTGCCCAGCTGCCACATTCTCTACAGCTCAAAATACAGGCAGCACTAAAGAAAAACCACGCAGCTGAGGGATTTGCTCTGGGAATAATTTTCAAACAAGACAAAACTGCATATGCACATGGAGAGGAGCTGCAGTACAGGGCAGAATGGTCACACCCACCAGAACACGGTAGAGAATCAAGAGAACAGCAGCACCAATGAGCCACACAAATACACACAGGAGCTCAGAAGCAAAGCACCACCCTGACTGCAATTTGTACTACTGGCTTTTAGCTGTTATTAGCCATAGCACATGATGTAGTATGTGCATCAGTCTAAGCACTACCATCCTACTTTCCCTTGGCTCTTCTTTTCACAGAATCCACTGTCAGACCTCACCTGAGCTACCACAGGAAAAGGTGGAGGGTCACACCACATGGTGTGGTGCCTTCTGCTTTGGGGCCTACGCAAAAACTTTGTTCAGGATATTGCTTACTGCTTTGGGGCAATTTGTAACTGTCCACCTGCATTCTGGTCCTTCCTTACAATGTCCACATGACAATGAAACAGTAACAACTGCCTGCAACCATATATTACTGAAAGATTTATCTGTCACTGAAATCACCTGAAATTTGGGAACAAGAGGAAAAATGGAAAGTAGAGAACTAATTTGCACAATTCCCTCACTGTATGTACATGTTTTGCACTTTTACATTTACTCTTAAACCCAGGCCAATGAAAACTCTGGTACATTACTATTATTATCATTATCATTACTCTTATTGTCATTATGCAGTGCTGGAAAATGTCTTTAGAAGACAACTGTAAATTTCTTTATGCCAGATGTACATAAAATCCTATTTCACATTCACATCCAAAATAAAAACACAGTTCCTTAATCTACCAGGATAATTAATATTTTTACAAACAAAACTTCTTTTCACAAAGTGATACTTCCTGTGTAACTGTTACCACCTGTAAGAAAAGACACCTAAAATTTAAAAAAAACCTGTAATTACTTTATAATTATGAAGATAAACCTAATTTGTGTGAACAATAAAATTTAAAGTACTAGCAAAGAAAAATAGATGTATATAATCTGTATTTTTCATTGCTCCAATTCTTCTACTCTTTTTCATTCAGCTAGGAAGTAAATTGCTACAGAATGTCACATGAGAATCATCTCTGAGATCCAAATGCCTTCCAAAGGAACCTAATAAAACTAAGGTCAATACTGGATATAAGCCATGAGAAATTGGGCATTTCTTTAATTTTCATTTCAAAGAAAATGAAAGAGTGTAAAATGGCAAACAAACAAGAAACACTTCATTGCTGTAGATCTGTGACACAGATTCTCTTGGACACCGCAGAAAACAAAGAAATATATAATTCTAAGTTACGCAGTAACCAGACAATAGAACAAAATATTTTTCTCTCAGACTCTATTTCAAATAAAACAAAAAAGCTCAAATGGATTTCACTGGACTTTCAGATAGGCCTGACAAGCTTTGGCCACCAACTGACAATTATTTCCATTAGTTCCCAGCTCCTCCACAAACTCGAAGTAAAACAGAATTCCCCTTAAAAAAGGAGGGGACAACATACAGGAAGAAAGTTACAGATGTTGAACATCAAGTAAGGCATGAAGCCAGCAGTTAGAAAACTATAGGAATGTTTTCATTCCATCAAGAGGTGATTTGGAAGAAGAATTCATTTTACTCCATGTGAGAAGATACCTGTAATGCAGCATTAAGACCTGTACATGTAAAATGTCTCTCCACTATAAAAAAGAAACATCTCAACATGGAGTTTATGAACATGTTCCTTTAGGAGCCTGGTGATACTGCTTTGGGGATCTGTTCAAGACAGTGTATTGGGTCATGAACAGACACAGCAGCTCATTCAGAAATGATCCTGGAGCTGGTGCCACAGTCCTGGATTTCTATTCTTTCCATACATAAAACAGGAGCAATATGTACTGCGTACTATAGGTTAGAAGTAAGTACAGGGAGAGAGTTTCTTCCCCTGAAGAGATTATAGCCCAAGAACCCGATTTTGAACACCCTGCTCAGAATAAAAAGTTCTTTACTTCCCAAATAGACTGCAACAATGTCCATTGAATTCAACATTAATCTTCCCATTTATCTCAATGAGCTACAATTCTGAGTTCCAGATGCAGCAGCCATTCTCAAGATACTTGTACTAGTCTAAAGAGGTACCAAAAAAAAAAAAATTTGGAAATTCTTCTTACATGTTTGTGACAAAGTTATGCCAAGACTACTACAGAGAAAACATCGTTACACCCCTGAAGTACCCAGAACTTCCATATTCCAGAACCTGAAAATCAATCAAAGGTTTTGTTTTTTTCCTTACATGTGTTCTGAGGCATTAGGAAAGAGTTGTGAGTACTGAGGGGCTGAATCTTCAGGACCATGAGGAGCAGCATGGCTTATAACCATCAGTACGGGCCTGTGAGGATACATCTTCTTTGATATTCTAAAGAAGGTAATACTGTCATTGGTAATCAGATCAGTCAGATAATCCTGCAAGTAGAAGCAAAAGTATAATGAGACACTTGAAAAGGAATTTCAAACTCCGGGGGCAATAGGAAGGAGAGGTCTGAGGTATCATAAGAAATTGGAAAAAAGAAGCTACTACACTTAGAATGGTACAAGGAGGACGTAAGTTACCGATGTTAAAAACTCAAAAAACTAGAACCAAATAATTCTTTCTTCACTGCCTAGAAATACAAAAAACAACAGCTTCTAGCTTTTTCTCAATGGCAGTAAAGGAGATCAAACAGTACCCTTTCTTCCTAAAGTGGGTAACTACATTATGAAAAATACAATACTAAATACAATGACCAGGTATGAATTAAAAAAGAATAAAAATCAATGTTAGTATCTTCAAGGTGTATAGTCCAACCTTACATCATAAAAATACCTTGAGAATCCAAATGGCTCGATGTTTTCTTTTTAACCTCCTTCTGAACCAGAAATCACTAGCCTGGGGAGATGGTGGGCTAACTGAACCAGACTTCATAAGGTATTACAGCGACAATCTGATAGAGATATAGCTCTATCACATATATTTTTGAGAATTAAGAAAACTTCCTGTAGAAGAGTTGGACTATATTTTCTAAGAAGTATCATTATCATTTTTATGATATCTGGAAGAGCTATAGGGATTGAAGACAGGATTTCTAATGACAAGCCATGCTTTCCTTCAGGTGCTTCTCAGGAAACACTACAGATATAAATACCCCTCAAACATAAGTAGGATATGAAACCACACCTCAAAAATCCCCAAATACCTGCTGTGTCGCAGCAGAATGCAAAATCAGACATAACATTTGCCTCTGGTCAAGCCAACAAGTACAAGGAGTGGTTCAGACTGGATTACATCTCCTTTTGGGTACAGCTTTCTGTCCACGCTCAAGACACTTGCTCCACTTCTGTCAATGTCCTTGGTCTGAGAAGTCAGCTTGTCATTCAAAGGAAGTCTTTTCTATTCACTATATGTACTTCCCCCCAAGTTGTTTCTTGACTATGCCAGAACAAGACTGGCAAAGTCTCCATTTATAATTTTACACATTGGTCCCAACACAAGGCACAACTGTTATGAAACTGTCATGATTATGACAGTTACTGGGATGGCATTTTCACCGTAAACAGGCATTAAGTGAAGGACTTCCACTCATAAAAGCACGCAGGGGAAGGGAAAATGTACCAAAGAAGAACTGACTTCTGAACATGCTTTCAATGCCTGAGACAATATTCATAGTTGAGACAGAATACTTAAGTACTCTCAAAAATGCACTGCCATTAATCTTCATCATGCTGCTTCTTTAAGCTGGTCAACCACTTTAAGTGTGCAACTCATTTTCGATTTAGCCATTAGAAAAGTATACTTCTCCAATTTAATTTTAAAGATATAGGTTTCTACATGGTCAAAGTGAAAATCACTGCAAATCCAGGATCTACTGGGCCAAAAGACCAAAGAGAAACATTTAACTGAACTGATTTCTTAAGGATTTTTTTTTAAAGGTCCGTATTGTAGAGGTTGCAGTTGTACAAAGATAAAAATAATTTTAAAAAAAGTGTTGACAGAAACTGAAAAAGGAAAATCAAAGTAGAATATATCCTAGAAGAAATCTGAAATAATGTCATTTTCAGAGGAGTTTAGCAGTAACTTTAGAGGACAAAATAATCAGTGGGGGTTTTTTCTAGTTTTCCTCTGGCACATAATTAACATGAACCACGTTAAATAGATAGGGCTGAAAAAAACGATTATCTGATTATATTGGTCATTGCTGGAAAATCACATTTCCAGCAACAAAAAAGGCAGGAAAGAAAGAGAAAGAGTCTTCAACTTCAGCTTCTGTTTGCTCATTTGAACTCCAGTGTTAACAACCACTGCCGTTGTTCTGCACACCATCTGTTTCTGTAGCTGTTTATTATTCATAATTATGAAGACTATAAAAAGTTGGTACTTTCAACATCTTTATTTTCTATTTATTACCAAACTGTAAGAAAACTAAAACAAGTAAAAATGTAAACATTTTCTAGTCTTGCGTACACAAAACAGTGCTGAAGGTACTGGAACATAAAGCTCCCTGTTGGCTCTTTGGTACAATGGAGATGGAGAACAGTGCCTATGAAATCACTTGACTGACACTGTTTCACTCAAGACATATTTCCATCATAACGTTTCAGTACACAGCTACAGAGATGAGCTCTGTCATTCTTCATAGATCAAAAGGAAAATAGAAAACCAGTAATTCTGTACACTAGTCTGCCTCTTCCCCTTAGCAGCTGGTGATGGAAAATGTAACCCTAGAAGACTGTGAAGTTTCATCTCTCAGCACAAAGTACATTCAATTATAAAGGGAAATAGGGCAAAAGAAAGCAGAAATCACAGACAGGAAATCCCAGACATCAAACTTTTAAAGGAAAAACTGACTGTGAACACCATGCTAATGAAACACAAATAGGATGGCAGGATTTCCAATCAATAAGAGAAAGTGAACAAAACGTGTTAAACAAATATACATTACAAATCACTCCAGAGTGAGTCAACTTCCTTAGCTATACACTAAAACTAGAGCAGTTCATGGACAGATTTAATTACTATCATATTTCAGAGTCACTTCTGCCTACCTTAGGGCTTCAAGTAAAGCTGGGTCCTTTGGAAGGGAACGCTTTAAGCTGAAATAAACTTATTCCTGACTGCAAGCAGGTATTGAGCTGTAACATGTCAGATGAAGAAAAAAAACCCCAGCCATTTGACAATGACTATGAAACATTTTTGTAAGTTTGGTCAGGATGTAAGATCCTTGAAAGGATATTAAAAACATATGCATCTGTATGCACAGAAATGCAAACATAATAATTAATTCTCCATTCATTCAGAATGTACCAAGATTCAGTGAATATTCTGTAATATCATGGCTGTGAAAGACATTCTTTAAAAGGGTAGAGGGAAGTGGACTCGTATTTCATTAATGCTTGTGTAACTCCACTGCCACAATAATTATTGTACAAAGCACAGAAATAGTTAACATGAAGCATGGAATCATATAAGTCTCCTTCCACATCTTCAGCTTGTAATAGGTAACACAGTCTCAAACAGTTTACTTGTTTACACTGTTAGTAAGAATGGTTTCAGTAACAAAACCCTCCCAGAATGGAAGGTAGCAATACCCCAACACTACTGTTACTGGTTGTAGATAATGTTACATGTGGCAGCTTTCCAGTACAAAAAGAGACTGAAACCATCAAGTGCAGCTTTCTTGTGGTCACGTCTAAATGTTAATAGAAATAAATCAACAGGACCTACCCTGGAGTAGTCATATCCATGCTTCTCCTTCACTCCATTCCTACAGAGTGTGTAGTTGTAAAATCGAGAATTTTTAAGTAATCCAACCCATTCTTTCCAACCAGGGGGCACATAGGAGCCATTGTATTCATTAAGGTACTTTCCAAAGAAAGCTAGGGGTACAAAAAGCAGAAGCGTAGTAAGAAGGCATAACAGAAACATCATACTTAAACAGATTCATTCCTTTCTGTTTTTCCTTAAAATAACTTTGTTCTCTCCATTACAACAGATCTGAGATAAGTTCTGAGTCTTAATCTTGCCTCTGTTTTTTTTTTTTTTATTTATATCTCCATAATGTAGACATTTTGATTTACAACCTATGTACAGGAGAAACTGGACCAGGATTCCAATTATACTTTCTTTTTCAGTCCTGATGTATTTGGAGCCAGACCACACATTCCTCCTCCCAGACTCTTCTCTTCATATTCTTCATGCTGCTGAGCTGCATCTATCCACCTATTAGTGTCCCCATGAAACTGAACCTACTATTAAGAGTGTGAAATTAAAACTCACATTTTAAGATATTAGCACTCTACATTAAAAAAAAAAATGCTGTTCATTAGGTATTTTGAAAACTTATTTAGAGACTCCTCTTCTGACCTATTTCAACAACTTCCAGATATTAACTTGGATTTTGAGCATTAGTCTTAATTACACATAAAGATTTGTTTACGTCTGTAAAATCTTTTCCTTCTATATCTGATTCCAGTCTTCCCCAGCTCAAAGTCAAACATTTGCCCAAACCCTTAGTATAGTGATGGAGTGGGGGGAGGGACACAACACTTCTGTCCTTTTTTCTAATGTATATCTAGCAAAAATTACTTTTAACACATTTTGTCTTCTGATAGACAATCAGAGGAAAACAGATGAGAAAGTACTCTCAGCATTGCATGGAACAACCAGCTCTCCAGGCGTGACTGGTGTGAAATGGCATTTTATTAATTCTTTGTATAATCAAGTAAGGGCTGAGCACCACATAGAGACACCGACACATTACAATACGAGCAGTAGCTTTTCCCTTTGCTAATACGTTCATTTCACTGAATAGGGTTTGCTGTGCTATAGGGTGCTGCTCAACAGGAACGAGGAGGGGAAGTTAATTAAAATGTGTGCTGCATTTGTTGCATACTGAGCCACATTCAGCCCTAATATAAATTAAGGGAACTCTCAGAAGAATCACTGAAGCAAGTGTCCTGCCCGGCTGCAATTGACCCACCATCCCTAGTTCTTCTGAATTTCTTAAGATGAACATGTATTTTCATTTCCTGACTGCAGAGAAGGCTGACCAAATACTCTAGAATCAGTCATCAATTTAAGACCTCATCATTCAGCCAGCTGGATGAACAGAAAAGAGAAGCTTTCCTCATTAAGTAAGGTCAAAACAAACTTTTAATCTGTATTCCAATACAATATCTTGGTATTTGTTGCTGTAGGACTAAAGTATGCAACAATTTACAGAAAGATGCACACGTTCATAGAAAACAGATCCTTATAAATATGAACAGAGGAATGCTTGGCAGAGAACTGCCTTTCAGAAATGTTTGTCACAGGATCTCTTTGTTTCTTTTCCATTCTAATCATGTCCTGCTCTAGGCTGAAGTACCAGCATCCACTGTTTTAAGATATCCATGATTCAGATGTAGCTCACAATGACTTATATACAGATTATTTAAGTAAACCAATTCAATTGATGAATCAAACTGTCCTTCTTGCCCAATTTCCCACATTATGCTACAGGAGAATATACTGAGATGGGGAACTCCAGTTGTGGGAAGGTGTCATGGCTATATAACACAAACACACGTTGCTATTCAGGACATTGGAAGTTTGAAGTTGTGGGAGCCATTAATGCAGAACATAATGTACTTGCAATGCCTATTGTCTCAATGGCTTCCCTTGGAGAAAAAAAACCCTCCCTCTGTATTCCCACGATGTTTACCTGATCGACAAAAAGTGACAGCAAGCCTGTGCATGACAGTCAAAACTCTGGCTGTTACAGCCAAAGACTGAACTTTCTTTGAGCTGGGCCTCTCTATTCTTTCAAGCACAGTGCCTGACAAAGTTGGTCAAGCTTTTCAAAGTTCCAAAGTTAAAAAATAGAAAACTGACAACCAAAGTTGAAACCAAAGAAACAATTAGGGGAAAGACACACCTTTTCTATCTCCTATTTTTCACTTGCAACTTGTGAAAGAAAAATGTGCACCACACTGCTCCCTCCTGCCTGCATGTGACTTAGCACATTCCCAAAGGTGTCAGCAGCAGCACAAGTTTCTATAGATCCCAGCCACAAATTCCACTACCCCAGAGAACACAGTACAGTGCAGAAAGATTGATCCCCAGAAGAATCATCTTTTGCAACACAAAAAAAAAAAAAAAAATAGAGAAATCACACTGGACAGAGAAGTGGCAAAGGAGATGTGAAACCAGCAGCAAAGAAAAACAGATGGAAGCCATTAAGTGAAGCAGAAGAGTACAATTTCTGCCTTCAAAACTACACAAAAGAGAAAAGATGAGAGAAAAAACATAGGGAGATGGTCTGGGTTATGATTTGATTAAAAAGGTTTCTCACTCCAAGGTTGTGAAGCGAAATACAAAAGCAAGCCTCACAAAGCTTTACTCCTCATGGCCTCTTTTTCTACTCTTTAAAAAAATACAAAACCAAACAAACAATAAACTCATCCAAACCAACAAACCAACCAACAACACCAAAACCAATGAATTAACAAGCTAAACTGTACATCTGCAGGGCAAACCAGTACTACCAAAGGACCGCAAAAATAAAAACCAACAAATTAATTTGATATCTTCCTCTGTCCGCTGTAGTCATGATGCAGGAGAACTCTCCATTTCAGAGAAATTTTATTAATAATCTTCAAAATATTCTTCTTAGCAGGTTTCTTTTGAAACTTGAGAAACTGAGTAGACAAGGTTCTCAAGTACAATCTCCTGCTGTTTCTGAAGGAGTTAAAGTTAATTCATCTTTGGTGGGGGCAGGATTTGGAGGGGAAAGAAAAAAAAGGTAAAAAATTACCTTATTACTGTTGACATCCTTGATAGTGGACAACTCTATAGACTTTAACTAGAGAAAAGAAATGAATGCCAGCCTCCAATTATGGCAATTTCCATTTAAATTTGCATAACAACATGCCACATTTAACTACATGAATGAGGATCTCATTTTCACCTTATAATCACTTTGTACCTGTAAAAATCCTATTTCTAGGAAAATGTTCCAGGAAATTTACTTTCCAAATTAACAGAGGCAGACTGAAATCGCAATATAGGTTCACTAAGATCTTGGGCCTAAATTAAACCATTAAGTTAATGTAAAAAATATAAGACATATGAATACCAGGACACTTGCAATAGCTATGCAAGTTAGTAAAAATTGCAGGATCTTGAAATGCAGCCACTGGATATAAAAAGTACTACAACAGACAAAGCTGAATAAACACTAACCAAATAATCTGTGAAGAATAAAACATGAACCTTGGTTTGGTACTTATATGTTCATCGGCATTGGTGCCAGGGAATGATAAACGGAGGGAAACAGCAAGCAATTAATAAGGTATGTGCACTTCCCCTAGTTTATTTCTTTCCAGATTAATTCAGGTCTTCATTTTAGAAAAATCACTTATTTAAGACCAAGACTTTGAAAGTAATAATATACAGAACTCAAGTGAATAGTTAGAGAGGAAATAATGATCTTGTTACAATTAGTATTCAAGGCTTCTACTAGTTTCTGGAAACATCTAACAACTATGAATTCACAGGGAAAAAATGCATACTACTAATAATAATACAATACTCCAGTACATATGCACTATAAATAACATAAAAAGAACCATGTTTATGAACGATTCCCATCCTGACAAAAGGCATTAGCAAGAAACGTAAAAAAACCACTGTCACAGGCAAGGGCCTAAACCTGCTGTCAGGGGAAACAAGATGGAATTAGGTGTGAAACATATGCTACATGTTTTCTGAAATCCTTTCCACATGATACCTGCCCCTGAGGAGCACACATGCAAAGAGGGTAATTTCTTTCTCAGGAGTATATTTCATCTTGCTGATTATTCCTAAATACCTTTCCAGGAATTGATTGTCTAGAGAACCCATACAACTGACTGCCCCAAAGCACAATTTGCTTAATATATCAGTTCTGTGAAAAAAAATCAAAACACTAACTCCTTTTCATAGCCTCTTTCTTGGGTGCTCTGCACACTCGAGGTAATTGTAGACCATATTCTAGGTTTGCTAGGCCTTCAGTTCAAGCATGCACAGTATTTTGTTCTTTCCTCCTGAAAAACAGAAATCTTGGGTTTTTTGTAGGCTGTTTGTAAATAGAAATTTCCTCAAGTGAAAATACAAGGAAGCCAAACCAACACCAAGATTTAAGTTCTGGCATTATACACTGCAGCAGTCAAGAAGAAAATAGAATTAAAACATCATATACATTAGCCTCTGTAGAGTAAGTCTAAGGAAGCTGTCAGATGGACATAGCCTTGATCTTACCTGTCCTATAGCCTGTATTGTTGAGGTACACTGCAAAGGTGCGTATTTCATGCTGGGCCTGCCAGGATGGAGAAGAACAGTTCTCATTGTTAGTGTAAGTGTTGTGGTTGTGGACGTACTTCCCCGTGAGGATAGAGGAGCGGGACGGGCAGCACATGGGCGTTGTCACAAAGGCATTGATGAAATGAGTGCCCCCGTGTTCCATGATGCGCCTTGTTTTATTCATCACTTGCATAGAACCTGAAAGAAGGAAAACATTTCAGAAGTACTTTCTTGTTTCAGACACAAGAGCTCAGATGTTACATTAGAGACCAGAAGGAAGCACAAGTAGTAAGGGCATTGTTTTCTCTGAGTGAACCCAAATCCAGAGAGATTACTCATGCTGCCTCAGTGAAGTTCTCCCATCATTTCAGTGTAAGATTTGACTCAATCATGTTGACATTGACCAAAATACTTCTTTCATTTCTCTCTCTCTAAATTCAAGATTTACGACCGTAACTGTCTGCAGCATTTCTACATCACTTCTGGAGCTGCTAGTACTGTTCCAGCAGCTGAGGATAAAAACACTTTATGCAGCAATCCTGACCAAAGCTTGTATACTCTGTAAGTGTTATTTAATCTTTGGTTTCACAAGAAACCTGATGTTCTACCTTCTGTGACAGCCTTATTCAGAAGGCTGAGGGCTGTAACCACAGAATCGTATCGTTTGAAGACCATTTAGCCCAACTACTGCTCAAGAAGGGTCTGCTAGAGTTGTTCTCTGGTTAAATCATTCTATTACCTAATTTGAGGTATAAGGAAGTATTGATTTCTGTGATTGTCACTGAACCAAAGACATCAAAAAGCTCCCATAATAATTTCCATAACAAGTCCACTGAGTTCTATCTTTCTGCTTCATCCATTCTGGTAGTCTTACTATCTACATTTTCTTAGGCTTGATTCTGCAGCATCAGATTTTCAGACGACTACTTGGGGCAGCTAACACTATATGGTTTTATATAACCATTGTCTAAAAATAAATAAGCAAGGAACTTGGATAAATTGGGGTAACATGGATAAAAGTCTTTTTGACAACAATTACTGAATGTCACAGTGCTGCCAAATGACAGCACTGACAGACAAGACTTTGGTCAAAGACCGGATCTTTACCATAGACAACCACCTAGCTAAATCCGGATTCATATCAGCACTCTTCCTAAACCCAGAAACACCAAGGATCAGAGAAACAAGAAATTTAGCTTCCCTCCTCTTATCAGTGCCTAATAGTTAAAACTGCATCAGAACAAGTTAGGAAAAACTTTCTTGATCTAGGAAGAATTCCAATTTTCTAAAGAATTTGTCATGGTACCTGTCAACAGCATGATCTTGCAGAGGAGATTAAACTTGCTCATCACCAACTCTCCCTTCTTGTTATGAGCAGAGAAAGCCAATTGACAACATGGAGAGGAAGGGATGGGCTCATAAATAAATATCTCCTAAATAATGAGATCTTTCTCCAGCTAGACTATGAAATAAGCTGGTTTGTTACAGCCATAGTAGTAGGGCAGGCAAGCCTAACTCAACTGGATATGCTGAGTCCACCACACAGAGGACATCAGCATTATACTAGCTTTGACTTAAATGGCTCTAATGGGGAAAAAAAAGTCTTTGTTCCTAATTAATTATTCCTTGTCAGTATATTCCTGTTCTTTATATTATGCTTGTCAATACAGAAAATCTGTCAAATACAAATGTGTCAGTAGTTCTTGGTGTTCTCATTTGTTCTCATTTGTCCTCTCCCATTTCGGTTTCCCATGGATACAATAATTGTATCCATTACAATCTACACTCATTCTCCTTTGATGTCTTCCAGAGATTCTGCATACAATGTACCAGCCCTTCATCAGTTTTTTCCTTATTTCAGTACAAAGCTGAGTTTTGGTTTCTCAAGTAAAACTCATGATTAATAGTAACGTGAATTCCAACAAACAAACAAACAAAACCACCACTAAAACACCTCCTTTCAGGAAAGGGAAACACTGTCTTTCTGGTAAGCTCCAGCTGCTACTGGCACATTGCTAAATCCATCTTCAAATAAATAAAGAAAAGGCTGTTAAAGGCACTTGAGATTGTGCTATACTACTCCCTTTCACCTTCAAAGCAGCTACAAAAGAACAATGAAAGCTAAAACACCCATCAGTTACAGAATACTCTTAGAAACAGATGAAATCTTACCCACAGTTTTCTCTGCTATGCATTCATAGCTTCCAACTTTTCCTTAGCTTTTATTTGTAATTCACATCTTGTTTTCATCTTTCTTAAATACACTAACCACCACCACCATGGCAAATTTTATTAACTTGGACAGCTCACCAGATAAGAGATAAGAATAAAATTATTCCAAGCAAATATTGGGTCTCCCAAAATCATTACTGGCAAATGATGAACATCCAATTTCAGCTTCATCAAATGTTGTTTTCTTAGTTAGATCTTAATTTGCATGGACACATGCCCATTATCCTTGAAATTGGAAAGCATCAGGTTATCAGAGAAGTGAAATATACTGCCCAAAGGACTTAGACAATTGCATGAGAAACACAAAGGCAAGCATAAAAGAGAAGATGATACATTTTTTTAGACCTTTCAAGCCTGCAAGAAAAAAACTTAGGTTCTTTGGGATATACATTCTTGAAATTGCTTCAATTGTGATCCAAATAACCATTAAAAAAAGGTGGCAAGAACAACAACACTATCCAATCCTGATAATTTGAATGGCGTTTAACTTCATGAGATTACTTCTGTACAGGCTTTCTCACCATCTTTAAGAAGAATGTGACATCTATGATACTGCAGTAATATTGATAAGAAGGAAACATACAGTAATATTGATAAGAAGGAAACACCTGTAAAAAGACTGCCACATTGCTGTGATTAACTTCCCAATATGGCAAGTGTATGAGGAGTACGAGTTGATTAAATGTATGTTTTACTTCTTCTGTGAGGTGCGTTTGCCAAATTTTCCTATCCATGCTAGAAATTGGATGCAGAAAAATTTGGCGGCAAAACTCCCCCCACCAAACTACACATAAATGAGTTCTCATTTTTCAGATGAACCAGGCTTCATACACATGAGAGTATCCTTCTAATGCAAAATTATTAATGTTAACTGGTTTGTGTTAATGACTTCTCATAACTAAAGACAGCATTTGGTAAATACAAGCTTGTTCAGGTAACACAATAAAAGCCAAACTCTGTCAGTTAATTCACTATTCTAAATTATTAGGCAAAGCATGTGTTTAATATTAATCTCCTTTCTTTAGCAATTAACATAGCATTGATAACAGAGTAGTCTTTTCATCCTGTGTCATTTTGGTCAGTAATCAACTACATATCTAAATGGACAATTACAAGAATGGTAAAACTGTGTTAGGTAACATTTAAGTAAATAAAATGAATATTGTGTTTGTAATGAATGCCTGCAATCACACATAAGAATTTGGATAATTACATTGTGCAACTATCAGTTACGAATTTAAATCTACAGTTTTGGCATGTAGATTCCCACGTTATACTTGCAATTGCCAGAAGCAAAGTTTAGGTGTTTAGATGAAGACAGACAGGCATGAACTGTGTATTCCTACAGGAAGAGGAACTTTAGCATTTTAGGACTAACTCTTGTTGTCCCTCAATTGCAGGCATATAGAAAGGATGTTCTAAATAAAGGCGGGTTTAAGCTTGTTCTTCCTATCATTTTTCATGCTGAAAAAAAAAAAAAAATCTTATTTTGAATGCAAGAATCCAGCTCCAAGAAAAAGCAGTGCCATCCTCATTGGCTAAAATTCTCTTTATACTGGGCTCTTACCAAGTTCTACATCCTGATCATCAGTAAGAACAAGGATGATGTTTGGACGGATGTTTCTACGGTCTCTTAGAAATCTTCCCTTCAGACGTTGATTTAACAGGAAAGTTGAACTTCCATCCAACAGTGATAAAACACTCATCATGAACAATCCAAGGACAATACTATGCTGTGCCATGTTGTGCTGATTTAATGTTCTCTCTGAACAAGGTAGCTTAACGGCTTCTATTTCTTTTTCTTTGTAGGTCTCCTATAAGGGAGAGGGAAAACAAGAATTTATCTATATTTTTCACCCCTCTACATCCATCAAGAGCCAGGTTCTCTCCAAAGAAATAAAAAGCAATGTACTTGAAATAATCTTAACTCCCAAGAAAAAAAACACTAACCGAACTCCCAATACAAACAATTATTTTTCTAGCCAGCTAGAAGCAGAAACTTGAAAAATTAAATTCATAAGCTGTTATCAACATAGGCAATGAAATTTCATTCAAAGATCAGATCTGGCAGCAAGTTCAAGGATTTAGTAGGGTTTCAAATTCTTTTGTTTTCATACATATAAATAGTTGTCACCTTCCTCCTTCTTTCTTAACGATCTGTTTACATATGACATTTTTGTTTACATAAAAAATGCAGACGTTGAAGAGAAAAAAACCCATATCTACCATTACTTTTAAACAGGACTGTAGCAAAATTTACTGAGCTAACAACATATTTGCAAAGTCAGAGAACACTCAGACAGAAGATCTGTTATACATACATTGATTTATCTTATAAATTCCATTAAAGAGCAAAGCCATCCTGATCTTGGAACTACAGTATGACTCTGAAGTCTACTACAGCTTTGATGTTTAAAACACCATGATTAATAATGAACACATTCGAAGGCACATTACTGCACATGTTTGGGAATGAATGCACCAAAGTGATTTCCACTACCTATGACTGGATTGTAAAACAGAGCATATGCCCCAAAATTTACTTGAATGCAAAACAGAGCACACCTAACTAGTACTACTCCTGCTAATGAGGCAATAAAAAAATCTTAGCAATTCCTACAAGGAGATTACAAGAAATGACTAAGCATGCTGAAAAATCTTTGAAATTGCAGTTTTGCTCAGTCATCTTCTGCTATAAAGGGATCTCCTCTTGCTTTCAGAAGTCAAAATAACAATGAAAATGTACTGAAAATATCAAGTACTAATTATTTCATCAGATATAGCAATCAATGAGTCAGTTTTTAATGAAATCCCTACTTGCTCCCCATCTTTTTCTGGACTGGTGCCAATGACCTCTTGTACGAGAAGAAAAATCAATTAAAAATTACACAAGAGAGATTCTCTGCTTTTTGTAAAGCTCAGAAATGCAAGAGCAGAAAGAACATAGCACAATGTGTTTTACCCCAAGAAACATGTTGGCTATTCTGTCCCTGCAGAAAACAGTTTTTACTCCAGCAGATTATTTCACAGCCACATTATTACTTCCTCTCTGTTAGCAATTGCTCCTTGAGATAATCTTTCTTAATCAAAGTTTTCATGCAATAGCAAAAACACTGGTATGAAAAATTATAGTCAGTTTCTATGCTCACAAAAGAAATGCATATTGAATTTTCACGTAAGTCAACAGATATGTTGCTATACTATGATGGAATATTTAAGGATACTTCCCAAATTTGCACAATAGTAGGGTTTTGAAGAATTAAAAATCCTCCTTCCTTACTAGTCTGTCCAATGAGTTTTACAGGTGGGAAAAGTTACCTTTTTTCCTAGAAACTAAGAATTTATTTAAATGTCCTAGCACTTGTTCCAATGGGTGGGTAAAGACCTTTCAAATTTTACAGATGCAGCTTTAGTATCTGCTGCTGCTGCTAGCCGGGCTATAGCAAAAGAAAAACTGAGATGTCCAATCAATTTTCACTCCTTGTACTAAGAATTCCATCTGCAGCAGTACAAGTGGAAAGAATCATGTCAGAGTCAATGTGTTGCTACTGTCCAGAGTCATCAAAAGCAACCTGAGAAAGAAATCTGGATCTGTTTCAACAGGGGAGGACAGAAAGAAAGTTTGCTTAGCAGGCACGTATTCCTGGACACAAGCTTTTCGAGGGATGAGGTAGAGAAATGCCTTCTGCTCTTCAGAAATTACTACATATGTACTTAAGCTAAAAAAAAAATAAACTGACAGTACAGATGTTTTCATTACACACAAACTTTTTCTGAATGTCTGG
Source organism: Erithacus rubecula (assembly GCF_903797595.1). Lineage (NCBI taxonomy): Eukaryota > Metazoa > Chordata > Aves > Passeriformes > Muscicapidae > Erithacus > Erithacus rubecula. The sequence continues at coordinate 14,618,527 of NC_136670.1, read as the reverse complement.
AAGTTCATGTGGGCTTTCTCCAGTCTACACTAGCCAATAACTTCTCAAAATAAAAGCATTTGCTGGCTTTTCTTATTGCATTTGGAAGGCTGCCCATTCTTGCTACATCTGGCCATAACTACCTTCATTACTGTGCTGTGCATTTAACAGTCTTTCTTACATTTTTCTCATCTTTAAAACAAATGCATGGAAGTAACCTCATGACTTCATTGCCATGACCTCTCCCTTTAGCCGGTGCTTTCCTCACAGTTTATTGCCCCTCACACACTCCATTTGTAACTAAAAATAGAAGCTGTCCCCAGCTCAGAGAGCTGCTTAGCTATCTATGAAATACTTAAGACATTTGGGGATGCACATAAACTGCTCTCGCTCAGCTATTTTATCCACACTTTTACATTTGTGGTTAAAAGAAATAGTGATCTCTGAAAAGATCCTGCGAGTGGAAGAGAGAATTTCATGTCAGGTAAAACAGGCATCTTCCACCAAACTTTTCTCACTCTCCCACAATGAATATTTTTCAGCTATTGGGATGTGTTATGTTCCCATTGTTATCAGCGCAAGTACTCCCAGGAATCAACTCAAAGTACGTAATTATGTACAAAAGTCATAGCAATAACTAGGCAAGAAAATTAAAGCAATTTTAGAAAATAATCTATTTCTTAAAGTATGTTTTCACATGACATACATGCCATAACTAACAGCATATATACAGTACCATCCAAAAGCTACCCTTAAATAGTTATGAGAAAAGCAACATGAGTGTCTCTTATGGACTGCCAGTTGCCAAGTACAGATTGTTTTTTTTAACCCCTAGTCTTCAGTGAACTTCCAGGAAAAATCACAACAGTTTCAATTAACACTTCTTTTCCATTTCAACAAAGTTAATCTGCAACTCACAGATAAAGCCAGAACAGTTCCACTGCAATGGCCCAGTCTGCCTTTACTTTTAATATAGCACCCTCTCCAACGATGCATTTTGATCTGAGTGGTACAGATGGTGCACTGCTCTCTGTGCCTCTGCAGGCCATCCTCCAGTATTAAAGATGCTTAATCTGTAGTGGTTCTCATGAGAACAAGGTATATGTCATACTTTCTTCCAAATTGCACATATGAACTTGAAAAAGCTAGTCATCTATGTTTTATATTTAGGAAAGTGCTGTAAAAAATTTATTAAATCTTCAGATGGGGCATGTAGCTGAGCTTTTGTAAGCCCATCAAACCTCTTAGAAGGCTGCTTTTGAGAAAGTGTGGTCATCTTACTTTCTTCTTTGTGGCAACACAAAATGTTATACTTACTCACGTTATAAAAGATAAAGCCAGACATTCACACTCCATTTATGAAAGAACTCAGCAAAGGGCTGTTTCCAAGTAGCATTTACACCAAGAAAAGACTTCTTTATAACACTGCCCTCAGTAATTAATGTCAGTTCTATAGCAGCAGAGGCAGAATGCACAGGGATGACTAATGTCAGTTCTAACCCAGAGGGTATTTTTAACATGCTATTGATCAGTATTACTGGGCGCAGATATAAGAGGCACCATGTATGCAAAATTAGTAACTGACAGTAGCTTGCATGGTGCTCCCAACCTCACTAATGCAAAACCCAGCACAACAGTCCCTCTGTGTAAGCTCTGTACAATTTCACTGAAGACAGGTAATTCAGTTATTAAAACATTAACAAGAATAACATCTGACTCCTTCTGTAACTCCGCATCAAATGTGTAAATCCGCTTCAAATCTAGTTCTAGAAATTACTAGTAATGTAATGGAATAACTAGTAATGTTTGCATTAACTAGTTCTGGGTTTATTTGTTTTGATTTGTCTTTCTTTTAAATAAGTAAGCTGAAAAACAGAATAATATACGGAATTGGTATGACAAGTTCAACTTGCCCAGCAGCCACCACAAAACAGGGTAACTGCATGTCAGCCACAGGATGGAAATATAGAGTAAAGGAAAAACTAGCTAGATAGAAGCAATACACACCTGCTCTCAATATGGCTGGAGACAATACCAGGTGGATTATTTAAGAAAACCTGTGTCAGATGTGTCATTGGTCCAACGTTTAAATTCATTGAAATACACGGTGCTGGAGCCATTCCCTAGCAACCAACCCAATTAAATCCACTCTGCCAGTTAAATGGATTCAGCTGTGTTGCTGTTCTTTTAACTGGAGTCACCCCTTTGCATCAAGCTTTGGTAATGCTAGGTCTTTTCTCACTACAGCTGTCAACCACCACTTCAAACCATTATATTGTAAGAGATAAACACATTTTCATATGTGAATTGGGAAGACTCTTGTTTGCAATCTAACAAGGTTCCCAGGGGAAGAGTGGTATCAACATTACTGCTCTAATCTAACAACATGCTGTGTCTGCTTATAGTTTTCTACTTTCTGGTTCTTTTTTTCCCCAGGCAGTCAAAAATTTATGAGAAAAATTCAAAAATCAAATCCTCAATGCTAAATGTGACTATTGAAGATTACAGTTGTGCTTATCTACAGTCAGGAACAGAGCTGAGTACTAGAGCACTGAATTACTATTAAGACACATTCTTCTAAATTGCTTGCCTTATGCTGGTGAACACTACACAGAAAGGAAGTATTTATCACAGAGAAGCTTGGTCATATTACAAAATATCATTCATATTTTGTAACTTTATTTTAAATAAAAAAGAATTGCAAATTAGTTATAAATTTCCCTAGGACTTGATATTTTAAGAAATGTTTTAAGTAGCTCAGTCTACTTTCTTTCTGTCCACTGCTTGCATATTACTGTTAGAGTTTCCCAGCGACACACAGAGAATTAGTCCTCTGATAGGTTAAATTGCCAATCAGATCCCCTGAATACACAATAATAAACACATTTTTCTGCACCATATACAATAACCAACAACCTGAAGGAAACAAAGAATTATTTTTCTATTTTACCTATTACCATCACATAATTATATATAATAGATGCAATCTTAGACTTTAAAAGTAAATATACTAGCTTGTATTAAGTATAGTAAAAACCACAGACTTACACTTCTGAAAATACCTTAAGGGAATAAATACAAGCCTTTAAGATAAAAAAAGTAGGCATTGCCAGATACCATTACACAAATACGTTCTAGGAAGTAAACACATTTTTTTGTAGCTGCATACAGTGGGAGAAAAAAAAAGTCTCCCTGTGTTTATATAGCTGCAAAGACACACAGGCATTCAGACGCACACGCTGCCCGGATCCGTGATGTGCCGAACGTGAAGCCGAGCGCTATGACATCAATTGTCATTGGGGAACCGTTTTTCGCCCAGCCCGCGCCCTCCGCCCCTGGCCAGAGGACGGCACGGCCCCCGGCCGCTGCGCAGCCCCCACCCGCCGGGCCGCGCCGGCAGGGCCGCAGCAGGGCGGGGCAGCTCCGCGGAGCTTCCAGCAGGGCTGCCCGAGGCCGGTAGGACATCGCCCGCAGTCGCCGGCCCCCTCACTCAGCTTCCAGCCCCAGTCGGTGCCTATCCAGCTACCTGAGCCCCGCCGCCCAGCCTCCCCGCGCTGGCAGCCGCGATGTGCGGCCAGCAAGCCCGCACGGGGCACGGCCGCCCCGCCGTCCCCGGCTCGCCAGGCGGGGCGCGGCCTGCGGAGCTCCCCTCGAGCGCTCCCCACTCACCGCGGAGCCGCGCTCAGCCGTGCCAGGCCGGGACCGGCGCACCCACCGCCCGCCCGCGCAGCTCGGGGCACGGCGGCGCGGGGAAGCGCATCCTCCGGCCGCGGAGCCGGGCAGCAGCCGAATCCCGTTTCCCGAAGAAGCGTTTAGAGGAAGCGCTCGGGCGGGTGCTGCCCCCGCCTCTCCTTCCTCCTCTCCCTTCTTCTCCTTTTCCCTTTTAAAAAGTTCATTTACCTCGATGATCCTCCTCCCGGGATTGACGCAATGCCCTGCGGCGCGCAGGGAGAAAACCTGTTCCACCAGCCCCGGGTTCGTTCAAAGTCCAGCGGCAGCACCGCGGCGAGGACGATGGCGCAGCCCAGCGCGCAAGGGGGAGCCGGGGAGGTCCCAGAGCCAGGCCCGCTCGAAAGAGAAGGGACCGACGCTGAGCTCCCGCCTGGTGCACGGTGTCTTTATAAGCTCTTCTTGTCCCCCATCGCTAGCGTTTGCCGTGCGCTACCAGCCACAGGCAGCAGCTGCCCTCCAACCCCAGTGCTGCGGGGCGGAAGGAGGTGGCAGACTCCAAAGGGGCTGAGGGCCTGTGTCTGTCCCGGCCCCGGCCCCGGGACACCTGGAGGGACAGTCTAAAGGCTTCTAAACGGCCACGCTAACACAGACCACGTTCCACTGGTGCAGTTGAAATGAAAGGGCACAATATTCATCAGTAATTAAGAAAAACTTAACAAAGCTCTTCAGGTAGGGACTGTGCTCATAGAAGGTGATGTCTGCACTACTTGCAACCAGTTACATTTTACTCCTGGAACTATTTTGGGTAACTATCCAAATCGGTAAATTGTTCAGTGGAGCCTTTAAAGACCTCTTAAACAAGTATCTTTCAAAGACAGTAGTAGATGAACGTGTCAAAAAGCCCCCTAAGATCGTGTCCTGGGGTGACTTTATGATGCTTGTATCCCCAAATGTCTGTTCTGCTGGTTTTGAATATTGAGTTCTGCAGCTTTAGACTGGATCAGGAGTGAAGGGGGAAGAGAAGAGGTGCTGAGTTTGTTATCAGGGACTGCACTTACTCCCCTGCATCCTTCACACAGACTATGCTCTCTGCAGTGGACAGCAGGAGAGAGCTCTCCTTTGCTCTTTGTTAGTTTCTGGCTAGCTGAGGCAAAGAGAGCAGCCTGAGTAAGCTGGGCTGTGACCCACAGAGGGACTCTTCTGAATTTCTCATCTCTTCAGAGCAGCGAGAAGTTTTGCTGTTTAGTATTTGCTCATTTTTGTGCTGGGAAGTGCTTTGCCTGTTAAATAAACAGGTTTCTTTCCACTTCTCCCCGAGGAGATATTTCCCCAAACTAGATGGGGGAGAGACTGCTTGAATCTGTTTCCTAAAGGGACCCCATTCAGAGGTTCCCTCCCAAATTTGCCCTAAACCAGGACAGAACAAAACATTTTCTTCTACCATTCCCATGCTGCTAAGCATCAGACACGCAGCACAGGTTACCTCAGAATTTCCTGATACTTCCTATTACATCTAATATTTTGTTCAATGATTTATTAGGACTTGTGCTTTAAAACAAGCATTGCCCCTAATGACTTCATCTGGACTTTGCTGGAGAAGACTATCAGTCTTGAACAATTTTTCATTGTTGGTTCTGTCCTTGGCTATGTAGACAGCTGCTGAATTAACGTCTTGGGGTGACACTGTATGATACTGTACAGTGAAATGGCACACACTTCCTCCAAACACAAGGATGTCACTGCTAAGGCATCAAGTGTGCTCCTGTATGGACAGGAATGAGCAATAGAGGTGAAACACTTTATATCAGTACTACAGTGTTCACACTAGAAGCTGCAACAGCACAACTGTACTGGAATAAATAAACCACTCCTTAGCAGGGAGTTACACTAATCATAGATGCACATGATGTGCATAAAACAGAATCTGCATCTCACTAACATTGTGATAAAACTCTTTTACTGCTTTCCGAGATAACATTTGACATTTTGCTAGCAACTTTCAACTCACAATGAAACAACTTACACACCCATGAGCCAGGATGTTCTGATTCATTCTAGACATTCTAATTCAATTTAGACATGAATTCATGTCTAACGGCAGCTGAGTCACCCAGACTCAAACAGCCTTCCAGGCAAGGAACAGTGTGAGGAGCCCAGCATTCCTCTGTCCTAACCACAGGCCACAGTTTGCTACCTGCAAACCTCTATGAACTACCTCTAATGGGACTGGAAGCAGTAACTACCAAGCTAAAGAAAATATTCAGTGTGCTATACAGTGGTCCACAATCCACATTGAAAAAGAAAATTGACTATCTTCCTATATTTCTAGAGGACTGTAAATGGGACTTTCCATTTTAAGAAACACGTGACCTAATATAAAGCTATCTTTTCATTAATATAAACTGCAAACATCAAAATATACTAAGACTAGGATTAGTGACATTAGCATAGGAATCTAAATTTGACTTAACATCACTGGAAAATCTGTCACAATAGATTGATCATTTCAACAAAAGAGTGTGTTCACCTCACAGGGAGTGCATGTAACTTCCATTAATGTTAATGGGAGTTATGCAAGTGCATTAAGAGGATAATACAATCCCTGGTCTCTGAGCCAACACTGCAAAGTGGAAGGTGCTTTCTCTTTGAGAGAATGGCATTTCCATCTCATGCATTTCAAAAGAACTTGTCCTGGCACGGTTACAAAACAGGATGGGTAACAACTATTGTGTATCCAAACTTAAAGTGGTTTAGTGATTTCAACTAGTTTTTCTATTGCCAGAAACCTCAAGGGATACAGATGCATTTAAAATATTGTTGCTTATTTGAAGTCTAAGGCAATAAAATAATGTGAAATTACTGGTAAAACAAGAAAGTCTGAAAACTGACTCATGCAATGATGAAGAAACCTTCAAGGAATCTCCTTTTTAAATAAAGGAAATAATTCTATTCACTACCTGGAAATGAACTATTGCTGGTCACACAGCCCATAAAAGGAAGAACAGTAGCCTTTTTTAACCCCATTAATAAGTGACTTTTAAAATAGCTGCCTATAAGTCAGCAATAATTTAGTAATTTATTTTAATAAAGAATTTTCCTTTTTATAAAGGATTCATATTTTTCTTTTGTACATCCTGATCTTATTTTCCTTTGTAGGCTTTCAACAGGTTGCACTACAGTGTCCAGGCTGCCTCCTGTCCCAATACCTGGATGCTTTACAGATATGGAGCAATGGGCCAATCATCAACTGAACACACATTGTTTAACTGATGATTAGCTGCACTCTCTGCACAATCTGGTACGTGATGTAAGATATGAAAGACTACTACATTATCTTTCAGTAAAAATTCTTCGAGGGAAAATAACAGCCAGTCTCTTATCTAAATAACATCTCCTAAGAAAATAATAAAGTATGTAACAGTAAAATACTTCATGTCTGTCTAAAAACAACTATGCTCTGATTTATAAATATTGAAGCAGAAAAATGTATTATCAGCTGATAAAGAGGATGGCTAGAGCAGCAGCCTCAGAGCGGCGCCGTCGGTGCCCCGGCGCTCCCCGTTAGCCAAGGCTCCCGGCGCTCCCGGCGCTGCCCGGTGCTCGCCGTTAGCCAAGGCTCCCGGCGCTCCCCGTTAGCCAAGGCTCCCGGCGCTCCCGGCGCTCCCCGTTAGCCAAGGCTCCCGGCGCTCGCCGTTAGCCAAGGCTCCCGGCGCTCCCGGCGCTGCCCGGTGCTCCCCGTTAGCCAAGGCTCCCGGCGCTCCCCGTTAGCCAAGGCTCCCGGCGCTCCCGGCGCTCCCCGTTAGCCAAGGCTCCCGGCGCTCGCCGTTAGCCAAGGCTCCCGGCGCTCCCGGCGCTGCCCGGTGCTCCCCGTTAGCCAAGGCTCCCGGCGCTCCCCGTTAGCCAAGGCTTCCGGCGCTCCCCGTTAGCCAAGGCTTCCGGCGCTCCCCGTTAGCCAAGGCTCCCGGCGCTCCCGGCGCTCCCCGTTAGCCAAGGCTCCCGGCGCTGCCCGGTGCTCCCGGCGCTCCCCGTTAGCCAAGGCTCCCGGCGCTGCCCGGTGCTCCCCGTTAGCCAAGGCTCCCGGCGCTCCCGGCGCTCCCCGTTAGCCAAGGCTCCCGGCGCTCCCGGCGCTCCCCGTTAGCCAAGGCTCCCGGCGCTCGCCGTTAGCCAAGGCTCCCGGCGCTCCCGGCGCTGCCCGGTGCTCCCCGTTAGCCAAGGCTCCCGGCGCTCCCGGCGCTCCCCGTTAGCCAAGGCTCCCGGCGCTCCCGGCGCTCCCCGTTAGCCAAGGCTCCCGGCGCTCGCCGTTAGCCAAGGCTCCCGGCGCTCCCGGCGCTGCCCGGTGCTCCCCGTTAGCCAAGGCTCCCGGCGCTCCCCGTTAGCCAAGGCTTCCGGCGCTCCCCGTTAGCCAAGGCTCCCGGCGCTCCCGGCGCTCCCCGTTAGCCAAGGCTCCCGGCGCTGCCCGGTGCTCCCGGCGCTCCCCGTTAGCCAAGGCTCCCGGCGCTGCCCGGTGCTCCCCGTTAGCCAAGGCTCCCGGCGCTGCCCGGTGCTCCCCGTTAGCCAAGGCTCCCGGCGCTCCCCGTTAGCCAAGGCTCCCGGCGCTCCCGGCGCTCCCCGTTAGCCAAGGCTCCCGGCGCTGCCCGGTGCTCCCCGTTAGCCAAGGCTCCCGGCGCTCCCGGCTAGCCAAGGCTCCCAGCGCTGCCCGGTGCTCCCGGCGCTCGCCGTTAGCCAAGGCTCCCGGCGCTCCCGGCTAGCCAAGGCTCCCAGCGCTGCCCGGTGCTCCCGGCGCTCGCCGTTAGCCAAGGCTCCCGGCTAGCCAAGGCTCCCGGGGCGGCCGCACCGGCCCCTTTACCGCAGCACCCTGAGCCGTCACTTCCGTGTCCTGGCTGCACATTTCACACACTGCCGCAGCTATACCATCTATGTTATGCACTTTTTGCCATAGAAAGGTTTGGTTTGCAGTCTTGAGGTTCAGGTGAATTTGATGAACCCACAGCAGAAGTACTTTCACTTACAAAGACCTATCCTGTAGGAAAAAAGTCCAAACAAAATTGCATTTAATTGTCTTCGAATTTCCGTTGTTTAGCAGTTCTCCTCCTCTACCTCAAATACTTTACATAGTAATACATAAATCTGGATCTGACTTTATATATTCTAAGCTATATATTCTAAGCTGGGCTTCAAATGGACAACTGCAAGAAATAATAGCTGGGAAAATTACACAACTTCCTGCATTTCACACATGCAGAAAGCAATTTTCTGGTTCTCTTGCCTCAAGAGCAAGAGTGAGGCAAAGCTTATGGTGGGATGACACCTGTTATTAGATCAACTGCTACAGACGAGAATGAACAGACACGGCCTCAGGCAAAACAAGCACTTCTTCAGATCTGAAACACAAGCAGCTATCTTCAAAGTTAACCTGCTCTGAATTTAACTAATGTGTTAATCAAGCTACGTGAAAGAAAAGTAGTTCATCTCTGATACATAAAGGCTTTCTTGCATAGAAAAATGAGACTACTTGGATTGTTAAAATAAGGTAGTAACTCATCTGCTGAAAAACACAGATTTGTTACTGAGGTAGGAGAAATGAGAAAAGAAGTTAAGACTATTACAATACCTTTAAAACCAGTCTAATAAGTATGTCATTTTTTACCTTTTATTAGAGTCATGAATTTTAATATTAAGGCTTATCTTTTCAAGGTGCTTTGTGGATTTCCCTTGAGGTTCAGGACTGATTCATTAGAGATACAGTAGTTACTTTATGAGAAATGCTCACCTACCAGTCATTGGCATCTCTCTTACTGATCATCTGCAAGGACCTTGGGTATTTCTTGATTCCCATTGTGTAAGGTCATTTGGGTATGCAGGTTACTTCCTCTAGAGACCACGGAGGTGTATCAGCAAGTAGACATGAAGTTCTGATAGTGTTATTATGGTACCTTCATTGCTCTCAGCACTGGTAACGTGTAGTCTTTTGAAAGATACATCAACCTTTGGCATTCTTAAAATATAAACTACAATAATTTTGAAAAAGTTGTTTTTTAATGACAAATCAATTTCATTTTTTTTCTACAAAATATCAAGGATAGAGATTATTTATATAATGTTTAAGGGACACTAAAGCCATCCAAATTCTTTCTACTTTGTTTGAGACTAAAGACACTGGAACAGAAACATATGCTGCCTCTGGCTAAAGAACATTCTACTTTCATTTCCAAAATGTTAAAAATAAAGTTGAACTGACATAGGAAATTTGGCATCACTCCCCAGCCTTTAGAGTTTACAATCTTCCATAAGATAGTGACAAGATTTCTGCCTCTGACAAAACCTAGATCATCACAGTACTGTAAAATTAATGGCCACTGACCCAGTGATGTCTCAAACCATAGAACTGGTTGGGTTGGAAGGGACTTTAACATCATTCCTTCCAACCTCCTGCCATGGGCAGGGACACTTTCCACTATCCCAACTTTGCTACAAGCCCCATCCAACCTGGCCTTGACACTTTCAGGGATGGGGCAGCAACAGCTTCACTGGGCAACCTGTGCCAGTGTCTCAGGTGCCACCCTCAGACAGAAGAACTAAACTTCATGGTTGCCCTTCTGGCATAGAATACATATTATTTCTGATCTGAATTCACTGATCCTGAATTCAGAGAGAAATGTATTAATAACCAGAAGCACAGTTTATTTTTCTATCACTGCAAAGCTCTGGCATTGCCAATAAACAACAAATCACAGGTAAGATATCTTACTTATACTACATCTCATTTATACCCCTTAAAAAAAAAAAAAAAAAAAAAAAAAAAGAAAGAGAGGACTGATTTTTCTGAAGTAGCCATACAGAATAGTTCTGAAAATTTTTGCAGCTTTTTTAGGTCCTGAAACTGTAGTCAAACACTCTTGATGTCCAGCAATGCAACCTCTTTATTTGTACTTCAGTTCACTTTATGTTATTACTATGCTCATTACTCTCATGACTGATACTAATCCAGCCATAATTCTTGAGAATTCTTTGAGAGGCCAAAAGCACATTCACTACTTCTCATGCCAAACAGGAGTGTCCGACATGACAATATCTGAGTATATTTCCACAGGACTTTAGGAGATTATTTTTCAGACAGGTTGAGCCCCACAGCTGAGCTACAGCTCTCAAATTGAAAAATTCCATATGCCCAACTTAGAAGTCCATATCTAAGTGCCCAGGGGCCTCTGACTTATCTCCATGCTTTGTCATTTCCTGTGCTGCTGCAGTGAAGCACAGAGATGATATACCAAATGGAATGACAAACAAGAGTTCTCCAGTCCATTTTCACCTGAGAAGGAAAGGTAGAAGCTTTTACAAGAAGTCAATACTCACAAAAATGAAAAAAGGTTAAAAGACAAAATGATTGAGCAGAGTTCAGCAGGCAATGTATTCCATTGCTGGAAGCAGAAAATTTGATGGCTTGAGCTGCAGCCTAGGTCACAGTCCCAAAATTTTACATCAAGTGTGCTGTTAGTTCACTGATTGAGAAAAGGTCAGTCTGTGAATGTGTCTGCCAGAGTATCTTTTTTCTGGCTACACTCCAAACTGACAGAAATACAGGAATAATTTAGATGAATCAAATGAATATAAACTCTGTATAGACAGCAAATAACATTAAATCCATGTGTATACATTCCTCCCCTTTAAACAGCTCCAAAAGCTAATAAAAGCCAGGAAAGAAGAGAGAAGCAGGCTCACAATGAATGCCAACAAGAAACAATGGTATGCATGCAATAAAATTTAATACACTGCAGTTCCCATTCAAACAGGCCTCAGAGTTTGATGATGCAACCCAACTGACTATCAAACATAATGAACTGCCCAGGAACAGGAATACCACCCTACCACTCAGCAGAACTGGCAACTGTGTCAATCACAGCCTTTGTTTGTGTCATTTTCCTTCACTGGTAGAACACACTTTTTGGAAAGGGCTTTTGCTTTTTCAGAAAGCTTTTTATTTCCTGCACCATAGTTCAGTCACGAATGTTAAAGAAAATAGGGTGGATTAATTTAAATTATTAAAAAACCTTACTTATTATTTCAAATTACTTGAAATAATTGAAAAACACCTCAGGATACCATTTCTGCCCTTCCAGGGGAAAATGGTTAAAATTAAAATAGCTGATTTTAATGCAATTGAAAGATCAGTACCAGACCCCACAGCAAACAAAAAATACATGTAATAAATGAAAAGAGGTTGCTGCAAGAATGCTGAGATGTAACTGGACAATGGATCTAGGGGTCCAAGATAGCTGCAGCTTCTTGACCTCAATGTGAAAGTGAGTGAAGTATCAGAATCACTAGATGAAAGCTTCACAAAATAGGCACAAATCCTCCAGAAGAGATTTCTGTAAGATGAGTGGACTCCATGTATCTAGGAAAGACATGCATATGTATAAGAAGAGTAGATTCAAGGGAATAAGGGGAATACAAGAGAAGAATAGATCAGAGTAGGAATTCCTCTGAAGAGCTAATGGGTTATGTGAAACATAAGGCACAAAGATTTCAAAGTTAAAAGGACTTTTTTTAATATGGAAGTGAGGAAGCATGCAAGAGAAACTGACGGTGAGAATAAAACCCGGAACAGTGATGGCACATCTATTAAAAGCCACAGGATTAATTCAGGGATCTAGAATGTAACTATGCAAGAAGTCGGCACTGAAAACCAAGATAACAATGCGCTCTTGAACTCAGAATAACTGAAGTACCCAAGACTTCTCACGCTGAAGACAGAAAAAAAAATCCTAACACCAAGTTTTAGTTTATTCAAAGATAAAAAGAAAAAACTCAAAGAATTCACCAGTGTTGCATTTTTCCTACCAAATGAAGAGCCTTTACAAGCCTTTGGTTTTACAAAGAAGGTTTCATTACAGAAAGAGGAAGCTGTAGCCCCACATCTATGGGGATGCTGCTCTGTGCTACAACACAGAGTCCTTCAGGACTCCCTGCTATTATATCTGCCCCAAGATTTCTATGTTTCTCTGAGCTTGCTCCCACCCACCTTTAGAAATGCGGACATATTTTGCTGTGCAGGAATGGCTTTGAGATACCTTAGATGTCACTCTTTTCCAGGATGCAAATTCAAAACTCTTAAAATATAGAATTTCAACTGAAATCCATAGCACTGCTTCCTGCAGAAGCTGGACTGGCCTGGAAGGTTTTCTTCTCTGACATGGACAACTTAACTCTCAGCCACCAACAGCTAACAAATCTATTCCAGTTACGTAATACTGACTCCTCTCCATTTCTGCATATTTCCATCTTTAGTGAGCAAGGTAAGGAAACTGGTCCTGCCTCTAGCTAGCTCTCTCTGTTGTCAATAAACAAATACTAGGCATTCTTGAGCATATATCATTAATTTTTTTCCATTATCCCATAGGAGCTCTAGCTTTTAAATTATCTTCTTTGCCTTATGTCCTTGGCAAGTTTCTCTTTTCACTCCTTTAGCAACATTCCTTTATCCCGTTTGAGTAAGTGCAATTACCATCTTACAAAACATATGAACACTTATCTTTGTGCAAACATTCAGAGTAATCAACAACACTGGTTATTTTTTTTCTTTGCCAACAATCTTGGCAACTTTAAACTGTACAAGAAGCAAACAATTTTAACTATGAAGTTTACATACCTATTTTTTGAAGCAGCATGTATTTTATACACAGAATAACTGGGCCACAAGAGACAATGATGAAGAGGCAAGATTTTTTTCACTGCATTTTAAAATGACTGCAGCAGATGCCTTTTTTTAGTCCTTGGAAGATTGATGATTCCATTATTTGTAGTACTCAGCAATAAATCTCCGAGTTTAGGCTAAAGTGAGCACTTTTCCCTACTTTGCATCTTCCATTACACTGTTATTAATCATGTTTAATCATTCATTTACCTCTTGCTGCTACTGCAGTGCTACTGCTCCTTTTGGGAGGACTGGCATATTATTGATTTTTGACTTTTACCCTCTAGAAGCTGGGTAACGGGCTTTGCAGTTGCTTAATCGAAAGTGACACGACGGGAGCAGGGGAGTTGCAGACCTCAGGAAAACAGCAACTAAACAACATTTTATGATAAATTTATGATAAAATGACATTAAGAGTCAACTAAGATAGCAGATCACAAAATACAAAGCATTTCTTTCCCTTGCAAAACACATTGCTAGGAAAGAGGAGGCCAAGATTAAGGAGGAAGTTAACACTACAAATTCCCACAAAAAGAAAAATGCAAAGCCATGTTCTGTTACAGAAGCGTCAGTCAATGCGATTTGGCTCAAGTAGATTCTCAGTTGTCTATCAAGCTTTTTTCTCACAGGAAGCATCAGCTTCAGCACTCCACTAACAACTGTAACAAGAACAATACACAATATAATATTTTGGTATCTGGCTTCTTCTCTGCTTACCAAAAACATGGCATTTTTAAGAAAGTCAAAGAACTCCATTTGTACGTTAAAAAGAGTACATATAAACCCCTATTTTCATCTACAATACCTAGAAAATGATGCACTAAACAATCGATGTAAGTACATTATCAACTCCGTACGAACAACAGTAATGCTAGCTTAATATTTCAGAAGGGAGGCCCCCTCAAAAAAAACCAACCAACCAAACAAATAAAAACCAACAAAAAAAGGTAAGAGATTAAAAATTGTCAGGTTCTTGTATAACCCAGTGAGAGATGAGGAACTAAAAGTGGAAGAATTTGTGGACTTACAAAAAAAAAGAGCTCAAGCTCCTATTGCTCTTTCCTGGAATTCTCAGCACTGTTTTTTTTCTTGACATTGTGTTTTGTCCTGTTTGTCCTAAGTTATGCCACCCCAACTCCACTAACCTCTGTGTAGAATATGAGAACCAGAGGAAATCAAATTAATTTATCAAGCAATATGTTTCATTAATGTGTTTGTTTTTTTCTGAATATCACACTATTAAAATGTGTAACACACTTGCAAAAGATATTCTCAAGGCCAAACTACAGGGACCAGTAAAACTCTCATCAGAAGTTTGCCATGCATCTACAGCACTTAGTTGTCAGTAACTTTCTACACTATGGCTACTATGCAGTAGCAGCTCAGGTCACATGCCAGTGACTTCCCTAGGATCTGCTGCTGGTGATTAAAATCATACATTTTGTCAAAGGCCACTGCAAACATTCCAGTATCACTTATTTTATAAGTTAAATGGGAATATACAAGGTGCATCATCCACAGCATGACTTTAATCTGGCAAAAAGCATGCAGTAAAGTAGTTCTGATATGAAAGGTGGCACTACTGCAGGTGAGGTGTTGTTCCCTGGCTATGCTAACTGAAAGAAGATCATTAATAAACTCTTTATGAAAGTGAAATTGACCTCTTAGAATGTGATAAATGGCACAAGAAGCTCAAGAAAGGAAAATAAATACTGATGCATCATTAAACATAGTACACATAAACCTACATATGTGCTAATAGCATGGGTAACTCCCCTGGCCAGATTTTCATCTGTTTGGCAAAAGACACTGTCAAGAAGAAAGGGTCCTTTGGAAGAAATTTTAAATCTAATATTTCAAGACTATACACAAATTACTGGTACATTTTCAAAGCCATGTCCTGTTACACCTACAAGTTCTCTGAATTCCAGTTTATCACAATCTGCTATGTTTTCATGTAACTACAAGACAATAAAATTACAGAGTTACTGAAACATCAGTATGATTTGCAAGCTCTTGTATCAAAAAAGACAGTAAAATATAAAGTAAAAGGGAAAACATTAAAATTTAGGAAATACTATTGTTCATACACTGTAATTCATGTATAGCCCACTCACTTTAATTGCACAATTAAAAATATTTTCATAAATGCTTCAGCATAAAGAATTCAATAACAAAATACAAGGATTTCTGGGGATGTTCAGTGTCTTGGTAGATCAGAAGAACTACTGGTGGAAAGGCCTTCCAAACTTTGCTTTGCTGGACTCACTCTTAAGCACAGCATATACAAAAACTAACTGGTCAAAAAGCAAAAAGTAGAGAAAATGAAGTTACAAAAAAAAAAAAAAATATGGCTGTTTTGTTGAGTTGTTTTTTTCCCTCCCCAGAAAGCTGTTAGGCATGCAAATGAAACCATGCATCATATAACCAACACTGTTTTTAGCTTTTATGCTTGAGTAAGACTCTTAAATCAGAAAGACCAGTGCAACAACAACCTCAACTGAGTCCCTGCTCCCCATGACAGCAGCTCTTAGCACACACACAAAAGAAATTAATTGTTTTCTCTTTTCCTAGGAAACAACTGTATAGTCTTTTCTCAAAATTCAACAATGTCAAACTGTCAAAAAAGCTCAAAGAGACACTAACACATTCCAAAGTTCTTACAAGATAAGGAACAGCAAGCAATGCAATTACAGGAGATAATCCCTGTTTCTTCTGTAACAAGAACATCTGCTCCTGTGGTCTGTTGTCAAGAGACCTGCAAGACAGTACCCCATAATAGTTATCATTGAATTGTGGTTTCAAATAACACTAAACGAAAGCTATCTTTTTACAGTATAGAGACCTTAGATGATATCTCTTTCTTCCTTAGTATTATCATTATTTACAGCAATTCTGAGCAGGAGGGCCTCCCATTTACTCAGACAGAAACACAGTGCTCCATATTTGCAATATTCAACCCTTCTGACAGACATCACAAAAGTTGAGCATCACCTTTCAACTTCACTTCAATGCAGTCATTTCATGATGCCTTTTACTTTGCCTGGATGCTCAGAGTTGCTGTGACTGACTTCAAAGCAGGAGTTTTGAGGAAATGGCAGGGAAGTAGCTGGCTCCCCAGCTATAAGCAACCTGATGAAAAGGTTAATGCTCACCAAATACTGACTGACGGAAGACAAATTTATCTATAACTTTTCCTTATTCTGCTCTCACCCCAGTTAAAAAAGAGTATCAATAATACAAATGTTTCTCACTAATCGTTATAGCACATTTGTAATAACCTTTATCAATTTCATTTTTAAAATAGAAGTGTCTTCTTCTAAATAATCCTACAAATTCATGTTATGCATGATTTTCAGTTCCCCACTAATTAAAAAAAACAGAATCACAAGGAGACAGCAACTACTACTTTTCTGAGACTATGTGGCAAAGTAGAGCAAAGTCAGATGCTGTGGAATATAACTACACTGTAAAAACAATGCAATTATCTCCCTCTTATATTTTATAATTTGAGTAAATTAAAGCAAAATGCTCAGTTGCTCACACCAATTGACAGCAGTAAATTCCAGTAAAACCAGTTTAATTTGGACTACTATTTAGTATAAAATGTTAGTGTTTAGGTAATGAAGCATTTGGTTCCTTGGGTTTCATGCACTTGATTTTATGTTATACTGCAGGAAAACATGAGCCAAAGGAGCAGGGTAGAACATAGCTGAGTTTGTGGACACATATTTCCTTTTTTGACATCAAACAGTGTTTGAAAATATGAGCCAAACTTATTTGCCTCTGACTACCAAACAGTTAATCCAAACCAATACAGTTTTAAGGATGTAAAATCAAAGTATCTAAAGGTACTGGATATAATAAAGCCACTTCAGAGTGACAGTGCTGAATCATTCAACTTGGAACTAGCAAACTCTTTTACTAACTGAATACAGAAGTACAGCCGGCCTTCTCTTGCTGTCTCTGAGGTTACATGACAGACTTTAACTACCAATCAACAGCCAAGTGGACAAGAGTCTAGGCATATCTGCTTCCTGGCATCCAGAAGGATACTAGCTGGTCAAAAATACTCAGGCAAAAAGGCACCTGTCTAATATAGGCAAACAGGGACCCCCCCTTAACTTGCCAGCAGAGCAAGTAATGCATGGGTGGCTCAGAGAAGATGGAGCTGTACACTTGTGTGGCTATACATACATGCTTTTCTTGCATCCAGCTGCAAGTTGATGGAGACTGACATAGAAATTGGAAATAGAAAAAAGAAAGCTCATTTTGGCAACAGGAGGCTTTCCTGAAAGCATAGTATCTGAACTCTGACAGTACTCAGATTCTCTGAATCAACAGGGGTCATTCAATTCGACATCTGTTCAGCAAAGCTAATCACATTCAGTGTTCAAACTTTAGAGTAGACAGTGAGACAAATTAGAAATCCGAATTCTTAGCAAGTAGAATAGGCTACCATAGGCAAGTTTTTAAAAGCCAAAAATTGCCAAGATTCCTTTACGTGAGGAAAATTTGAGATGTTTGTAGTTTTAACTCTCCACTCTGCAGACATGCATTGTCCCACTAGTTGTCAAAACAAACTACTGTTCTAACACCTACAGTATTTGTAGCCTATTTTGTTTTGCTAATCAATTATTAAGACCCTTCTTTCATGAAAAACAGATAATTTTCCCCCCTTTTTCCTCATCTATAGCACTATAAGTGAGCTATTTTACAAAACAAGCATTATTTCCAACAAAGCAAATCAGCTGGGGTAGGTAAATCCATGAAACTCACTGACAAGAAGTTTTATGAAACATTAAGTAGCTGATATACAGCAACATTACCATGAGCCTCTTACTCACTCTGGTATACTTCTCAGCATGACAGACAAGACTTTGTTTCTGAGCTATAAAGAGACTCCTAATTTAATCTTCATTCTTCAGTGTACCAGGATTTATTCTTCTTTATATGAGCTCAGATTATTGTATTTAATGCTGAAAAACATTAATTTTCTGCCTAAATTCACCAAATTACAGATGGGATTTCCTTGCAATTCCTTGTTGTTTCCAATTTCTTTAAAATAAAGTGCTGCACATTCTTTAGATAGAAATTAACTGCACTACTATTTCAGTTTTCAGAGTAGGAAAAAAATTTCCATTTTAACGTATTATTAGTATGTTGGAGTGATCTTGATCCATAGTCAGAAAATTCCACATAATTGCCTGTGTCTTAATAGCCTTAGGCATTGAATACAACCACTGGTCTTTGCACACTGCCTGTCACGTTTAGTGCTTGAGTATGGACATTGTATTTCTTTTAGGTTCTTTTCAGCCCTTTAATGATTATGTCAATTAATTAATCATTCTCTCTCCTCTAGTTAATTTTAATTGCTGTAATTTATGTCCCTAGACAATTTTTGCACTACAGATGGAATCTAAAATACTGTAGCTGAGTTAGAAGATCACACTCCCAAGATCCTTAGCAGACAAACAACACAATTTCAAGTTTATAGACATCACCTATAATTGACATCAATTGCTGTACAAGGAAACAGTCATGATATTACAGGTAATAAACAGATCCTTTTTATGTTCTGGAGCAGTGTGGACTTCACCCGTAGGGTTTTGACAAATAATTATAGCTTCATAGTGCTTTATGAAGATACACAGATATGCAGTTTCCCTTGAAAGGGAAAAATCTGTGTGTTCTTTTAACTAGGCACAGTACAATCCATTCAATTCACCCAGTAGGACCTCACATTGTACGAGAATACTTTCTCTTCTCAAGTGCATCAAAATCCATTAAAGATTTTGGACCAAATCATATTTCCCCCTTTCAGGGAGAATGAAAGGTCAGATGAATAATTCAACATCAACAAGGTCAGAAATCCACGAAAAAAGATGTGAGTGGCTAACTTGCTTGCTATCTCAGTAGACAAATATATACTTTGGATTTAACTTACTCTCACCTGGAGTTCACTGGTGGAACACTGTTGCAGATTACTTTAAGACTAGTCATCCCTCCGTGGGTTCACGCTGTACTGAATGAAACTCAAGATTCTGGACATAATTTGCTATTTCTGCTCTTGATATAAGTAGTATATTTCATAGGGGGCAAAAACATTAAAACAACTGCCCTCAAGCACAGTAATATCCATAATTCTTCCAGGATAAATGTGCACCTGGTTAAACAATCAAATAAATTTACCTCTACAAGTGTCACAGACAGCGCAATTTGTCCCAGTCATCCTTAACTGATCCTCTCTCTTTACACAGAGTATTGTTTCTTAATAGATGTCTAAATGAATGATAAACTGAAAAGCAAAACTTGCTGCTAACAATGCATATATCATCATTCAATTTCCAAGCACCTACTGAAGAATTTTTGAAACAGTACACATTTTTAAGTATTCTATAGTGACATCCATTCTTGCATATTATCTTCAGGACTCGTCTAAAACACTCCATAAAAATACAGGCACAAGTAAACAGAAAAAGGTGAAATCCTTTATCATCCTGCTAATACATGTTCAGCCAAAGCATCCCACTTTACAGAGGTAACATCCATCCTTCTTGATTTCTAGAAATTATCAATTTACACCTGAAGATGAAGTTTGCATCTAACGACTTCAGCATTACTATCAAACTCACTTTGAATTATTTTTTGTGCCATACATCTGACAAACTTCCTACTGTTGTGAACAATCATAGTAGATGAGTCAATGAAGAGCTATATACTTTACTCTCATCTCTTATTTAGCACTGCAGTTATTTCTTTTTAACATCATGTACTGTATCTTATTCTCAAGCTGGAGGAAAGCTCAGCTTAATATTCATATCTGCTTATAGTTCTGATGACTCCCTCTTGTTTTCCCTCTAGGGCATAAAATGTGCAGAGATGCTTTCACATCTTTCAGAAGAAATATACTATTCCAATCCCTGCTACCCTCTTTTAACCTCACACACTCACCCCCTTCTCCACCCTTCAGTCTCTAATAACAAATGCATGGCTGACAGCCACTTCTCTTTCAGAACTCTGTCTGAGGATAGACACATGTCAGACCACAAAATGAACTGATGTTTTTTCTTCTGACTACAAAACTCCCCTTCCCCCAAGCTGACAAACTGGTATCTTTTCTTCACATAGTTACAGTCTCTGCAAACTGCTAACGACTCAATGAGAGCCCAACTGAATAAATCATTCAAAATGAAAGAGCTGCTTAAGCCGTAAGTGACCTGAAACAGCTGCTGAATTTTTAAATGCTCACATCCTCCCCTCAAAGCAATTATATATTCTGTATAAACAAACACCAGCTTCTCCAGACCTGCTGGGCTTTCAGAAAACAGGGTTAAGGAAGCACAGGAGTTGGGAATTAGCAGGGATATTTAAGTTTTCTTGAAGGATTGCAACATTGTCATTAATTGCCTTATACTATATTTTCCACTAGCTGTAACAACTGTTATTCCAACTTAAAAAGACACTTTTCTTCCAAACCAGAAAACCATTTATATATATTTTTCTATAGGAAGTGTCAGCTATTTTTCATTTATTTGTTACTCTTAAGTTTTAGTTGAAACTGGAATGTCCTTGCATTTTAAGATCTAGTACAGAGCTCCCAAAAGCTTGATGCTAAATTATTTATGTAACTATTTAATTCTATGGCCTAGATAATATAACATTAGAAGAAAATAAGACAAGCGAAATTTGCTACCAGTCATACTTTTGTAAACACTTTGTGGACCACATGAAATACAGTACTCTCTGCAACACACTGTCAGTGAAAGGCAGCTACTTCCTAAACTAATGGCGGTAGCAAGGAATTGTAACAGAATAGAGAAAATAATTACGGGGAATAAAAAAGGCATTTAGCTTCAGAGATGATAATAGCAGGCAAAACAGACTTTTTGGAGTTCTTAATTTTTTTATTGTTACCATCAATAAATGCCCATTTTATTTGAATTAGATCAATAAAATAACTCCTGCCTTCATACCAACTCATTCTATGTGAATAACTGAAGAGACATTCTGGTCACCTCTACTCATTTATCCTTTCCAACAATTTCAGCTATAACTCCTTCCTAGCCACCAGGATAAACTATATTTGATGGCTAAATTAGAGAAGTAAAAAGTAAAGTTCCAATAAGAATAACTCCCTCTAAACCCAGCAAGAGCTGACAATAATGGTGGAGAAAAATAGAAGTTATCAATGAAACAGCATGTAAATTTAAGCCAGAAAAAAAAAAAAAAATCACTACTATAATCTGCAGCCTTTGGGAAACCATTCTAGCCATCACCAGTGACTCACGACAGCCATAACACCTTAAGCATCTTCCTTTGATTTACAGATGAGAGGAGGACTCAGTTTGATCTCCTCATGTAGAAAATAACTAGCAAACCAAGAAGGTCACAGTAACCCTGTTTTGCATCCTACACTGCATTCAGTTCAGGTTCCTGGCTCTCTTCAGGTTCAGTAACTGCCTTCCTCCTATGTCAGGTCATACTCTGCTAGAAGAGCAACACAGTAATACCAAATATGAACCAAATGAGCTGTACCAGCAGAGATCTCCATATGTGCCACGCTGTCTCCTCATTCACTGTGGCACATGCTCTGATGAGTGGACAATATTTATGGCATATTCTAGACTTGTCCTAAGGAAGACTGAGTATTCAAGAACTGCTCCGGGTTTTCCCTAGTAACTTCTCCAATAATGTAACGGAGACATCTCCTCATTGAAAATGGCTATCCCTATTGCACTCTCCATTAGCAGAGACATCAGAGATGCCCATCTCCATACCAGAGGCTGACTAGATGGATTTAGCAGGTCGGACATAACACTACTGCAGCTGCACTTCATTTGGAAGGAGACAGCTCATAGTTAAGCAAGGGATAGCAGCAATAAATTACAATTTAATTTCTAAGTACTCTCCTGCTTGGAAGAAATTCAACTAAATGACTTCCACAGGTTCCTTCTAGGCTACATTATTCTGTGATAAAGAAGTAGAAACAAAAGACACAACAGAAGATTTCAGTTTACCATAAAATCACCCAAAGCTTGTTGTTTTTGGTGTGTACTGCACAACAGAACAAGCACTATTTTGTGGATATAAAGCTACACAAACCATAATCTACTACACCCTATTTCTAAACAAAGCTTTTAATTGCTATATTATTCAAACAACTGCTCTAACATTACAAGAATATTCAAAAGAAATTCGGAAATGGTCTGAAAGAGGCAGCTTCTTCAATGTCTTACATTTTTATGTAGGTAATTAAACACACCTTAAATTTGAAACATGGATCATTCAGATTCATAATTAATCATACACAACATAGATTAGGTCAGGAGAAATATGAAGAATCAGCATTAAAAAGGACAGAATTCTGGCACAGATGTGTCACTGCAGCTTCCCCAACTGTAAGACTGCATCTCACATTTACAAATGGAATTAGCTTCAGGCTTCTACTTAGGAATAGATCCTCTTTGGCATTTGGTCATAGCTTCTTACAAAAGAGTCATTTCTGTATTTCTTTAAAGTCATTCTGAATACACCACATGCACAAAGGCAAACTGAAACTATCAGAACCTGATCAGATGAAACAAGTGAAAAAAAATCAATCTCTGGTTGACAGAGAGACACTAAAATTGAAACATTTTCTTTTTCGGTGAGGGCTATATTGCCAATGCAATCCTGAAATCACAGCTACTGCTGAAGACTGACAACCTTCCAGCTATGTTTTAAGTAAGCACAGCTTGATGAACTTTATGGTCAGCAGAGACTTATGTAGGAAAAACTGTCACAAACTCAGTCACATTCATGGCAATTTTGCAAGACAATTTCACATCAAGCAATCAAAACATCTACTGCATTTTGAGGTATAAAGAAGGTAACATCATCTGCAGAATATATAAATTTAGGATGGCATTCATGCCTGCATACAAATGTTGGTGCTTCATCCATTTACAGTAACAGATTTAAGAACTGTCTTAAAAGCACATTTGTATTTTGGATATTTTAAACTGCGGCTCTATCCTGCATGTGCATCTGCAACACTAGTATTTTTTAAAAGGAGGTTTAAGAGACATGATAGAAAATAATAAATAAATAATAAAAGCCCAAATACAACTTATCTATGGTGCCCCATGTATGGCATAGCCCACTACAGTGCGTGCAACTCTGTCAGACATTTGCCTGGCCATATGGAACATGTAAAGGAATTTAAAGTATTTTCACATATAGTAAGTTGTATTCCTCTCTGTCATTTCTCTGATCTGTTTCATCTTTGTTTTTTATCCAAGTATGTGTATGCATAACCTACACTAGGAGACAAATAGTGGAAGCATGTTTCTAAGTTTACTGTGAAAGTGTCTGGGTTTTCATATTTCTAATGAACAGGAATGCTTGATCAAAAGGCAGAAAGGCAATCTTCATACAGTTTAAGTACTAAAATTCAAAGTGATCTACCTAGCAATAAGCATAGAATGAAAACAACACTTCTGTTATTACACACGGAGGGAATAGGTAATAGTATTAAAAAAACCAAACAAACCAAAAACATGAAAAACTCACAATCTAACACACATGAGAACATTATCCAGAACACAGTACAATAAACTCAGTATATTTTTCTTACCTGGTCTTGAAGGAATTCAGGTTCAGCCTGAATTCTTCAATCTGAGACAGTTCTTCTCGGCTTAGTAGCAGCAACTGCAAATTCATATAAATTAATAGAAACATCAGATATATCTATAAAGGAAGAATTTATCTCATTGATTTCTTTTTAATCATAAGAGATATCACTGAGCTTGAGATTTGAAAGATATAAAAAGCATGCTCCTAACTTTTTTTTGAAGTTTGCAATCTGGTTCTTTTCAACCACTAACCAAGAGAAGCAATTCCCTTATAAATTTATGAATAAGGGAATTACACTGTGTGTAATTCCAATCTTCTCAGTCACAGTTGTTTATTTCCTCTAGCAGTAGGAATATTCAGAGTTGAAACAGGGAAAGGACCCATGGAGACCACCACCAAATCTGAAACCCTGTTAAGTAGCTAACAATACCAAAACTAACAGACCCTGACAGAATAAGCTCATAAATAGAAAAGACCAGGGACTAAGCTGTGGGGCATTTTAATGGCCTTTATGCATAGAATTCCCTGCAGTCTCAGATGACTGACAGAAAAAGTTCTCATTTTCAAGATGTTCTAGTCAGTAAAAAGAGATGGATTTAATACCTCACAATGATAAATTCCTTTTGTTTCAACTTAATTTTCAGGAAAACCTAAACAAGACAGAGGCTGATATTCTACGTCTTCTGCTGCCATAAGGAAAAAAAAAAATCCCAGGAAAATACAGGACATATTTTCATCATTTAAGTTTAGGCACAAAGCCACATTGTAACAACATAGCAAACTACAACTTCAGTATTATTTCTACAGATTCACTCTTTTTCCCTCATCTTTACAAAAATGAGAAGGGCTGCAGTGCCCAGTAGGATTAATGCGGTGAATTTTTTACATACATGCTCTTAAAATACAGGAAAAAATCTGTTTAATCACCAGTAGAATATACGCAAAGTCCCATTTGGATGGCAGCGGATTCACAGCAAGCAACCCCATTTGTACAGTCCTGTCTTAGGAACATTTTTATTATGTTCAATGTGTTTTACAGGCAACAAGGACATGAGGACAGATAAAAGGGTATGTGAGTTCTCCCCAGCTGGTGCAGGTACATGATCTCAAGCAAAAGTGCAGAACATATCCATGCAATACACCAAGCAAAGACACTGCTTATTTGGTGTGGTGCCCTAAGCCACCTGACTGAACAGACCAAATTCCCAAGAACGTGTAAATGGAAATTTCTCCTATCCCTCTAGAAATTGCTTATTTGTAACATATGATCATCAGTAAGTCATTCTTATGTCATAACAAAAATCCCAAAATAAAACAAGCAGGAACAAATGTCCTTTAACAGCCCAAAATTCCACACTTCCTTGCCAAACCCATCTCACTACATGGACAACAAAGGACCCAGGATTGCTGCAGAAGTGTTTCTGTCTGCTTGTTGCAGAACATTCAAGAAGCTTTTCCTAGCTGCTCTTGTTGCCGCAAAAAGCAAAACAAAAAAAATGAGCAAGGATTTTATCTCCAAAGGAAAATTATGGTAAAAACTTCGAGGAATAGACAGTGCAGAAAGGACTGGCTCTAGAAGAGCAGTTTCTCAAGGCCATGTAAGCAATCGATGTTGTAAATGCCAGGAAATGCTAAGGTTGTTTTGGATTATGCATTACTTAATAGATCTGTGACATAGACAGTATGAACTGCTACTAGAAATGGGTGTGAATCATTCTGTGTTTTTCAGCTGACTGCTGTATAATTCCACTTCCTTAAAAACGAACATAAACTTCATGGATGAGCCCACCCAGGTGGCAGAAAATCCCATTTGCATCAGAAAAGCGGTATTCACATCTGCCCTTAGACAAGATCTTCATAACTATTTTATGGTTATATTCAGGTTTATCTGCATAACACAGCCATTCAATTAGAGAATTGCATCAGTCGCAAACCTTCCTACCAACATCTGTACTGGTTCTAGCTTAATTTAAAGCATGAAAAAGAGGGGAGCTCCTGGGTAGCTGCCAGCAGTAATGTCCTCCTGCACTTTCAGCAAATAGTTTGTTTCCTCCACAGGAGACAGATCAATACGCAAGAAACAAAAACAATCAAGAAAAGCCAAAAGCTTAGTCATGTAAATCAGGGTGGAGGAAAAGTGAAAGAAAGCTCCTCATTGGCATTCTACAACTTCTGCAGACCCCCATGGCCCATTAGCTAATTTCTGTAAAACACAGAACTCTGGAATGATAAATGCCAGTGGCACATTTCTAAAGGTTTGTGGTTACTGAAATAAACATGTCCCTGTTCCCAGGATACCAAGAGACAGAAAATTAACCAGAGGTTAACTGGGTCATTAGCTACAGCACAATATAGGTCACTGGAGATTTAATTTAGTTTGTATTCGGCTAAAGAATCAAATACAGCAACCAGTTCTCACAGCAGGAAAGCAAGTAACTTATCAGCATGCTGATGTATCTTAGATACCAGGGCACCATGTCTGTCATGGTTCATACCACTTTGAATTGATGTCACATTATTTTGATTAAACAAAATACAGTGTCTACATGCACATGCATACAACTTAATGGTTCTGAATCTAAGAATTCAAATACATGCACAAATACTGAATATTTAACATTGTGTGCAGTCTAGAGTTTTAACCTTTTTTTTTTAATACACTGAAAAATATTTAAGAAAGCTTTTCCTCCAAAACAGGGTTGACAATAAAGTAGTCAATACACAAGTTTAAAAAATAAAAAAAATCATGTGGGTTAAGAAAAAACCCAAAACATTCAGTTTTAATGATTTTGGTCAGCACCTAAGTAACATATGTAAGTATTTTGTCTCAAAATATGTCTCTTATGAACAACAGATGTCAGCAGCTCTAACATGAGAAGCCCAATACCTCAAACCCTGCAAGAATTGAAAATATTGAATAAACATTTAGAACCTGTTTGTACCAACATATTTGCACCAGTCTGCATTAAAGAGGAGAGTTCTGAAAGACAACATGATTAATCAAGGATCCTGTATAATGTATTTCAAAGCTGTGGGGCTGATTCACTTTTTTTAAAGTAGATTGATCTTAAGGCCTTGAAACAGGATTAGACAGAATTTTAAAAAAAATATTTAAACAAGAAGTTCAAAACCTTTAATTCTCTGCAGTATAATTTTTATTATAAGTGTGTAGCTTTCCTAAAATTCAGAGACATATAGCACCTGCTGTAGTAACTTATAGACCTTAAACTTTTCATTAGTTCATGCAGAGCTGCAGAAATGAGAGTCATGCGGTTCTCTTGCCAAAGCTTGTATCAAGATCAGAACTGAAAAAAAATAAAATCAGTATTTAGCAAAACTCCATTCCATAGTATTAACCAGTCTAGCTTCATAATCACATGAATGTACAATTTCTGCAGCACAGGGTTTGTAGAACAATGATGTAAAACATAATAGCATTCAGACATCAGAAGAATCACCAAGAAATCATCCCCCAATACAATATGTTTTCCATACCATATGCAAGTATCATTGTTTGGAATTTGTTTTCCGCCCATCCTCTAACAGATGATGCGAAATATTCAGTAACATCTAAAACTTACAGTGTGTACAGTGTTACTACACTCCTGAGATACCTTTTTACAATGCAGTAGTAAATCAACCCATAAAAGGCTGTCTAGGAAATTAGTTTAGTAAGTGCCTCAGCTCTATGCCTACCAAGAGCCAAAGAAATCCTTACCATATTCCAACTTAACACAATATACCAAATACATTAACAGGTCATCAGATAAGCAATTCTAAATGCTGATGCTTCTGAAAAAAAGTTTATATGGGGCTTGGAATATAGTTTTAAACTAACAAGTCTTACTGTTTTTTAAAAACTAAGTCATAGAGAATCATTAAGTGTTTTCTTTAATTGGAAATGTTCTCTTTCAACCTGCCATTTTTCTAAAAATGTCCTCTCTTTTTCAATCTTATTCCAATCATAATTACACACGTATCTTCAAGTTAGTTATCTTCTCTTCATATCACCTTACTGATCTATACTCAACCAAGAGTTCAAACCTGCAAACCACCATCCAGAAGAAAGCTTCAAGAACCTTCGTGAAAAGCGCAATCCAAACATAAATTGTCAAGAATTGTTAAAACAGTAGTACAGGTTCAATTTAGTGAAAACATACATTAATAGGCATAGAAATTCCATCAGGGGTTCCTAACAGTGACATGTAAACCCAGTACAACCTGCAGAACTTGCTGAGCCATGGGGACTTCTCATTATCATACCTCTTTCCATCTGTATTCTTGTTACATGCTGAAGTGCCTATTATCAGCTGCAACAGGAAATAAAACACTGAGCCTGACAGGTCTCTCTAACTGCCTTGGGGTGAGAATAAGAATACTGGATTAGGCCAGGGTGGTACTTATCTGCAGTGGCCCAGTACTATCTTTACTTTTGAGATTCTTAAAAAGGTATTTTTTGAGTAGACCAATATAATAAACGCCAGGTTATTTTCCAGTTTCTGCTAAATACAAGCTGAGGCACTCCATTGTTCAAAACATGTTTTCACCACCTTCAGTACATGCTTGATAATATTGCTTATAAACCAACTGCAAAATAAAGTCTTGAAACAGATATGCAACATCCTTGGCCTATTTAACAATGCAGAAATGGACAATGCTGTGCCCCCCAACTATGTAAACATGAACACAGCTAGGAAAGCGGCTACTGCAGCATGCTCGCTCTCTTCTGTCATTTAAAGAAACTAACTACTTTGAAATCCTCACTCAAGTGTTTCTAAAGAAGGAAAGACAAATCAAGGTACTCAAGTAGAGAGAGGTCTGACAGAGCAGACGAATTTGCAGTGAGCTGCATTGTACTGGAAGGGATTTTTAGCTCAGCCTTGCATTTTCTGTAATTTACGCACAATCAATAGGATTACTGTAATATCATTATTAAATCCTACTTTAGAAATAAAACAAGTTCCTATCTGCAGTAAATAATTTCTACCTTGGAACTCCATTTACAGCTTCTACCACAAAGAACAGTTGACATCTTCTGCAGAGGTTTCCACTTGAAGTACAATAACTTCTTTTGTTAGTCATACAGAATAAGTTGAATGTTTTTTTCTTTAATGACAGATAATGTAATAGAAAGAGTAAACTTGGGCCATTTGCTTCAGAACACAGTGAAACAATGGAGATTCATTTAACCAAGAGGAACCAGACACTCTTACTAAGGCTACTGTAAAACAGGAACAGAATCTGGGACCAAAGGTTCGAAGTAAGCTACTTGTGCAGCTGATGATCTTCCCTTCTAAGTCAGCCAAGTACAGAAGGTGAATGCAACAAACAATCTGATACAGTTTTGCAGTATCAGGGTCTATTTTAGGTTATTACCTTTCTAGAGGTAGCAGAAGTTCACTCAAATGGGCATTAATTTATAGAGGGCATTATAGAGGGCGTTATTTCTGCCTTCCTCCCCCATCTCCCCACAGATGATGATTCATTTCTTCTGATTGATTCCTCTACTGGAAACAATTCTTCAGCTTGTCAGAATAGTGACATGCAGGATTACACAATGCAATTTTCTGGGAAGCTGACATACGCTCAAACATTTAATTTTAATTTACTAGAACTTAATAAGCTTAGTTTATGTTGTGCAAAATAAATTAAAAGTAGACAGTTCATTTTCTAAACGCATATAAGAAAGGGATAAGAAACAGCAGAAATCGCGAATATAAAAAACTGGCGTGTTGTGGTTCAGTGTTTTAAAATCCTGATTTGCTAATTGTTAAGCAAGATTTTTCTCACCAAAAAATAAAAATTAATACTATGATCAAGAGTCAAATTAACTGAGTCACTGAGATAAATCCAGAGCAGATTTTTTTAAAACAGAGACCAGAGCTTTGAAAGACATTTAACTGTCCTTATATACGATGCTTTCAAATTTTATTTCAGGTTTGGTTGGGGTTATTTTTTTTTAATTATAAAGCACAACTGAAAAATTTGTTTAATACTACATCACATAACTACACTGCATTCCTTAGGATTAGTGATACATGTGCTACACACCAGTGCCAATGAGATATTTCAATTTATGTTGCTATGCACACATGTATATAAGGATAATCAGCACAGTGGAAAACTCTGACCTTGGTCTAGGTTTGCTTTAAATTACAAGCACTTTGCAGCAGCGGTTTCCAATAGATGTTATGTGCTCAGCACCAACTATCTTGCTCTAAGAGGCTGCCTTAAGTGTGTTTATTTAGTAATGTAGAATAGCATCTAACCACACTCTAGCTGAATAAGATGAAGCTGCTTAACGTATACTAACATGTAAATCAAGAGCTCAAATTTAGTGTTAATAGCTTCTCTGCTTCTGACATTAAATATCCTTATTAAATAATCCCCATTAAATTTCACCACACATGTAATTAAAGCATGGGACTAGCTTAGCTTTATCCACCACAGTAGTCACAGAAGGTTTTTGATAGCTAAATCTTCCAGTAATCCTTAATCTTTTTAAAATTTAATATAACTGTTCTTTTAATGGATTGTAACATCTCCATTCTTGCAAAGACTGGAAAAAACATTTTGAGGTATCTGAAAATTTTTGTAATTTTGAAAATTACTAACTATCAAGGCTGTCTGGTTCTTTTCAAGCTGCAGCCATATTACAAGACAAAAGCAGGATGAACTCACAGTTTAGTTTTATTGTTTGATAGGACAGTAACTTTAGCTGTACCTTTAATGAGATAAATGGCACAGACTGAAATACAGTCTTCAGTCACACTGGTGCAAAACCTGTAAGATATAGACTGTACTAAGTAATAAACTACTCTAAATGCATCACATTGTTGAAGCTTTTATATTCTGTACCTAGCAATGTTAGTACTCCAATGTGACACTACAAATCCTTACTCTGCTAGAAACAGGAAGAGTAAAAATCACAAGGATTATCTGAAACTAGATTAAGCCTTTCTCTAAAGGCTTTCCCTAAAGCCATGGTCAAGGCACTCACCAATTAAACATGTAAGTTTGTATTATATGTAGCCATTTGATGGAAAATGACTTAACAACTTAACTAAAACTTTAAAAATCAAAAACTTAAGACAGTTTCAAAATTTTCCAAAAGATTACAAGAGGAGCAAATTGAGAATACAACACTGTTCTTCAGTGAAGTGCTGGACTACTTGCCTAACAAAAGCAGGGCAAATCCCAACACAACAGCAGTGCCTGAAAGAAAGGAAGACACCAACACACATGCATATGTAAAATAGTCTCCAGCTTTTTTTACGGAGGTGAAAATGAATCCTCCATTGCTTAGAGCGTAACATTTTTGTCTTGTCATAGAACAGTTTTCAAAAGAATATTTATATTTTTCTACAACTGTAATTTTATCATTTATCAGGGTCCAAAGATCTTTTACTGTACTTTGGATGTCTGCACACGTTTAACAACCATTTTACCAAACAAATGCAACAGTCTGAATTTTAAAAATCAATTATTATAGCTGATCTTGCTAATTTAACATCATTAATTTCATACTGTGAACAGCTACAGCACCTACAGGGTCTTGTGTTATATCTAAGGTCTGCTGGATGCAAGTCTGCTCTCCAGAAGTCAGCACTGAGAAGATAACCCATGCAAGTATCACAGGTGAGGCAATTTAATAGATTTCTTAATGATTGCTTTGATCTTACAGTTAGACTATCAAACAAGTGTGACTAAAGACAGATCATTAGATAGAGATTTAGATGTACTAGGTAGAACTCATTTATCTATTCTTACAGATGCTTCCACTTTCATCAGTGTGCTAGGACCTGGAGCAGTTGGAAGACCTCAACTAGAACCACAGACACTATTGCATCATGATACTGCTAGATATCCAATAAGAGATGAAGATTTACCCAGTGAATTAGAAGGCAGAAGATACGTTGCAATACTGTCTTTGAAGACAATCTTACTGTCTCACACTTCCATATGCATATCCAAGTTACATTTTTAAAGCAATTTGTCTCTGCACATATTTATGAAAAAAAGCTTTCTCAGAGCAGAAACAAATAATTTTTCTCTAAACCACTTAAGTCTGACTACTTCTCCCTCTGATGGGTGACATAAAGGAGTCCAGTTACTTAGGAAGTCCTTCAAATGGTGCTGCAGTGTAATACAAGGGAAAATAAAAAATTAGGTACTAGTCTTCTTATCTCGCACATACCAAGTATTTGCTGTCAGAGAAGTGTTGAAACTTTAGTTCTTAGGATTTTGGTACCTTAACTTCCCTTAGAAGCAAGCTGTGATTTCCCACACTGCATATTTCAGTCACAGAAGTAAAATGTATGTGTTTACAATTTTTACATTAAAATGATACAAATAGTGCAAAACTCCACCCTAAAACACACTCTTGTCCTTTTTGACTTGTGTTCTTTCTGCCCACTGAAAGGCAGAAACTCTGGAGTAACATTCAAGTAACTGCAAAAAAAAAAAATGCATAAATATGCATATTCACATTGTTAGCACTTCACCAAAATAATTTCCTACTGAACTTAATATTAGTCACAGAAAAGCATAACACTTATGCATTTATTTCCAAGTATGAAGGCTGGAGAAAACAAAGGAGATTACACAGATGCTGCACCTCTGCATGCTTTAACATCCACACATAATTTTAAAACAAAACAACAACAATAACAAAAAGTAGCTAATTAGAGTCCTACTCACAGCTCAGCCAGATTTATGCCTGGGGCCTTGCAGTGCAACTGAATAGCCCAGGGACAGAAATCAGAAGTTATTACTACAACACGTTATTTACCACTTCTTTAGAGAGTGACCTTGGACAAGTCACTTCCCCCGCATCTCAGTTCCCCACCTGCCAGTCCGTCCCCCGCTCCCCACTGAGCGCCGAGAACCGAAACCCAGCAACGGCTCACTACAAGCGGCTCTGCATCGATAAAGCTGCAATAAAGGGAAAGGGGGAGCGGGGCTTTCCCCTCACCTACAGGTGATAAAAATCCCCCAGCGTGGATGCCGTCTTCCACCCGGGGGAGAACCAGCCCAGCCCTTGCCCGTTTCCCCAGCGCACGGGTTAGACCGGAGGAGGCGGCAGCTCCGGCTGTGAGCGCGGGCGGCAGCGGCGGCAGCCGCGCCCTCCGGACCTCGCGCCCTCAGGGCCTCCCGCCCCGCCGCCGGGGCAGTCCCGGGGCCTTGGCCGGCTGCGGGCGGATGCAGCGCCACTCGCAGCCCGGACAGGCGGACACTCACACGTCCTGGAGCTGTGAGTCGACCAGTGTTCTGGAGCGGAGGTGATCTCGACACCCCCACGCGAGAGGCGAGCGAGCTGGGCTATGAGTGCTGCGCTCCCGCCGCGGAGCCGCCACTGCGGTGCGCCCGCCCACCCTTTCCCGCGCGGCTGGCCAATGCGGACCGCGCCAGGAGCCGGCTTGAACCATCTGTTGCGAGGCGCCTCCCCCAGCCCTTTGCCGGGGGCTCCCGCCCAAGCGCAGCCGAGGAGGGGAGAAGCCTGCAGTGAGCCTGCGGCCCCTGCAAGGAGCTCTTCCCCCTGCGCATCTCGGGGGCTGTGGCCGTGCCCCGCCTCCTTCCCCCCCCAGCCAGGAATCGCCCTTCCCAGGGCTGCTGCTTCTCCTTCACCGCTCGGCTCCCCTCAGGCACTCCGCACTCGGCTGCCCTCACGCACTCCGCGCTCGGCTCCCCTCACGCGCTCCGCGATCGGCTGCCCTCACGCGCTCCGCGCTCGGTTCCCCTCACGCGCTCCGCGCTCGGCTCCCCTCAGGCACTCCGCGCGCTCGGCTCCCCTCACGCACTCCGCGCGCTCGGCTGCCCTCACGCACTCCGCGCTCGGCTCCCCTCAGGCACTCCGCGCGCTCGGCTCCCCTCAGGCACTCCGCGCGCTCGGCTCCCCTCACGCACTCCGCGCTCGGCTCCCCTCAGGCACTCCGCGCGCTCGGCTGCCCTCACGCACTCCGCGCGCTCGGCTGCCCTCACGCACTCCGCGCTCGGCTGCCCTCACGCACTCCGCGCTCGGCTCCCTTCAGGCACTCCGCGCTCGGCTTCCCTCACAGCCCGGACAGCCGCCTCAGCAAATGCCAGGTGAGGCAGCGACAGGGACGGGGATGCCAAGGGAGCAGGAACTGCATGTGGGACTGATCCTCCTCAGGTGTGCAGGCGATAAAGTCCCAACCTGATAAAATTTTTGCACTTCTCGCATAGTGACCGGAATTCTCCACGTGGAATGTTGCACGGAGAAAAGTGTCTCATCCCGCTTCAGTGTCACAAACAGGGCTAGAATCTGTCTATGTCTGGAGTTAAACATCTCTTGTGAGCAAGCTCTCCCAAAAGAGTCAAGTCTCTTTCACTATTTAACGGGTTTGAGTTTTAGCCTTTGCATTGTAATGTGGATAAACTAATTTGTTCTGTAGATGTATTTACTGTAAAGCATATAAAAGTTTTGGCATATTATACCAGGAGATGTTTGGGCCAGATTTGCTGCTTCTAAATGTTGACGTAGCTCCACTTATACAACATACCTTTTCTAACCTGTGTTTTGTTGTGTTTTTTTTTTTTCTATTCCACCTTAAATTTGGAAACCAGTGATCTTATAGTAAACTATTTGGTTATTGATCTATTTTGGGAAGAGAGATAACAAATTTTTTCACTTCTTACCAATCCCCGAGGCATTTTTACTTAATGACATGATATGGGAAACCCAAAGTCCCCAGGACCTAATCTGAGTGTTGTGGAAAATAAAAATGTTTGAAATATCAGTCTATAATGATTCTGTAGCTGAGTGGTAGGGCAGGGAAAAGCAGTGCTCTTCTATAGAACTCTTCTTTTTAAAAGGCAAGAACTTTGGACTGAGAGGGGCAGTGACAAGTTATTTTCTTTATACTGCCTTCTGTCATTCACATAAGGACGTGACCTACTCTGTCTAATATGTCTTGTCAATCTTTTGAATTTAATATCTTTTTAGTTTTAAGGTGATTTAAACTTTTCCAATCCATTAAAACATTTATCATTAACATTCCAGCTAAATAGTCCTTGTTGTGATTGAAATAATTTAACATGTTGTCAAATGGACCCAAAAAGGTAACTTCATTCTGCATTTCATCTTTGTCAAGTTTTTATATTCCATGTATTATTCTCCACAATTCCACAACCAGAAGCCTGATTTATTCCCTTTACAGAGCTGTTTGATTGAGAAGAAATGAAAATGAAAATTAAAGGGAGAAAATTAATTTCTTGGCTTAGTAGTAGCTCATCTGTACAGATCATCTGTATTGGACTAAAAAAAAAGCAATTCCAAGGTGTAGATCAAGAGGTTGTAGATCAAATGAGGCTGTAGAAACAAATCAATTTGACCCAAGTTCCTTGTGTCTGGTGATTGTTACTATTTGATAATCTCTGGGAAACAAGCTAGTGGGAAAACAACTATATAATAAAAAGCTGAACCAAGCTATCCCTGCCCTTCTTATGTTCTCTTTTAAAGGACAGAGAAGTATGTCAGGGATGTAGCTAGAGCTTACTGAACTCCAGTATTCACAATGGCCAAAATGTTGGTGAACAGACGATGTACATGCTAATTGGATTTTGTATAGGGAATATGAACCCGTTTCCTAAAAAGTACATTCAAGTAGAGTAATAAATTCAGTTTTAAAAACGTGTAATGCAAGTATGCATTTGGTATGTTATATATGTATAGGGTACACAGGAATGCAGGAATATTTATTTGTTGATCAAATACCAGTTTTTAATGTGCAAATATTGTGTAAAAATGTATTAATATTTGCAATTGATTTAATATGCTTGTCCTAGATAGGCCCAAATAGATTTTCAGCTCCTCAGAATATTTGGATTTATAGAATTTATTTGAAAACCATCCACTGCCTTCACATTAGGAATGATACAAAGTGTGAGTGAAATCTTGTGTGTACACCATGTTGTGCTATATCCTTCAGTCCAAAATTCTCTGTAAGGTTAAATAGGAGCTAATGCAGTGTGAGAGCTCCAAGAGAAATGGATGATATCATTGTACTGGGAAAGAATTTGAGAAATGAAACCTTATACTTCTGCAAGAGAACATCAAAGGACAGAGAAGATGAATGCTGAACAGGTTTCAGAATTATTTAATTGTATTTATGACTTCTTTGAATTTACTTAAAAATGTGCTGAGTTTTGCTGTTTTGTTAGCAGTTCAAGATCAAATAATCATGGTTTAATTGTAAACTTTGTTGTTGCCATTATACAGACTTAGTGCTGAGGCATTTGTGAATCTTAAATGTTGAAATGAACTTCAAAATGCAAAAAATAAAGACAGTTTAACTCAGGGAGAAGAAGCCTGTAGGCATATTTTCTAACATGAAAGGAATGTAAAGATCTGAATCATTGGAAAAATGGTTAAATGCATAGGAAAAATATTGCCAGATACAATGTCATGCGGCTTTAAACTCTTCAGGAATTTATTTCAAAGAATCTATTTTCTATAGCATTACATTTTTTAGAGGTTTTTTTGGTCAGCTCATTTACTTCAACGAATAACATTAAATTACAATGTAACACTTTAGTAACATGAGTAGAAATATTATGACTAAAATTAGTTTATAACATGAGAAGTGTAGGCAGTATTGCAAAAAAACATTAATTATCCTTGATCTGTTGTTTACTCCTCGTTCCTTTCACTAGCCTTAAAATCCAGTCCCTCAGATCTAACCTCTTTATCTCCCATCTCCCCAAACCATGACAGTATGTTCCAGCAATTTTCCTGGATGTGTGCATTACTCAGAAATTAAACTGTAATATTTTGAATCATTGCCATAAAAGAATGTCAGCCTTTAGATGACTCTTATCTTCCTGGGTCAAGAGTCTTGTGCTGTTCTATGCCTGTATAATAATCAGCTTAATAGTAGTTGCATATCATTTGGCACAGATAATGTAAAAACTCTATCTTTTTATCTGTTCATCCTTTTCTATGTGAAAAATGGAAACATGGATCATAACGTGTGTCTACCAACAAAACAAATCCCTAAACCCTCAACTGAATTACCTGGTTTATAACTTTACATGGTCCATAGCACAGAAGTCAGGATTACAGTGCTACAGTTTAAGGCAAGAAGAAACTGGACCTTGGCTGATGATAACTGGCATGCTAAGCTGTAGTCTTGATAAAAATCCGTACGATACATCTACACACGTGCACACAAACTGTCACTTTGCTGATGTTTCTTCTGCCTTGCAAAAAAATCTGTGACTGAAGGTGCTACCTATGTAGAATACATTCCCAGTAGGATACCAGTGCTCTCCCAGTTACAGCTTCTCCTGTAATATTTTAATTGTTTATTTCAAAGCAAGTGAAACTGCCACCTGTTTTCCTACATTCAGAATTTTCTTGTACATATATTGCCACAAAGTCCATGTTTTCTATGGACAGAAATAAATTTATGTTTATTTCATTCATAACATAAACACCATTCACCAGTTCTGAATGGAAACAAAATTGAACTGAACACCCTGCATTTCACCACACATGGCAAACTTGCCAGAGTTTCAGACAGCTGCTATAGGTAGCTAAACAACTTCTTTATTGCACTATTGTATTAACACATGATCCCTCCCAGAAAAATAGACTCAACTACTCTTCTGTAGAAGTATTTCTGCCTGTTAAACCTTCTGTTTCAGGAACAGAGAAACTGTTGCAAATCTATTTTAAAATACAGCTGAGTACATTTACACCATGGATTTGCAAAACAGAAATTAATTAACTGCTTTGTATTCTGCTAGGATGGGCAAAGATTTTTTCTTTTCTTTGTGATTAAAAAAAAAAAAAAAAGAAGGAAGCAAGAAGACCTCTGTTCTTGACCTTGTTCATTGTTAGCATCTGCAAAGTATACAGTATACAAACAAGGTCTTACATGGAGCTGTGTCAGTGGATTTTTGTGGGCATTGTTATTAAACACATCCTTGTATTTAAGTTAAAATAGATCAAAAACATAAAGATAAAAAATAACCAGCTAAAAGGTTGTGTGAACCCTGATGCTCTGAGTGCAATAAGAGCCAAATGCTGTTTGCAGAAAGCCAGTGAAGCACAAAATACAGCAGCATGTGTCCCTCCCTGTGTGCATTATTATCTCTCGCACATTATTGAGGCACCCCATCTTGCACAGTGTGTGGCTGAATAACCCCCTGCTGCTGAGTGGATTCATGCCTGCTGCTCATTTTTGAAAAGTAATTTTGTACAATTATCCTGCTAAATATTGATAGCTTTCACCACTCCAGCCATGGCTAATTAAGAGACACACTGTGTAAAATTTTAATTAGGATTCATGTCAGGGTGAAAAAGGAAAAGAAAGAAAAAAAGATAAAAAAGAGATAAAAAAGAGGAAAAATAAAGGAAAGAAAGAGAGAAAAAGAAAACTGTTTGGCATTTGTGGGAGGACTTAGTTTATGACCTGCTCGTTTTATCCTCAGATTTATTTCCCCTCCCAGGCTGTTCTCAGCTCTTGATCTGAGAATTCCTCAGTGTGATCCTGTATTTTATACATTCTCAGTGGAAGGTTATATGTTTTCTACTGTGCTGGTTGCTATCCTTTCAAGTGCACAATAATGACTGCAGGAACCAGACATTTCCTGGGGACTGATGGCCATTGAGCTGGAACCTTGGCCCAAGGAAGAGAAGGCAGTCATTAACTCCAGCTGGGCTTCATTCATATTCTATACATTGGTTTTGGTTGTACATAAGTCAAAATAATCATTAAAGGGTAATATGTGTGAGACAAGGAATGAACCCTTATTTTAACTTACATGGCCCACATTATTCCATTTGCTTTAAAATGGAAGAAATGATGTAAAATCTATAGTATCTGTAGTATGGATACCTCTCATGAAGCAATGTGTAATGTTAATTGTTATGTGTCAGCTACAGGGAAGTTTTGGAAGTGTTTTCAGACTTCTCTGATAAAATTTGATGCATGCAAGTTTTAATTAAAAATTAATAGAAAAGGAGTGAGCAAGTATCCATCAAAAGTAATTTAAACTCAAAAAGCCATCTACATTTTGTAGTGAAATTTACTTCTGTTTGGGGCTGACTTTGTCTCCTTCACCACGCTCCATATTTGAGGAATTTGCATTTAGGTGTTAGACAACTACAAGTGTGTCCCTCATACAAGGAATTTCCTCCAGTGCACGAAAATAACATTACATAGTGTTAACTTTCTAAGACTGCCACTTACTAAAGGCACTGTTAATTTTTTTTTTTTTTTTTTTGCACCCATTGACTAACAGACTACATTATGTAGTCTTTCTTCAGTAAGAAAGGTTAAAACCCAGGGAGACTTTTGCTCACGGACAAAACTTTGGGATCCTAGAATGGTAATGAAAGCAACAGTTGGCTACAGCAGAGCCTTTTGGCAGCACATCTTTTTAATACATCATATCTATAGAGGGGGCAAAGTCAGACTAAAGATTTTAAAGGACCTTTTGTTGCACTTGTGCTGCCAATTTATATTTGCTCTATTCTCCTTAAACTGTGAGGGAAGAATGTAAATTGTAAGTATTCTTGGCTGGAATATATGAATGATCCAGATTATGTAACGTGAATAAATGAAGAGACACCATCATTGCTTAGAGATAAAATTAACTGAGTACAGAGAAAAGACAATCCACATTCATAAAACATTGAAATTATTATCTTAATAATATTGGAAGAAGGCGTATAGGAAGTAAAGCTCCAATGTTAATATTTGCCAATTGAGCCTTTATTATTTGTCAGTATGTAATTTAGTAATGGGTAATTTATTTTTAATGCTGATTTTAGGGGTTCATTCTCTGTAATTCTCAGTTTTGCTGAATTCAGCAACTCCTAATGCTGGTGGCTTCTTTGAGCTGAAAGTCAAAGCTCAAAGAAGCTTTCATGATTGAAAGCTTCTGTCCCATCTGACCTGTGCTTTGCCTAACTGTAAATGGAATGGGATCACAATATATCTTTCAGCTCTTTTACAGGTCATAACATAACCAGTAGAAAAAAAAAATTACCTCATATTATTTGAAAGCTATGTGTGCACCAATTTATGTATTCATAAATAGTGATTGCAGACTAAATTTTAGCTTGTTCTCATATTCTGTTATGGTTTGGATTTTTCTTTAGCCAATATAAATATGATGACTAAGCCTCCTAAGTAACTGATTTACAGCTCTTCTGGAAAAATAATAATTAATAGTCATAGATGTTTGCAAAATTTAAACAGATATAGAAGCCTGACATGACAAATACATGTACTAATTTGGAAATCTGAAAAAGCAAAATGCTTCTGTGACTGTCTTCCAGCATGAAGAATCCTACTATGGAAGTGGCTGTCTTCCCCTCAAAACAACCTCTGCTAAAATGAGCATGTTTGTCACTGTGGTACATCTGGTAATTTGCTCTTACCACATTGTTACAGGGCAGTAGAGGCCTGGGCCATCAAACCTCTAATCAGTATGCTGCAGTTAATCTCAACCCATCTATGTTGGAGGTAATTTCATGTCATCCACCTTCTGTCCCCCAGTCCACCCAGGGGCAGCTGAACAAATACTGGGTACTAATAATGCAAACAAAGAAGAGATGAACAGCCTCAGGAGCCTCTCCATCAGTCTGTAACAAAATATAATTGGGGTTGGCACTTAGATCTGTACAGCATTAAAGTCTTACCTGCGGAAGAACAGGATCCCCCTCAGGTATGAAAAAATGTGGATAGCTTGGCTGCCACAGAACATGCAGGGGTGCAATATAAATATATCCCATGCCATGGAAACACCTCTAAGCCTTTAGGGCTAAGCTCTGTGATGAATTGTTGGGTTTCCACAGGTTCCAGATCCTGTGAAGATATTTCAGCTCAGGCAGAGCGTGAGGGTGATTTGTCTATATTCACACCATGCTGTTGCTGAGTTAAGAAGCTGCCAGAACTCAGAGGCAGGAGGATATTAACTACTCTCTAACAAAACAGCACTGAGTGTATAGCACACTGCAAACATGATACTTCACTATGCCCCTTGTCCTTAATTGTAACCCTTGATTTCCTGCAACTGCAAATGACGGTACATGGCTTGTCCCTGGGAACAATATTGCATAAATTATTATTTAGGCAGAGGAATTTCTGTCAAATTCAGATGGATAGGAGCTTTCTTTATGGGAAAATCAAAACACAAGCTCTTTCCTACTCCCACTACAATTTGTCTGAAACAGAATATACAGCAGGCATTGCAGCATGACTTATAGGGAACAGTTGTAAAAAAATAATTCTTTAGAATCCATTCTTTCTTGATGCTGATTTACACATTCATTATTATATGTAATGCCTGCATAATCTCACAGTAAACTCAGGGTAAACTGTTGGTTACCATAATTTCATTAGCATATGTGTCACAGCAAGATTAAATCATATTAACTTCATTATTCACTTAATCTTACACCAATATTGTACCATTAAAGTAATTACCTCTTCACAACATTTTGTCTATTATAAACTCTGCAGCAGTATCACTAAGCACCACAAGCTAGTCCTGCCCACAAACAAATAGCCTGGCATACTCAGTACTTTGCCTTTTATTGTTTGGGTCCCATTTAAACCAGCAGGAATTAACGGCAGCATTGCTGCTATTCCAGTCCTGTTAGGCAACAAGAGGCACTGTCTGCTTATCCTTACAAATGTAGGCCCAAACTGTTCCCAAAGGCAGTGCAGGAAAATTAGCCATTTGCTACTGGAAGCATGCACTGAATGGCATGTGAGGCCTCTTGTCACATGACAAAACTTTACTTGCTACATGTAGATTTGCATTTGAAAGAAACGATTCTTTATTCCCCTGTGTTTGTGTTCTTTTGCCATGTCTGAGTTGAGCACTATGATGTTATTTCAGGTACTTCACATTTTATGTATTTAAGATCCATATATATCCCTGGCACAATTTCAGTGCATTGAAGTTTTAGCCAGGACCAAGTCAGTTCTTGTTATGTAAAAACCAAACAAATTTAAAAATCCCCATGCCTCGACCACATCCCAAAACCAAACACGGAAGAAATCACTTTAGCAGAGTTAAGATCACTTCTTGTATAAGCGCTGGTGGGTATTATGAATGTTTTACCTCTGAACTGAAATACACATTCGAGAGGTTGGTTCGAATTTTCAAATGAATGTACAAAAAAATCCTTAATATTTGAGGCTTTGCTCTTGTTTAGGTCCATGCATCACTAAACATCCCTTTTCCCTGACAGTTTGGTTTATTGAAGTCAGCCTATTTTGTATTAACAGAGGTTTTTTCTCCACCTTGAAAAGCTGGGATTTAAAAGTATTTTCCTCCCATCTGTTATTTGAGAAATCTCTAATGCATTGGCCCTATACCCTCTGGTTACTTATTTCTTACCTTTTCCCACAGCTCCTCATCGAAGAGAACATGTCCACGCAGAGAGGCAGCTGCAGATACATGTGCAGACTGGAGAATGCTGCCATCTGAGGTGTGTGCAGGCAAAAAATGTATAAAGTCAAGCATGGAAATAAAAATGAATACATGCTGAAAGGATGTAAAATTTGAACTCAAAAGTTATTCAGAAAGAGGTCAAACAAGAGAGTGGAGGGTAATGGTGTATGAGGAGGGAAACTGAATAAAGAGATTCATCTTGAAACAAAATATAAGACAGGATGATAATATTCTTGTTTGTCAGAAATGAACTAGAAAAAAGTAGTCCTGAAAATCTCTGAACTGGACCCTATGTGAACCCTTCTAGAAGAAAATGCACACCTGCACGGAATAATTAATAAAACAATAATATATTAATAATCAATAATAAATTTTTGAGTATGAACATATTTCAGACTAGTAGATATTCACTTTAATCCAGGGTGTAAAGCTATATATTCCTAAGAATATCGCTGTTTAACTTTGAATTCTATTTCAACATCACTGTCTGATTGATTTGTTTTTAAAGAAAGACCGATATTTTATTTAGGACTGTGTAAAATATGTATGCATGCACAGATAGCCCCAACATATTCTTATCAGGATCTGTCACCCTTGCCTCAAGATTCTGTGCCAAATGAAACCTGCTTTAGATTTATTTTTCTTTTAGAGGTAGAGTTAGCTAATTCAGCGCACTTGAGTTGAAATGAGAATTACAGAAACTCTTACAACTAATCCATACACACTGACTAGTATGGGTTTAGTTTCAACAGTACAGCTATTTTTGTAGCGACTCTTATTTCAGATTTCTTTGATTACTATCCTTACTTTAAATATGATTTTAATTAACTTTGAATGATCACATTGAGATGTGGACAGCTGTGAGATAGCTCTGTTCACATTCTAAACTGGTTTGCTCTTTATGCAGATTAGTGAGGGACTGTTCTCGAACTAGCAAATCCCATGGTTTTAAAGCACCAGGACTAAGTTGAAACTTAAACTAAGCTTTTATAACATTGCCTGTAAGCAAATTCTCTTCTGCTTTTGGTATATCTGGAACTATTCTGCCTATGCCTACATAATGAAATTATTCTGAATTTAGAATAGCACTCGAGAGCTCACCTGAGTAGAATGTGCTTGACTGCACATGCTTAAGCAACTGCAGTCGCTTAAATTCTACAAAAAATACCTGAGCATTGCTGGCATCCATCAATTTATGGGCTTATGTCTATTTGCTGTTATTTAAACTCCTATCTCTCTATTAACTGAAAGTTTGTTTAATAAATCTGTTGAGCTTGAAGGAAAGATTCTTTAAAATAATTCATGATGGAATAAAAATAATGAAGCTTGCTGCAGAGAAAAAAAAAATTGAGGATGTTCTGCTGAGTTCATCTTTTACTGTGCGAGCAATCTTAATGGAGCTCATAGGATTGTGTGAAAAAATTGTAAGAAATTAGGTGTTCAGAGTATTTTCTCTCTGTATTGTCTCTCATGGATGTTTTTCATGCAATATTATGCCATTAAATTGGCAGAAGTGTTCCATTTTGCTAGGTTTTACCTATTAAATGGGAGGATTCTCTGTATTGGTTGTTTCTGCTCCATGCTAGGACACAAGCACCATCAGGTTTATGCCATTAGATGTGCAGTATCTGCACATGCCATTGAGTTGAAATTTAGATATACTTTTCTATTTTAGTGGAATTCTTGCTATTGATTTGCTTTTAGTTGTTTAGTAGAAGTTGTTGTTCGTTATCAGTTTAATGAAGCTAACAGCAAGTAATCCAGAGAGGTGGTACCAGTGTTGGAAATAAGGGAATTCATATAAATGAGAACACCTTGCCTGTTGCATATTTAGGTATTTTCCTTCTCTAGCATATTTAATTTTATGGAGAAGAATAATTTTTTCAGCAACTGTCTCTACATTTGAGTTCCTGTGTTTGTATGTGAATAAACTGAATAAATCATAACTAAACTTGTCATTACAGCAATCTACATCATGAGTTAGTCCCATGTTTATTCTTGAATTTTATCTAAGGCAGAGCACGAGTTTTAGGTAAAAAGGATTATGTATAAAAATATGTGTATGTTGTTGTTTAAGAGAGAAAGAATAGTCAAGAGGATGGTTCATAATTTTTGAAGCAGATTTCTAAGTAGATTTCCAGAAATCAAACATTAGTGTGAAAGGGATGTTACTGTGCTGTGTGGGCTGCACTCTATCCTCTCTGAGTCATATCTTTCACCTGAACCTGCAAGAGCCATCATCTTTGTGAAGCCAGTGACTATAATTCAGAGTTTTCATTATTACTAGAGAGGCAGGCATGTTTTGCTAAACAGTACTGAGTGATGTGTGATCTTTTATGATCTTAACCAGGGATTAGGGAGTTGGAGCAAAACTCATCTACCTTAGAGTCACGTGTTGGACTCAAACCACAGTTCATGGACCATGGTGATAAAAAGCAAATTATTTTATTCAGTTCACAATTAATTCAAACTTCAGGCCCTGGAGACCTGTA
This sequence comes from Erithacus rubecula, assembly GCF_903797595.1. Taxonomy (NCBI): domain Eukaryota; kingdom Metazoa; phylum Chordata; class Aves; order Passeriformes; family Muscicapidae; genus Erithacus; species Erithacus rubecula. Next base: position 14,573,635 of record NC_136670.1, on the reverse strand, counting down.
GAAAGAATGTGTTAACACTTCTCTTACAGAGCTCAGTCTTCTAGGAATAGCAATCATTCAGCAGCAGAGCAGAGAGAATGCTAAGGCTTTCAGGAGTATGGCATTTTGTCCTGAAGGAAGTATTGTGCTACAAAGTAAATTTTTAATTTTGGGAATGCAGTTTTCAGGGGATGTGTTTGCCGCTCCCAAAGGGTCACAGGAATAATATCTGTGCATTCTAAAGTTAAGTCAAATCTTAATTATTGCTGAAGATAAAACCAAAGGAGCAAAGTCTGTTCCTGTTACCTGAGAGATTCCCTTCATATTTGAGTAGGTGACAGAATGAGCTGGGTGGGAAAAGGGCCTCAAACAGAGGTTTGGACTGATCCCCATATCTCCTTATAGTACACATAGTAGCAAGGATGTGTAGATATAGAGCAAAGAAGCATGTGCCTGTCAAGTATGATCCCAAGATTATATTGTTGTTGCATCATCATTCAGTGACAACAGTGCACTAGAAGGCACTGGAAAATTAAAACCAAATGATGACACACAATATGGAAACGGGTGGATGTATCATAGGGAGAAATTAAGTTTCAGGAACTTATTTCCAATGTGGAGTCATTGTGGAGGAGTATATTCTGGATTCTAGGAATGAAAGAGAGCACATTTTTCTCTGCAGTAATATGCTCATAAATATCTGCAATATTTCTTCAGTCAATGTTTCAGCATTGTGAATTCACAGAAGGAAAAATAATGCACTTGTAGTTTGAACAGTGATAAGCTATTTTTCTGCTATCCAAAAATGGGCATCAGCATGTAAAAATCCCTTTTTCCCCCAAGTCTGTGACAACCAGAAAGAGCTTTGATTTCACAGCTGGTCACAATTACAAACTGAGAACTTTCAGCAAGTTCTTCAACTCTGTTTCTCCTGATTAGGTAAATGGGTGCTATTCCCTGAAATTATCAAAGCACAAATGGAATGAAATTAAAAGATAGCTTAATGCCTAACACCAGTTAATAAAACTGGTTTGCCTGGGGAAATAGACTAGTTTGTCTAGGATTTCAAAGAGATTAAACCAACCAATTATGATAGCATAACCAGCCGGAATACTGGTTTATATAAGCTTACAGAACTTACAGAGTTTTAAATAATATCTCTGTGTTCAAGAAGCCTGCCGATGTAACACGAGTGTTCATAGCCAAGCCTGGCATTCTTCATTTAGTTAAAATAATTAGATGGAACCTACTATATATGTATGTTTCCTTCATAATTAGGCAAAGACTTAACAAGGAGGTATAGGGACTGTAGGTCTTGCATTAGTTCTCTCCTGCAGCAGGAACTCTTCCTGTAATGGGAATTGCAACCGTCTGCCCGATACTCACAGAATCTTTATGGCTTGTTTGCCTTTCCTGTTTAAAAGTCAACATAGTAAGTTAGAGGCTGATTTAATCGAGACTTTTGTAGACTCTGTAGTGAGCCTTAAATAGTGGGGGATTTATACATTTTTAATTAGACTTTGATAATTTGTCTTGGGGTACATGTGTATTCATGAAATCTGAGAGAGCACAGTTAATCAGAAGGATGGTGCTCAGCATCATCAGCTCAGTTGTGTGTGCAGCTGCATAGATGTTTGATTGCAGTAATTGGTATTCAGAAGTGCTTGTGCTGGTTTTAAATATGGCTACACATATGTTTGGTCAAGTTTTTTGATTATGATAGATTGCACGGTTTTGGCTACTTTTTAAAAAATTGGCAAATACACGCAGAAAAGTATGATTTTAATTTGTGTGTATATTCCCCATGACTGGGTGGGTGTAAATAGGGAATGCAAATATACCTGATTAGTTGATTGCAGCTGAATGTACAAGTTTCCGAATCGAAAGTATTTGCATAACAGACATGTACCTCCAGTGGTAAAATAATTACTAAAATTGGAACTCCTCAGCTCATCGACACATACAGGTTAGGAATACAAGAGAGAACAGTTTTGGAATGTAGTAGTCTTCTAAACTGCACTTCTCAAATGTACAATTTATCATTTGGAAGGGCTTTCCATCAGGAGGTTGTTTCGGCACTGAGGTAATGATGTGTTCTGTGAAAGGATGGAAATGAATCGTTCTGTAGTTGCTGGGGAAATAGTTCCTTACCTAGCTTGAAAGCAGGGACAATGCTGGCAAGAATGGTGTAAAACTGTAAAGAATCCTATGTAGTATCAATCCATCTTCATGCCAACAGACCCAAACTTTGTAATACTTCCACTGGCATATAATGAATATGTTATATCACTATGTTAACAAGCTGCTTCAGTGTTTCTGTGTATTCCAAAACACTGTTGAGGGCATAGAAGCTGTTTAGCTGTATCTAGCTAGAAATGAGAATGAGTGGATATGATAAAATCCTGTGCAAAAATAAATTCAGTTTAGATTTGTGTGAAGCTAGATTGCTTTTTAAAAAACAATTTCCATTCTGAAACGGGTGAAAATGATGTAACTGAATACATTATCCAAATCACAATTTTAATTTTAGCATGAATTGCACAGTATTAACTATTTTAGGATTAACAAGCAATGGACCATGTGTTCTTCACTTCAGATTATGATAGCTTGCTTTAAAATGAGCAGTCCACTCACTGTTAATGTAACAGGGCCAATTTTAAACCGCATGCAACATCCAACAAAAGCCTGTTGGATTTACATCCGACCCTGGTTTTAAAGTTTGCCATTTTTGTTCTGAAAAACAGTTTCATATTGCACTATTCTTCCTGGAGACAGCTGTGTAGCTTTGGAGTATTGTACAGGTTCACTAAAATGTTGACAACCAAGATCTAATCCCATTCCAGAGATTTACACTTGCCAGCCTAATAAGAACGTGGTCAATTATTGTCCTTTTAATCCCACTGCATTTCCCTGAGGAGCAAGGAGAAGACTGACTTCATTGCCTGGCATGTCAGGATTCTGTAAATTCACTGCTACTGTTTTAGTCTTGGTGTTCATATGAAGAGGGAAAGCAAGTCTTGAAATTACTCTGGAATTTGAACTGAGGTAGATGAGAAATTAGGCCACAGTAGCTCAGAAAGTAATATGGGTGAGAGGAAAAGTACACATGCAGCATAATTGGTTTTTACTGAACTTACAGACTATGAATTACATTTTTACCCCTCTTTGGATATTCTGAGAACCAAAAGTGTCCTTACTGTATCCTGACTACATCCACTTTGAGTCCAGCATGGTGATCTGTTGCTCAGAACTGAGACAGAGAAGAGCAATTCCTCTGTTCTTGGTAGGTCACAGAGGAGAAGGAAAGCTTCCATTAGAAGTCTCTGCTCTGGTAGACTTTCAGCCTAGTAAGTAATGAGTAACATTGCTGTTCCACTTCAGCAGGCTGTCAAATGAAATGTTTCTGTGATGATGCTTCTGGCATAATGCAAATGCAATTCATGTACTGAAGTAAAATAAAAATGAAATTAAGTACACAGTGAGGGTGAAATAGTGAGCTGGAAAACATTATTCCATCTCTGTGACTAAGGTAGGTGACTTGGGTGTTAAGCTGTGTTTCCCTGGAACAGGAGGAGAGGCCTCCTGTGTTGAAAGTTGTAGCACTAGTACAGCCAGGGTTCCTGAAATCACCAGAAATCATCAGTCTGCATGCCTATCCCCTTGGCAGGAGAGGCAGGGTGAGATGAGCAGCAATGGCTCCAGCCATGGGACATATTCGAGTCTTTTGGTTAATGCAAACATCTGTAGAAATAAAAGGCAAAACTTGCATTGCAAAGTGAAGGGCAAAAGCCTGACTTTGAGATGCAGAAATACTTGAGAGAAGTCAAATTCTCCATGGGCATCTAGGAATTTTAGATCTGCTTTTTTTCACAGGGGCCTTGATGTTTGTTCTAGTTTTTAGCAACTGCTGACCAGAAACAGAGACAGGGCTCTTCTACAGCCAGGAACTGCTGCAGCTGACTGGCTCTCTGGGAGCTTACAAGCACTACAAATATGGGAAAGCTTTTCCTCTATAATGCTGTTTTGCCTTGTCTCTCTTAGAGGTTATACTGAGCACCCTTTATTGTTGAAACAGGGGCTAACCCTGATACAAGATCCTATATTTTTATTTTGCAGAGGTAATAACTGCACAACTGCCTCTTCCAGTTAGACAGGTATAAAAAATGTTGAGTGAGGCAGACAAGCTTCTCCTTACTGTTTAGCAGTTGAATACTTTGTGTGCTGGAGGGCATGGCGAGACAGGGAGGGAAATGACATACAAGACTGGGAGAGCAAAGACATCTGCTGCTTAAAGACAAATCTGGTGTAATTGGAGCAACTGAAATGTGTCCTGTTCAGGAAATAGGCTGTAATATTATATTTTCCAGATACAGAGTGTAAGGACAGGCAGTTGTCACTGAGAACACAGGACATGTGACAGTCTGAATGAGGAAGGATGTCATGCTGAAAACAGAGTAATATTAACATGGATGGCAACTAAGAGACACCTTGAACTGGAGGCTAAAGACTGAAATGGTAAAACAAGTATAAGAGAAAACAATTTCAGATCTCCCAGGGCTGGGTAAAAAGACAGATCAGGAAACATTTATGCAGATGGGGGACTTTACTTGGGCTAGGACACTGACCATATGAAACTGCAATTACTCTCATATTGACTGGAATGAGAATTACAGAGGGATTTGGAAGCTAGAGCTATGTGTATTGACAGATTCTTTCTACACTGCAGCTTGGCAACCAACAAGATTAGAGGCCATTTAGAAAAGGCTGCAATGGCTAAGCAAAGCAGCACATCTGCCAATGCCAGCACTAAGGCCAGAATGACATTAGCTGAAAGTTAGGATGGAAGGAAATTGATGTTGACTGTGAGCATGATTCTTATTTCCATATGTGAGGAAATCCATGCTCTATTATACTCTGTGGGACATAAGTCTTGGGTGAATTGAAGTGGATGCCATTTTACTGGATAACATGCCACGTTAGTTTTCAGGACTACATGTCCTGACATAGGTTTGAAACAGAATCACTTACCCTAGTGGGGTTTTGTTGTATTTGTCTTAAACTTTTGAGAATAAATAGCTGATGCAAATATGGTTTCTAAGTAGGATCAAGGAAGTAGACAGCAAGTGTCTGGCCAAAATTGCAAAGGCCTAGCTTTTGTAAAGGACAAATGAAAAAGAAGATTTATGCTTGTTAACTAATAGATTACAAAGTCCTGGAAAATGACAGGTCCAGAGCATAATTTAATTCAGTTTGTTTTGATTCAACAAAAGGACAGAATGTGGTGGTTTTAAAGAAAATTTAAAGAGACGTTAAGAAGAAGTAGATCCTTCTAATGATCAAATATTAGACTAAGGTGAAATAATCAGAATTTATTGTCACTGAGACATGTTACTGCAGTTATAGTAATCACATCCATAAAAAATGTAACATCTCCAGCTTATCTCTTTGGACCTTTTCATTTTCCTGCTGTCATGTTGTTTCTGATACACTTGAGTTGTGCTGTGACACCTGTCTTTGTTCAAACTAAGCTATTCTCTCACTAAAAGCAATTAACTCATAATTTGGTGTATTCAGCCAAATAGCCTTGTCTTTGTTTTTTGTGACTGTATGAGGGTAAACCCAGCAAGCTGACAGTGAAGAAATGAATCTTTAAAGCTGTATCAGACGGTTACAATATAAATCGAAAATAAACCAAAATAACATAATGTAATGTAATATAATAATATTCCTTCTATAGTGAAAGTATTGGAGGGAAGTTTACAAAGAATGCAAAAAGTGTTTAAAGAAACTTACTAAAAGCAAACTGTGTGAATAAATACTGGCTAGTGGGACAAAAATCTTCACCCTTTACCTTGCTCAAATAGGGCACTAATGTTTAGCAGTAACGCTTTTTCCTATGGATATGACAGTACACTATAAAACAAATACATATTAATGCAAAGTCTGTAATTTCTCTCTTTGGAGTGTTATGAGACAGGATGGTAGAAGCTTAACAGAGAAATAATGCTAACCTCTTCCATATTGTTTTCCTTCACGCCATGGCAGTGTGCCATACACTCAGGTACCCAGTTGACATACATTTTCTAGACACTAAGAGACTAAAGGCTGCTTTTAGTTTACATTTGCCATCTGAAAGAGAAGTTACTGCTCTCCTTAGGGATAGACTACAATAGTTAGCCAAATGTAAGAGCAATTTTTTTAAGCCAATGGAATCAGTGGAGACTGGTTGCATCCACAACTAGCTAAAACTGGATTGGCTTTTGTAGATGCACAAGAATTATTGCTTGAAAGGTAATCTCTGTCCTCTAACCTGTGGGTGAGGTGAATTTGTTCCACAATGCTACAGGCTGTGTTAATGTGACATCAGCTTCTTGGCTTGAAATCTAAGCCTGCTTGCTTAGATCCCACACAGAGTATGCCTACATTTATTTGCAAAATGCCTTCTTGCCAGTGTAGTCCAACACAACTATTGAACTAACCCAGGCTGCTCCAGGAGCCGTCCAGGCTGCCCGGGCACTGCGGTCTCTGCAGCCCGAGCCCCCGGAGCGATGCTGGTGGTGTGGGCCAGGCTGAGCCCGGGGGTCCCCGGGATGGAGGCAGCTGCTGGGGGAGATGGGCACAGCACAAAGGGGCCGTGGCAGAGAGCAGTGCTGAGCAGCTGCCTGCTCTGAGTTACAGCACTGGCACAGCAATGTGCAGCACTTCTCTGGGGAGGAGCCTACTGGGGTTGGATCTCTTCTGCTTATTCAGGTTCTTTCTAATGTACAAGTTTCTGAGCATGTTTTCACAAATTACACTAAAATATTAACATCCAGCTGCTGACATATAAATTTATTGCTCTTCTTGAAATAGGCTTAGTACTTAAAATAATACCAAACTGAAAGGTCTGGATGCTGTGCATCTCCAAGAATTTTTCTTTCTTTTAGGCACCAAATAAATAGTAAAGATATTCACAGAAACAAGAAAAACAGCTGTACTCCCTCTGCTCTCTGCAGAATGTGATTTTGTTTACTGAGTTCAAGCAGGCTGTTTTCTGCATGTCTTTCCCTGTCCACTAAATGCAGTTCTTTGTCTTTTTGGAGCTTTATTTTTGCAAAGGGAATCACTGCCATCTCCTGGTCAAGCAACAGAGAATAATAAAATCCTTCCACCCACTAATGAGCTGTACCATTGCCCCACTCTGTGGAAGCAGGGATTTTCAGTGGGGATGCTTATGGATTTGGTGCAGGCCATGCCATTACTATCGTACCAGTTATTTATCTGAGCATTCAGAGAAAAAGGGAACACTTTATTCATAGTAGGCTAGCTGCCTGGCCCTGACTAGTCAAATTTGTACATTTGTTCCATCACTGTTTTAATATGTAAATGGAGATGAATTCATTATTTGTGCCATAAAAGCAGGACAATTTAGGTACTCTCCTTAGGCAATGCCTTAGACCTTTTAAAAAAATACCCTTACAGATCAACAATACTCCTTTATGTTACAGATCCACATAAATTCACTTCAGTTCAATTTAGCTTCCTGAAGTGACCATATCAGCACAGGTCATTCAAGAGCACAAAAATCTGTTGGAGTGAAGGGCTGAAGGTGCAGCTGGATGCCATCAATCCTATCAACTCGTCATATTGTGCCAATGAATGCCTTATGCTTTCTTTGCTGTTTAAGAAATAGAAATATCCCTGTGACTGCATGTAAAGGGACAAAACTATTTCCTTTCTTTTATTCGGAACAATCATTTCCATAAGACCTTTATGTCTCTCCTAAAAATCTAGTCTTCTGCATGATTATATTTTCTGTGATCTTTCTTTGTCAGAAAATTCTGACTTAAATATAAGTCAGCTTAAATATTATTTACCCAAATACCAGTTTGGAATAAGCATTTCCTAATCTTTTATCTTCCAATACCTTGCCTTCATTGTGACCTCTGTGTTCATAGACAGAAGTAGATTAAAAAGAATCTAGATTAAATCTAGATTAAATCTAGATTCAAAAACTCACTTAAGTATAGCCACTTTGGAGTGAATCTGCCAGCTAGTGCTATATAAAGGTTGCACTTCAAAATGTCAGTATGCATTGTACCTTGTGTGTCTGGAAAAGACTAGTGAGTAAGGGGGTAAAGCGGGGAAGTACCAGCATTTTGAGACTTTGGCTTGTGTATTGTGAGGAAAAAAATATTCTTAAAGAATGAGACCAGGGGCTTGCAGCCATTTAACATTTAGGTTCATTGTGTTCGTTCACATACTTTCTGTGCTCTAATTCCACAGCTCTCTCAATCAACTACATGGAAGAAAAAATTTGGCCAGAAGCTGACACCACTTCTCAACAAGATTAGGAGCAACCTTTGATCTAATTTTTTGTTATTCTGAGTTCTCATTCGTATATACACTGAAGGATAATAGGATAAAATAAAATAGTTTTTTTTTATTGTCCCCACCATGTAGTCTGTGGGACTTTCAGGATAAAGGATTTTGTGTACAATGGTTTTCATATTTTTACTTCTTAAAGAGTAGAGCTTATTTTACAGCATTCTTTCTCATACTTACTAGGCCTCCACTCATCCCATTAACTGTTTCTAGTAAACAAATTATCTGAACATTTTGTTATGTCCTGAAGATACATATGTCTGTGTCACACGGATCAGCCAAATGTTCCAAAAAACCCCCCATGCAGCAGAACAGATAATTGTAAAAGGCTTCTCACCAGGAAGTAATTCAGAAGAAATCAAACCTGACCCTGGTTCGTTTTGGGGCTTTTTAATTATCCTTAGTAGACATACAAGATGAACTCAGATTAAAGCTTTGACCTTTCTTCAGTATAAAGTCTAACAACAGCAGACAGTAAAGCAGGAACAGTGGCAGATTTAATCATGGGTTTTACCCACATTCAGGCCAGCAGGGCACTCATTTCAGAGACTCATAAAATTATTCTTTCCTGGTGAAATCCTCTTGCTGCTTTCTGGTTCACTGACAGCATCTGAAAATGCATTCTGATCTGATGTGATACCACAAAAAAAGGAATTCTCTCTGGCCTTCATCAATATTGGAAGTTGCAAGAGATTGTACTTCTAAACTGGCAACTGATCTTTAAACTCACTTCAAAAAAACACATGCCAATCTTGCTGAGCTGTGAGTCAGTGAAAGATTGCACCTGTTTTCCTGTTTTCTCCTACAATGCCTGCTGCTCTTAGTCAAAGGGCAAAAACCAGTGAACACAAAGAATGGTTTTCATCTTAAGTTTTCATGTTTAAAACCTGAAACCTTCAGGTTTACTGTCAAGTCTGTACTTTTCTAGATCTCTTAACGGTACAGAGCCATCATGCGACGTAGTCTGCAGAGTGTTCTACCGAAAAAAAGAAGTCTTTTCACTCGGTGTTTCATCTACCTGAACCCCCTCATTTCCTTGTCTCCTTTCAGCTTTCCCCCCTGTGTGTCTGTAGAAGTTCTGTCTAGGGAAAGACTAAGAGAGAATGATTTCCATGTTGCCAGATTTATCAATCACATCCACAGTTTATCCTATGTATAAACTGTTGATGTTTTGTGGCTCTGCAAAGACAATAATTTATTAGAAATCTCTTCCATTTAAGAGAACATTGAGAAGAAACTATAAATAGAAAAAAGAAATCATTATTTTTACAACCTGGCATATTTTCATCTTTGTTCTAAATCATGCTGTAGTGCTTACTACAGAACAGAAGCAGGTGTATGTAGGGTGATGTGAATGCAGGGAACCAAAATCTCCTTCCCCTTATACTATACTTCTACTGCTTTCAATGGAGATGTATTACAAAAAAATTCACCAAAAGTTTCTTGGTTTCTGTTGAAGAGATTAATCCGCAGGATTAGCCATTGATCTTTTAGTGGTGACTTTAATTTTAATATGAAGTTATCATTCCTCCTGTGAAAAAGCTAGCTTAAATTCCAGTGGAAAAAATGCATCCTAACATGCTTTTGTGAAGCAATAATTTCTTAGGTGTTTTCAGTCAGGAAATTAAACAAAGAATGTCTAAGTCTTCCCTTTGGCTGTCCCATGCTCTCCACTCTTTTGTGGAAAACAGGGGGGAAAAATCAGGTGGTTAAAACCCCTTTCAATCCTGATCTTTCAGAGACTTATCTTTCTCAGTTTGGTTTTGTTTTTTGGGTTTCTTTTTTTTTTTTTTTTACAAGAGCTGATGACCTGTAAGGAATTGGTCAGAGAGAGAATTGTGCACATAGCCTTACTATCTGACTTAGTTAATCTTCCAAAATGCAATTCATTTAACTGTAGTGTGCTAACTGTAGTGAATTTAATGGAACAAAAGGTTAAATTGAGAAACCAGAAACAAGTCCTGTCTAAAGGCCAGTCAATAACTAAATAGTTAAGACAATCCCAAACCCCTGCCACTTTAACGTAATTGAAGTGTATGGAAAAGACATCCTCTTTCAGCAGCTTCCATTACAGCTGCTAGCACTCTGAATATATTCAGGCCATAATAAGGGGAAAAGAGTGGAAATGGACAGTTGTCCTGTCTTTAAAATCTATTTTGTAGTTGTAAACAGATTGCTGTTTACTGTGTGTATCAGTTTTGGGACACACATGAAAGCTCTTAGTATGTTTGAAGATTCTTATGGGCTGGTCTGTCTAAACTAGTGAGGTTTACCACTTTTGAGGGTAGTTATGTGTCTCTCCAGCAGTCCATCATCTGTGTCCTGCCCAGATGAGCAAAAAAGTAATATTTCTGGAGTGGTATTATGCAACAAATCACACGAAGGACATAATGTGCAAAAATGAAATTAATTTTTAATAATCACCCTTAATAGTGTCCATTCAGTTGTATCAATCAAAAATTGCTTTCTGAAAACAATTTCCTGTGACTGCTTAGACTGTATTTGCTTATTACTTATTTGTTTATTACTCATTATTATATTAGTAAGTGGGAAAACTCATTTGGAGAAAGAGAGGGCCTGGGAGTGATTGCCTTTATTTCCTCTGGCTTTCAGAGGCAAGAAGCAATTTTACATGTTTGAGTGTCATTCAACTGCAGTGAAGGACAGCAGCAGGAGAGCAGGAGTTAAGGGCAATGAGTGGTCACGCTGGGGGCTGATGGATGTGCACATGAGAGAGCTGAGTTCCACGTGTCTCTTGGAAAGTCTGTTATTTTATGGGTGTATACAGCTGAACTGGTTTTGAAATGTCCTGCTGACAAAAACAGCCAAATTATCCCAGTGGAGCTAACTGAATATTTACTTCTTTTCTCTCTTTAGGGGATCCAGCTACTCCGACAGCATTGCAAACCTGGGCTACTGTTCTTAATGTCCTTTTAGCTGTAGATACAAGCAGCATAATTGTAAGGTGATAGTGGAAATTTCTTTGCTTGATAGGGATTTTTTAGTTTTAATTCTGCAACCTCTGCCATTTTTTAGAATCTGACAATGGAATATTCAGATCCACATCTAACACGACATTAATTTGGAAGAGTTATGAGTTTATGAGTTTCCTTAAACATGAATCCAGAAGCAGATTTCTGACTGTGATAAACACAAAACTTTAATGGTTACCTAGTATTTGGTTGTTCTGGGAGGAGAAAAAGCTTTGCATTGGCTGTGTGCTGATCACAAGCAACCTTCTGGAAGACTGGCTTGGCCCAGCAGAAAAACTTTCCATCTGTGGAAAAGAGGAATCTAATTCTCTCCTTTTCTATCTTGATATGATAATTTACCTTCTCTATTTTTCATTTCTCCATGTGCAAAGAGAGAGAAGGCTATTTATCAGTCAGTAAACAAACAGCTGAGATAGTTTCTATGGACTGTTAATGCACAAGTATGCTGAAATCGTAGCTTTAATTCCATTACTCATTGCAAATTGGAAGTTTCCTAGAGCCTTTATCAAATAGAGACATAGTAAATGGGACTGTGGTTTTGTAAGCCATAGCAACTTGTCATATAATCTTTTCTCCTTCCTGATTTTTTATCTGAAAAAGGCTGTTGAAACCAGCAGGGGTTTTACTTACTGGTGCTTATACAGATATTTCCATGAGATTTAATTGATTTCACAATTTTATGAGTATCCATGAATAAAACTTAACTATTAATGAGAAATTAAGCTACAAATATGTGGTTTTTTATGTGTTTTCTTCCATCACTTTGAGACTAGACTCAGATGAGTCTGATCTCAGGTATTAAGGCAAATTCTAAACAGTATTCTTGACATTTTTTAATGGTTATAAATACCCAAATGAAAGGAAACTCACTTGATGAAGGGAGAAACCCTGAGCTTCTCATCAAGAACCTTTCTGGGGTACATACAGAGAAGAAAGTCAGGAGGAAAAATTGCTAAATTTGAAGCACAGGTTGCTCAGAGGTCAGAGGATGCCTACACTGTCATGAACTGGAGTTATTTCTGTGCTGCAAAAGCCCTTGTATGGCACAGGACATATTGCTTGTGTGCAGATTCTCAAGGGGGTTCAAAAGTGTTTCATGCCTAAACCAATAATAATTCTTGTAGTGGTTAAGACTCAGGGGCACCACGGAATTAACAAGCTATGGCTTCTTTTTTGTTCATAACAATTCCAGTTTCTTTTGGGTTGGCACAAAATACTGAACTAAAGATTCCAGAGAATGGTTCACGGAAACTCTGAAAGATTTTCCAAAGCTTGGGTATCAAATTTAAAACCTGGGTTTGTACCTCCAGTGCCTAGTGATTTATTTTGTGTGACCAATGCTCTGCAGTTGCTGATAGTTCATTTTATTGCAATTAAATCACTTCAGACACTCATTACTACAACTTTCTTTTGCAGCTTTTTTCAATTGCCTTTGGATTTTGTTATTCTATTATTTTTTTTTCACCAGACCATTTATCCCATTTATCAGATCATTGGTGAACAGTGGCAGATCCCGAGAGATGTGAGCAGCATAGTGCTGATCACACCCATCCAGTGCAAAAACAAATTTGTTTCTTGTCACTCCACAATTTTAATACAGTCATTTCAGTTAGAATTATTGTTCTTATTTCTTATCCATACAGAGGTGAAATAGCTCCCTAGTTCATAGTTTTAAACTACTGCTTAAAAAGTTGAAACTTCTGTCGCATTTGAGTTATTTGCTTAAACCTGCTGGTTGTCACTGGTTTGCAACCAACTCTATAACTCTGATTCTACTGAATTTACTGAACCTACACCCAAGCAGGCATAAGAAAAAAGGCTCAAGGTTTGTTACTTTTTGTAGCAAGACACACCATGTGTTGTACCAGTACTAAAATTGCTTATTCTTTACAAAAACTATAGTAAGCACCCTGAAAATAAAACAGAACTGAGTTCACATGGAATCACAGACGAATGATGCATCCTTGCCAAATCTTGAATTCATGTGATAGCCACATTAACTTTCATGTGATATTTTGCAGATAAAATCCATCAAAAATCCCAATATCCAAGCCTCTAATAATGTGAATTTAATTTTTGCACACTAAAACTGTGATAAAGCCATTCTAATTATTTTAAATTATATCAAGATGAAAACGTCACTCATGTAAGTAATTATGTAAGTAATTTAAAGCTGATTAAATAATGATGATTCTTTCTATGCTGCCTTCAAAGTGCTTATAACTAAATTTAATTTTAAGCAGGATCAAGAAAATAATCACTTGATTAAAAAATCAATTACTAATTTTTATCCTAATTCATTTAAAAACGAAGACCTATTTTTTTGCAGACTCTGCAGGGCATTAATTGACATTTTACAAAATGAGTCATTCTTTTGGCAAGGAGAAGTATTTTTCAAATAGTGAATCATGACAACCATGAAGGGGTTGTTAAAGAGCTCCAAGGAGGAAGCTTTGGCAGCTCAGTGAAAGCAGCTTTATTTAGCAGCAGTTTGGCTTCTCCAGGCTGACTGGAAAAGTTGTGCTAACTCTGCTCTTCACACCAGCCAGGGCACTGCTCTCTGCTCCCACTGCTGCCACACAAAATGTGTCCTAAAGCACTGAACAGCTTTATTGAGGCATGCTGGAACAGGAGAGAGAACACTTGAGACACTTTGGAAGTGTAAGAGTCGGGAGGTTTATGGCTTTGTTTCTAATCCAGTTTGAAACGGAGAGAGGGTCTGAGTAATCTGCTCAGGATCTGACCCAGGACCCCAAGCCTTAACAAGAGCAGGGCTGGTTGTCTTGGGGATTTTTTGTCTGGACCCTGTATCTTGTTAGGAATGGGGGGAGTAACAACACCCTCCAAAAACAGGCCAGATTTTTGGATGTAAATTCCTTTGGTAAAGAACTAACTCTTTGATATGTACCTTGTAAGAATGCAACCCAATGGCTGACTGGTTCTATAGGATATGTTAAGAAAAACTGCATTCATATATCAGTAATTTTTCTGATAGTAGATCTTCAGCCCCAATGAGATTATTATAATGATTATGTGCAGTAAGTGACAAATGTCACCTATGGGTTTTATGACTTTTTTCTGCAGCTACTAATTCAATCACTCAATTTTGCTCACTCAAATCATATGCTTTGTAAGCTCAAAGGAGACCAGGATTCTACCTAAGGGAGTGTACTGTCATTTCTTCACTGCTTAAGCCTTTACAACTTGCTTTGGACAAGTTATTTCTTTTTTTGTCAAAGCCTGATGGAAGAAAAACGATCAGTTAATATTTCACCCTGATCATGTTTTCTCCATCAGGCTGTATTTATATTGAGATTGAACTGTCTTTGCCTTTCTCATTATTATTTTCTTATAAAGGCATCTGTTTTCTTCAACACCTAGCTACTGCGTTTTCACTTATTTGCCCTCAGCAGAGAGGCCTGGATACTTCTCCATCATAACTGACTTTTGTTTCCTAGTAAAAAGCAGGCTGAGCTTTCACGATTCTATCAAATTGCCTCTGCACCATCTTGTGACAAACTCTATGATATGGTCCTTTTATTATCAATTAAAAAATATAGCAAAATATTTTGTTCAATCTTCAAAGGTATGAGCTAGTATTTCTGTGGAAAAATCTAATCCCACTCATTTCATCTTGTTCAGTGTTCCAATCAGCATCACCCCAGACTGCCAATATCTGTTCTTCAGCTGAAAACGTTCAGCAAACTCAGTTACAAGACACATACACAAGGAATTCCACTTGGAGCTGCCACCGCACCCCACCCGCCTCATCATCAAGCAGCTCTAGTTCCCATCTTCTCCATCTTGACTATCTTCCACACTTCCACTGTATCCAAATAGTAGATATTCCAAATCTACAAAATCTGCACTTGTTTTGTTGTGCCAGGCCTGATTCTTTGCTTTTAGCCCTGGAAATTCTGCAGATCTAATCTCTCTTTGCTTGCAGGTTGGTTTGTGCATTGCGCTCTTCTTTTTCCACTTGAACCTGTTAGTTCCCAGCACAGGTTCAAACCCCACAATTTTATAGCATCAAACCAGTTTTTCTTTTCTACCTTAACCAGAGTCTGTGGTCTCCCTCCCAGCTTTAGGTGACTGCACAAACAGGAAGAGTTCAGCTCTACACTGCCAGTTTGAGCTGAAATCAAACTCAGCTTTTTCTTTACCATTTAAAGTTCTGACTGCTCCCCATGCTAAACAAGTGTAACTGCTCAACATAATGCAGGGTAAAGAAGCTAAGGGTGTAACAAAAAACAAGATTATCTTTCTTTCCTTATAATATAAACCAACTTTTAATAAAAAAAATTTTATCAGGTTTTCAGTGAGAAGAACATATACATTTCAGTGTAAAACAGTGCACAGTGTCAATGCCCTTGGAAACCCTTCTCTGCATCTCTCATGTTGCCAGAGGCTGCAGAGCACAACTGATGGGGACACAGGCAGGGCTCGCCCAACAGGTTCTTTTTTACTTTGGGGTGTTCCTACAGTTTTTATAGTAAAGCATATTTGAGATTGAGGATTCAGTGAAGAAACATACTTTTTTTTCCTTCAAATAAAAAATGGTAAGGGTAACTTTTCCAAAATTAACAAAAAGTGCATTGAAATAGATCTGCTCATCTGGTTGCAGTCCAGAATGGACTCTCAGTACCAAATCTGTATCCCAAAGCTGGCAGTCCATGGGCTGTCCTAGTTCCCTGCAACACATTGCTGTAGATCACAGGAAACAGAAGTAAGAAATTTAAAAAAAAAAAACAAAACAAAAAAAAAACCAAATTCCTTCCCCAAAATTATTTCAGTCTGTGAGAGAATAAAACAAATATTAAAAAATTAGGAAACGAGATTCAAACTATACCCTCAACTTGCCATAAGCAGTTTTGTGTTCAAGAGGCTGGAAAAATTAGAGGTCTTCACGTCCAAATGAAAACATCCAGTTTTAGAGTTGCTTTGGATATTAAAATAAAATTAAGCCCACTAAAAAACAAGCAACAACACAAATAAAACCCCCAAACCTTTATTTTCTAAAATATACATTACTGCAAAGCTCCTGGGTCTCCTGACTGGGAGCTGGTTTAAAGGACGTGGCAGAGAACAGGAATGGGGAGTTTCTTGCACACCTGCCATGTTAGGGAGGGTTGGTCTTGTTAAGGCACTCACTCCAAAAGAACATTATCTCTGTCCTGAGACTGCTGACATGTTTTGATGAGTTTTAGCAAGTAATGTGGAAAAAATTACAGTGCTTAAGGTAATACTGACAGAATGCAGAACAATTTTTCAAACAAGAAAAAAATAAAGAGCATTATATACATGATTCCTTTTTTCTTTTAACTTAGAAGCATCCCTAATACATCTTAATAACTGTATTAAAGACTACTTAAATATTGAGGATCTTAAATAATGTAGATTTTTTTTCTGTAAACTGGGAGTAGCTGTGTAACTGCCAGTATATTGGTCCCATTTTAAACAATATAATTTTTATTTTAATCTTGTACATATAATAACATGATCGAAAACACTTATTATTCCACTCCACATAAATAAGTATAGTTCTCCTGACCTGTTTTAAAAACTACATCTGTTCAAATAATCAGATTATAAGACTGTATTTTTTCTTTGTGAAGTTCTCTTAAAAATCCTACACTCCTCTTCACTAGCACTGTATTCCAGAGTACATAATCACAGGGCATTAGTAAAAAGAGTTAATCAAAAACTTGAAAGCTACAGTAAGTAAAATGTAGTAATGATAAGAAGTATTATGGAATGTATACTCTGCAGCACAGAGAGAGTCTCTCACTGGACCGAAGTGGGAAATTACTCCAGAAGAAATTCTTTATGTTCCTATTTGAATAAACCATAGATTGTGCTCTTTGCTCAAAAGTGCCCATCAGTTCATGACAAAGAGGGGTTTATGAAACTACTGCTAAAGGATGTAGACCAAAAAACCTGCTGGCAGTTCAGTGGGTGCCCGGGGCAGTACAGGGGGGAGAGGTGTGCCCAGCAGGATTTTCTGAACCAAACCGTATCTTGAAGTCCACAACATTCTGGTGGCTGCACAAACAAATCACCAGGAGAACTGCACTTGAAGAAGAATGTCATTTCCCAGGCATCTGCGGAATGGCAGCAGCATCCATTCTTGCCTGTAGTGCTTGTTTCAAGAGTTTCTTCAAGAGGACAGAGAAGCACATGGATCCTGCACGGGCTCCAGGAGTTCCAAGGCAGGCTGCTGCTGCCTGGGCCAGCAGGTCCCTCTCTACAGAGCCCAAGAGCACCACGGGGTCAGTTCCTGGGGTCCCTGGCCAGGGCTCCTCCTGCGGGGCTGCCAAGGCTGCTCTGACTTCTACACATCCCCCTCTGTCGGCGGCTGGCACAACCTATAGAGGCTTTTGTGCAGAGGGAGAGCAGGGAATTAAAACTCACGGGGATAACAGCAGCTACTGCGATCAGGCGTGAGGGTCAGCAGCTTCTTTGTTATTCTGCAAGCTTTAGAGGTAACGATGTTATCAAACATACCCCTGTTTTTAATCTTAGTCATTGCAAGTTTAGAAGGGCCGCTAGCCATTTCTTAACTAAAGTATTTACAGGCATTGATTACAATATTATTTGAGACTTTCTATTGCGTCCTCTTAGTTTTGGCTCAGTTTGGTTCTTCAACAGTCCCTTATCTCTTTTTCTATTTCTTTTGGTTTTAAATCCAGTTCAGCATTTTTTCTGGACAACAAAGTTCTCCCCCTCATACAGGCTGGGATGCCAAACACATAAAAACACATATCCGCTTGTTGACATGCTTGAACAAATCTTAAAATTCATAATAATCAAAAAAGAAATTTTTTGACTCACAAGATTATGAAATTGAGAACAGTGGTTAAACCTAAGCACATGTTGACTTGTCATTCATGTGTGACTTTGTGAGCTTCTCCTTGGCTTTTTCTTCTTTACATCAGAATAAACTTATAACTTCTCTTTCAAGACAGCTATTACAGATTTGTGCTAAGAAATATAATTGTGGGAGTTAATTCACCAGATCTCCTTTTAACTGTGCTCAGTTTATTTCACATTATGATGGAACCCAGTAGGAAAACACATATCTGGGCTTTACTGCCCCAAAATAATCCCAGTAAATAGTTCTACTATTTGTCATTGTGATTAGAGCGTACTCAAAAGAAAAAAAAAGCCTTATTTTGTGATTTGTTTTTAAAACTGCTTCTTTTTTAAGGAAATATGCTTATGGCCCATGGAGCCAAAGTAATGTACAGCCATTAATAATGCAAAATAACTATACTCCATGGTACAGCCAACACCGTTGTTTTATTTGTTTTTGAAACAGCAATTACAAGCCAACAGAAGGATAATTCCACTCTTTCTAACGTCTCTGAGAAAATGAACCGAGACTGGTAGAGAAAGCATCACCACAGTCTCTAAAGTTTAAAATAATTTTCTATAAACATTTTGAGGAGTGGATAGGAAAGAAAAAATAAAAATCAAAAGAGGGGCTAATTTATACTAACTCAGAAGTCTTAATGTGTGAATAAGGTACCAGTGTTTAAGTCTTCTTAACACGGAACCTGTGTGCTCTTTGGAGGACTGAGGCACTAGCAAACACATTTGTTCTGTCTGAAGATATGGCACAGACTTTGCTGGACCTTTTCTGACACTGATTGTGGCCCAGAACTGCTTTTTTCCTTCATGTAAACAAGGCCATTAACAACAGCAGAATCAGAAGTTTTTCTGGTATTTTTACAGACAGATTTTGTATATATTGTCATGTAAAACATGACAAATTGATATTGGCATTGTGGGAAAATGCTGTGTTTACAGCTTATTGAAGAACATTCTTTTCTCTCTCAGAAGTGAAATTGGAAGAAAGTGACTCAAGATACTTTACTTAAAAGCAAAGGTATTATTCTCCTGTAGAGAAAGATGTACATCTCTATCTCCCATTAGGTGCAGTAGGATTCACAAATGTACAGGACTTTTCAAAGGTGCCTTCTAGACAAACCCAGATATAACCCTGGGCAACTGGGGTTCCTTAGGGCTGTGTTACTGTGTGGTTACTCTGACTGGAAGTGCTGGCTCTTAAACCTGCTCTGGCAGAACTCTTGTAAGCACACTACTGTATTATCTTTACATATCTGCAGTCAAATTTGCTGTTCAGAAATTTTTCTTTGCAAACATTCCAGAGATGACTGTCCATCACTAGCTTTGCCAATTCCCAGAAACAATCCAAAAAAGATCAGCTATGTCTGATTCAGAAAATGCAGAAACCCCTGAGTCTGATGATCTGCAAATCATAAGCAGCACAGCTGATTAATCTATAGTGTGTACTTAGTTTAGTACAGGAGAAAGAAGAATATGATATTTTTTTCTTTTTATCCAGTATTGCTACTAAGATCATCTTTGGTTATAGCAGGAACTCCACAATTGTTACAGAAACAAAATCAGCCCTCAGAGAAAATGTGTAATATGTAATAACCTACCGAGGTGCATGCTGTGGCATTTGGTCCATCACTTTCAGATTCTTGGCAGAGATTTCAACCCTTGGTCCCTGTGGAAACAGAAAATTTATGGTACCAAGAGTACTGATAAAGCAAATGACCCTTAGGAAAAAATATTATGATGGGAGCATAGTTCCTATTTGAGAATCCATTAACCACTTCTAAAAGATCTGGAATTCATTGGGTGGATACAGTTACCATCTCTGTTTACTTAGAAGATAAATTGGCCCCAAAGCACTTTACAAGCACTGCTGCCTAGCACTAGGTAATTTCTGCTATTTTAACACTATGATTGAGACTTGGATTTTTTTTTTGTACAGATGTTGTCTTAAATATGTTGCACTTTCTCTCTTTTCTAACCATCAGGGCACATACAATGTACGCCGAGGCACAGATTTGAACTGCTCTAGGGGCCGTACATGCAAAAGTTAATTGCTCCTGTCACACACAATAGTTATCCATCATTAGTAGGAGTAGGGATATGTAGGTTTGCCCCACAGTCAGGTGGTGTTTGCCCAGTGTTAGTGGCATGCAGCAGACACATGCAGCACTCACCTGCTTTCGCATGATGTCTGTGGCCTGCATGATGCACTTGGGCAGCAGCCCATGGCTGCGGGCCAGAACGGCTGCCTGCTCCAGGGACACACTCAGAGTACTCCTGCACAAGGGAATGACAGCTAGCAAACCACACAGCACAACTTCCAGAGTACACACAGGTGTCCTGCTTTAGGGCAAACGGGGCAGGAAACCTCCGAATGGGCTCCTTCTAGAAAGCAGATTCAAGCAGCCCCTCCCCCAACTGGTTTGGGGAAAGATTTCCTTGGAGAAAAGTGGAAAAAACTATTTAACAAGCAAACCGTTCACAAGCATGAAAAATGAATAATATTAAACAATGGAACCTCTCATTGCTCTGGAAAGATGGCAAACTCGGGAAGGCCTTGCCATGGGGTGTAGCTCGGCTCACTCAGTCTCTTATCAGTCTCTTATCAGTCTCTTATCAGTCTCTCTGGCACGGGCAGTGCCACATCCTGAGCCCTGGTGGGCCACAGGTGTGAGCTTCTGCTGTGCTTCTGGCTTTTCGCTCCAGACCAGGGTCCAGCAGTTCCAAGAAAAAGAAAAAGCCACAGTCTGGGGCACTTCTCTGCCTCAGCCAGCCAAAAAAACTCACTAAAAGCAAAGGAGAGCTTTCTGGCACTGTCTGTGCTGACAGCACAGCCCAGGAGCAGCAATGTGGGACAAGGGCGGTCCCTGGTAACAAACTGCGTGCTTCTTCTCACTCTGGATCCAGCCTTAAAGCTGAGAACTCAACATGCAGCACAAAGAGAACACGACTGGGGATACGAGCATCATAAAGTCACCCTAGGCAACAGGCATGTGCAGGACACTTAGCTGTTATGTATTGCTTTTGCTAGCTATTTACTTGTATTTACCTTTTTTAGATTTTCTTACATACAAAACTGCTAAATGACCTCAGTCTTGTTGTATCTGGATACTGCAATTGAGTCTCCAACATCATTACAAGGCTGTGTGTCACTGGTCTTCTGCATTGACTCATTTTAAAGGGATTCACAAATTAATCTTTACTTTTGAAACACTGCCAGAACAGTGATGCGTTTCAAAATCAATGTGTGCACACATCAAGATTCTAAAGCTATTTTTGACCAACTTCCTACATGTTCAGTGTGTGACTGAACACAATGCTGACTACAAGTTCTATGCAATGAGATCACTCGATCAGTTGCATGGGATGACACACTGAAACACAAAATATTTTGTGTCAATACTACTTAGTAACAAAAGTGTCAGAAGTTACAACCAGCCCTGAAAGATGTCAGCAGATTTAGATCCTTATGACATTCCCTTAGAACTGACCATACTTTGCCCTGAGCAGGAGCAGGGGTATAGACAGGCCAGAAGGTGCCGTGGCAGAAGCAGCACCGCGCTCACCTCTGCATGCCGGTGGCGCACATGGTGATCTGGCACGCTCCCAGCCGGTAGCAGAGCTCCGAGGACACGGGCAGCAGGCCAGCCCCTGCGGCAGCACTGCTGCAGCACCCTGACTGCCCTGCCCTGGCACCGATGAACCACTTCAGCAGCCTGCAAAGCTCATCCATCGCATTGAGAGGGCGAATGAGCTGAACAAAGCAATACAAAAACCATCAGTAGCGCATTAACACCTTCCATCTATAAAGACATTTACAAGTCTTTATCCTACGTCTAATCCTATGTCTACCCTATGTCTAATCGCAACATTCTACACAGAGTAAATGCCACACAGTAACAACTATTTACAATATATATGAACTTCAGAAGTGGCAAAATAAAATTACTTAGGCTTAGGACAATCTTTTTATCACAAATCACACAGGTTGTTTACAATGGGTATTACAATTGCAAATATATTCCCTACGATAGCATTTTAATGCTTTGCATTCACATATCCACACGTCACCTGCCTATAGGTGAGATGCTGGGCAGCACTATTTTCTTGTTTTCTCTCCAACAAAGTGTACAAAGTGAGCAAAGCATAACTTGCAAACTGAACATTTTTTGGTTTTCATGCATCTGTGGGAGAGGAAAATGAGCCCATTCTGACTGGCATCTGTGTTTGGCAAGGACAGGCAGGGTCAAACAGTCTCCTTAGTGCTGCATTGAAGGGCTCTTGTGTCTACTCAGGGCCTGATTTTCTTTTCGACAAAAGAACTGTAGCCAAGCTTCAGAGAAATTCAGATTCCCCCTTTAAGATTGGGAATATTTTAAAATGCTGTTTGGGTTTGTACAGATCTGCCATACAGGTAACCCTCAACCGGAATTTTAGAAATGTTGAAATATGAGAGAATTTATTGCAGAAATACATGCAGAAACAATACCTGGTCAATCTTCACTGCAGTAGTATTGGAATCAGTGGGCAAGTTTGATCTCTCTAGGTAAAATGTCCTGCAAAAGGCCAGCAGGTACTACATTAGTTGAGTTTGTCCCACTTCAAGCACATATATGTGTACTATCTTTTATAAAACAGCTGAGAAAGCTATGCTAGAAATCTTGCACTTGAAGATCTGTCTCCTTATTAAACCATTGTGATTGCAGTAATTTACAGAGTTTAACATGTTCTAAATCCCCATTAAGAAAAATATAATTTTCTCTGCACAAAATTCTGAGGTCAAATCTGCATTCCTTCTGAATGGCCTAAACTATTGGAAGAAAACGGCCAATCTCCAAAGATTCTATATGTGCAAAAAATGCATCAGGAACAAACAATCTTTTTCATTAAATTTTAAGGCCCTTACCAAGGAGTGCTCTGAAATTTTCAATGTCTTTTAAGGCAAAGCAGAAGTACAAAATACCTGAGTTTACGGTAGTATTGCTGCACTTTTTCGAGTGAAATGCCATTAATTTGCTGTGGGAGTTCTTCTAGAGATGAACCAGCTGGTTGTGGTTGCCCCTCTGTACTCTCCAGAGCTGAAGAAGAAAACATTTTACTAAAGCTGTGTTATTAGTGTTTTTTTAAAACTCATTTATTTATCTCTGTATCACTTAATTGCTCAGCAGATGACTGTTGGATCATGTCAGGCAGATTCTGTTACTCTATAAACTTAATGCTTTTCCCAGTGTGGGAGTACACTGATATTATCACAGAGGTGAACTTCACAGAAAGCAGTTCTGTCTGACAGCAATTACTGCCCATTAATGGTCCCTTGAAAGAATTTTCCTGCCTTGTATTTTGGTGTGAATATTTGCTTATCAAGTCTATTTCTAGCCCAGATGATTCTGTCATGGTGCTTGCTTTTTAAAACACTTCTCTAGCCTGGGCACAGATCTCTTGATCCTACACCACATCAAACTATCCATGTAGTCCAGTACACGTCTCTATGGCTGAGGTGCAAAAAAGCCCCAAGCCAGCACATCTTGTTCTCATGACTAATTCTGAAGTCTAGCACTCCCCCAGGACTTCCTAAAATAGAAATATCTGCTTCCTAAGTGAGTCTGTAGGTCTCAACTGCTTGTTTTAAAGAGCTCCATGGTCATTCTTTATTTTTAATCTTTCAAAATCAGTAGTTAGTAGCTTATTTTTCTCAAAATAGCTTTTTATAGACACCTTTTGTAAAGAGCACTGTGTGCAGTTTCAAGGTTCCCCCATTCTGAAAGCGAGCAGGCAGCTTGGAGAAGTAGTAGCTGTCAAGGTAAAAGATAACCTTCAAGGCCTGACGACTTCCTTCGATGTGGTAGAAGACATGAGTATCTGAAGAAATAAAGATAAAACACTTGCTGCTTTACTACAGCAGGAGAATTGTGAAACCACTGCTACCTGAGTTAGTTAGATTACCTAATGACATATCACATCTCCACCAGAGGGTGAATAAGGGAGAGCCTTTATGGAGAGAATGCAGGCTCTGAAATCTTACACTTAAAAGATCATAGTTAATGTGACCTAGTATGATGTTTGATCCCAATACAGTAAATATAGTTAATAATTAGAATCCCAGGTTGTTTCATGGCATTTCATAGCCAGTGGACATGAAGAGAGAGAGCTGCAGGGGTAAGACATTGGACACTTGGAAAAGTTGGGAACTCACCACAGGGCCTGTGGTGCTAATTCTCTGTCATATCTCCCACCCTGCACAGAATCACACAGTTAAGGCACCCTGGCACAGGCCCCAGGCACACAGCACAGCACACACACACCCCATTCCATGTGTCCCTCGTGCTTTAGGGGCTGTGTGCTTCAAGGGCAGCTCAGGGAATACAGCTGTGCTTCAGTGCTTCAGCACCTGCCCAGTGCTCTCCAGGGGTGACATGGCTCACAGATTTACAGTCATAGAGAATATTAAATCCATAGAATAAAAGTGCCTCAAAGAAACAGAGAATACTCACTTGCTACAAGGACTTCATCCAACTGCTTGAAAAAAAAGGCAACTTTGTCTAGTTCAGCCAGAATGACCTGGATGTCTTCCAGCATGGTGTGCTCCTCCTTCTGTAGAGCAAGGCAATGGACACAAACAGGTTATTATCTGCCAGAAGATGAGTGACAGGAAGGTACTGTTGTTATGGGCATGTTTTGGTTCAGGAAACCTAAAGCAGAGTGCAGAGCTCCATCTCAGCCAGGAAATCACTAACAGCTTTTTAGCCCTGTGATACAACTTAAACCACCCTTTGCTTAGATGTCATCTGATGTGATTCATGGAGTAGAGAGATTTAAGAACTGAGTAAGTTTGAAGGGATCTCTTTCTCCAAACTTTATACCTACAAATGTGAAGAACAGTTGATCAGTTACAGCAAAATAAATAGCAATACATTCTATGCAATGCAAACAAATAGCAGTTTCATGCATAGATAGTTTGGATTGTATTTTATAAAACATCTCCACACTTGATCTACGTCTACAAAGAGAAAAGGCCTCCCTTCTCTATATAATGTCAGAACTACTTTTCTGTTTTATGCCTCTCTTTTCTTAGCATTTTTAGAGGTTCAGTAGCTGATCTTCTGTAGTGTAGCTCATCTGTTCATTAGGTGCAGATGAACTATGCAAATACAGCTCCTCTCCTCAGACATGGTGCCTCAAGCCCCAGCACCACAGACCTGAGAGACAGACTGCACTCTGTTTGTCTGAACCCTTGCGATTCTCAGAACTTCCTCATCAGTTTGGGAGCTGCATGTCCTTACCAGGGGACACTCAAGCCACCAAGAGCTGGGCACTAAAATCTCTCTAAATACAGCAGCATTGCTCCAAATACAAAGGCTGACTGTTTTCTACAGTGTTTGAAGAGGTGAACATGACCGAAAAAGGAATACAGTACTTGTTTGTCAGCTGTGGAAATCTCCAGAGTTTGCAGTAGTGAGAGTCTGAATACACTGCTGGAATGCAGGTAAGAGGCTCAACAGCTCTGGCTGTGCTAAGTGACCCCAGGATACCACAATTCCTCATCTTACCACGGTGGGGGAGAGAAGAGACTGGTAGTTCAGTAAAACGCCAGTGGCTGCTATCTGTTCCAGCCATTTTCTGCTGGCATCTCTGCTGCTCTCTTCATACTCCCCATTGTTGTTGTACCGATAGTTGAGAGCAGCCAGTAACTGCTCTGAAAAGGTGCAAATAGCAGCCACAAGAGACTGACAGAAGATGGAATCACGTCTCAGCTGTAGCTCAGTATCTGTCAGAGAAAAGGAAAGAAGCCTAAAGAAGTCATGAATATGCTCATCTTCCTCCTCACTGCCAACAAAGTAGTGTGTGTGTGTGTGTGTGTGCATGACATGACATACAGCTTCTGCTGTAGCTTTGCTCTGATTTCACAGATAACCTTTCATTGCTGTGTGACCTGGGTGGGTAGATAAAGAGAGTACAGTTGGCACATGTGCATGTTGCAAAATTTTCTAGTCCAATTGGCTCTTCATTATTCTCTCTCTGCATGCTCCTTCTGACTGGAAAGAAATTAACCACTAGAAAGTAACTCCTTAGTTACAGCCATATCTGGACTGATTCCCTTTTTATGTTTACAGAAGCAAATGAACTATTGAAAGAAGGTCTCCACCATTACATCTCTCCTGGGCTATTAGAGATTAATCTTACCCATCCATCTGTATTTTGTGGGCTTCCCATATGCCTAATGCATTAACTGGGCCCATCCATATGGTACCAATTGGTTTGTTTCTTGGGAGAATTTCCCCATGTTAATTTTGCTTCCAGAATGCCTGCCAGGCAGCCACATGCTGGTCAAATCAATCTTGTCATGCTTCAGGGGATTGCAGGCCAGAGAGGCACATGAATAAGCAGAGTTACTTCCTAGGTGTCCCCAGCCCCTGCAGCAGGCTGTGCAGTGCTGCAGCAGTTGCTCTCATTGGCAAGGCACTGTTCCCTAGGGAAAGAAGCTGAAGACATCACCCAGAGGCTTTGAAGGCCTGGATTATTTTTGTAAACTCTGAACACAACAGACTGACTAACACATTCCAGGCCCTGGGCCACATTCTCACCTTAAGGACAACCATCCTTTTTTCCAGCAGATGTTCATGGAAGTGCTGCAGGAGATGGGGCACACAGAGAGAGACATTTTGGAAGACATTTTATCTACTATTAAAACCCAGCCTTTATGGTCAGCAGACTGACACACAGCTTGGTTTGGACAGACTCACAGACCCACCCTGGCAGGAGTGGAGAGGTAAGTTAGAGCCATACAAATCTCTGATCTTCATTCTGTGAAGATCTGAGAATCAAGTGTGGCACAGTGAAACACCAGTTTCCAGTTATGTATTATCTTATTTTCAGACAAAAGGACACCAAGTAAGTGCTACAATTACAAAAAGCCTGTGCCCAGGCTCCTTGAAGACCTGTCCCTTGCTCTGCAAGCACAATGGTTGGTGTGTGGTAACAGGTTCCTGATGTCCCCAGCATATTTGAGTTCTCCTTGCACATTTAAGGTCTTTGGCTGTAATTCCAGCATGCCTGCTCTGTTTAGAATGATGACAGTCCATGGGCTCAAAAAAGTTGCACAATAGATCTCATGTTTGCTGCATGTTCTCACCACAGCAGGAAGGAGTAAAGGGGATGAGGTTTCTCTTCCATCTGGGAAGGAGGGTTGTACAAAGAAAAAAATGAAGACAGAAAAACCCTGTCTTAGGGACTTCTTGAGTATGTTGTTCTGTAAAAAATGAAAACCCCTTACCTGTGCATTTCAACAAGGCCAAAAGCAGCTGATTCTTCCCATCTAAAACAGTGAAGAAAATAAATGCTGTAGTCAACATAATACCAAAGTAGATGTGATTGCAGCTGGTTAACATTTTCCTCATTGCCCCCAAATCCCTGGCACCCGCATGGCCATGTCTATTTACTCTGGTAGCCCTCACCTGCACAGACATATTCATGATGGAAAAAAAACTTAAGTGTAAAGCAAAGAATTTTACTGCTACATGCTCTGTTAACTCCCATGAATTACTGGAAACAAATTGCATTTGCAAATGAATTCTCAAGGAGGTGATTTCCATTCAGTGCTTCACACTGATCTGTAAACATCAGGCTCATCTCCTGTTTCAGTTCAATCAGACTGAAATGGTTTAGGATGTTGTAATATCTGATTAGCATTCACTTCACAGTTTGGAATATACCAAGCATCTCTCTCTTAATTTTCTAAAAGGGTTTAAAAAGCACAAGGGAGATAGATCAGTCTGACAGCAATCTGAACAGGCTCATGAAATAAGGTAAGAGGAAAAAAGTTCTTTGGAATTGCTGCACAGGTTCAATTCTATCATAAAGCACCAGGACTCTGCAAACCATAACCTGCCCTACCTGGTCCTCTCTAGGCCTTATTACAAAATGAGTTAAAATTATGAAATCAACTGCTAGATTTGGCTAAGATCTCTTCTCCCCAAAGCTAGTAACAAATTTGCCTTATTTACAGACCTTCCACATGTTTCTGTATGATGTCAACAAGGTTCTTGATTCGCAGTGGAAGGTTCCATGGATCTTCCTGAATGCTGGCTTGAATGTTATTGCGGCACCTAACTGTGGTTTCTTCCTTCTGTTTAAATTCTAGAAAACATAGTGTGTGTTAGCCATTAAGAAAATGCCACATAACTAAGAGTGGCTTAGGAGTTGAAATGTGAATACAGATGAAAGCAGAGACACCAACAGCAGCAATTGGGAATTAAGAAGATCCCTAAATAGAACTAATAGAGAGGGCAAAAGACTCTTTCCATATTAGCATTATCAGCAGTCTCCCTGCATTGCTTTCAGGACTGTGGGCCTGGCTGACATGCAAGTGCAGGGAGCTCTCCCCCATTCACAGACAAAGAACCCCTGCTGCCTCTGCACAGCTGTACTGGGCAGATCCAGAGAGTAAGATCAACTTCTTCGCTGCAACTGTAACATCCCATAATACTGATGAGAAGTTCTGAAATATCCTGCTTTCTCTCTTCAATTATAGAGTAGAAAATTTATTCTCCATGACTTAGCTATGTAGTTAAGTCAAACATCCCATTGTTGGTAATGAAGTGCATAAGACAGAGAAACCAAAAAAAAAAAATTATGCCAAAAAACTGATCCTGGACAGGACCAGGAGAGCATTCCAATGTCCATCCATCACAAAAAGGTGTCTATGGTAGCTATTAAACAGACACTGTGGTCCAGGATTCCAGCTGAGTGTAAGGAGGGCTTGTCTGTTCCTCATTGTGATCAGTTAACTAAAAGACTCTCTCAGGGTAATTAAGCTACTTTTAACAAATGACATTCTGTTTAAGCAAAATAAATGTTATTTCTTCATTCCAACAGTGCATGAAAAGGCTAACATTCGACACAAATGTGAATGTGTTCATAGAGATGAGTACATATAACAGAACTCCACAGGAGTTATTTCTGGAGTCAAGAAAAAACATAAAGGAGGAAAAGATCTCTAGTTCTAGAGTTTTCCACTGTAACTAAAAGCAGAGTCTGAGAGAGGTTGGAGCTCTCATCTCCTACAGCACCTGACGTACAGCAGGAGTAGTAGGGAACATTTCAGTTTTCAACTGGGAAAGAAAATGCAGCAAATATTTAGAAAATAAAATCTTTTGTATTTCAGGCAGAAAAGAAACCACATCCTGAGCCCCAAAAGTATTAAACCAAAGAGTCATCAAGCTCCCTGAGGAAAAAGAAAACATGGTACCATCTGTTTGCTCTCTATGGGAATCAGTTTTCAAAATAAGTGTTATGTGAGGATGAGTTTATTCTGGCAATCATCCATCTGAAGAAAAGCAGAGTAAGCCATTAAGCAAACCGAGGCAGAACCTCTGGTGCCATGGAGCTCCAGTAGTCAGCCCCTCATCAGCTTATCAGAGCACTCCTTCACCTTGAATTTGACTATCCCTACATTGCACCTTTTCAAATATGTGCACATCAAAGCAGGGATTTGGAAACTGGTGAAAGAGCTGCGAGAATTGAGCAGCATGTAACAAAAGAGGCCTCTGTGTGTTTCAGTAGGAATTCCCATGAAAATGACCTCCTAGAGACACAACATTTCAGTGGTCAGACATGGTACCTGCCTAATGCATGACTGGGTAGACTGCAGAGTTAAGGAACTGTGTGGCCATAGCACATCTGCTTTCATGTTAAGCTCTTAAGTCTTGGAAATCACATTATTAAGTACAATCAATCTATTTCTTTACCTTGAAAACTGTGGTCCATGGGAAAGTGCTTGGTTTCCTCAAAGGCCTTATTTATTCCTGGTCCTTTTAGAAGTGCATTGATTGCATCAACCTACAATAGGAATGTTATCGCTCAGTGTCTGAGACTTGCAGAAGAAAATCTGAACAGAACTCTTGTGGGAAACGGCCGAAGCCCTGACACTGCTTGTATTTTGGAATGGCTGACACACAGCAGTCAGGCTTTGTAGGCATGAACTGGCCTCAAAGAGCTTCTCACATTTAATAACAGCATTTGCCACAACGATGATCTATGTGCTGATGAGATAATAGCAAACAACTCTCCAGGGTCACACATTATTACCACATTTACACACTAGACTTGTGAGAACCTCCTGAAATCTGCAAATGTGATCCATTTACATCAAACAAAGTAGTAGAACTCCATCCTTTTTTTTACATAAAAGCTTTTTCCCCCTTAGTCTCATGCCTTAGGTAGGTAGGGCAAGTCAGCCTTGCTTAAATCACAAGGCGACTTTAATAAAGCAAACAAAAGTGATTCATCAAACAGTCCTATAATACACTTGCTTACAGTGTACCCCAAAATCTCCATAGTACGCCTTCCTCAAAATATTATTTCATAACGTGATTTAGAACTTCCAGTTTTTTGATTGACATTGATAAAGAGAAAGCAATTCTGTGTAAGAACAACGCTTTACACACCTGGTTAAAAAGGTGTTCCAGACAGCCATGGAGTTTGTCTTGCTTGTCTAAAGGTATCCTCATATCATTGGGAAGTTCGTCTCCTAATACAGAAGAAATGAAAACCTTTTAACTTACAAACATGATCTGTGATGAGGCATGGGCACACTGCTCTTCACACTGGTGTGAAGAAAATAATGATTGCTGGTTTATCTCCAATTCTTAGATCAAAATACTCACTATTCTTACATTATGCAAGTATTCAATAACTAAAGAAACATCCCTGCCTAATACCTCTCCCATGTCCCAAACTTACTGTGGTTTATTAGAAAAAGGTAAATCTCTATCTTTATGTTCCTGTGATTAGTTTTGATGCAAATTAAATATGAAAGTGGTTATAATAAGCAAAGACTTCCCAGTTGCTGAAGGGCCGGGCACGAGATGGAAGCCTGTGACCTGTGCCTACACTCACCTGAGCCCATGCCACCCCTGACCTGTGCCACACTCACCTGAGCCCATGCCACCCCTGACCTGTGCCACACTCACCTGAGCCCATCTCATCACTGCCCAGGTAGGAGCTGTTGCTCCGCACGCTGGTGTAGGACACCACGGAGTCCCGGTTACTGTTACACTCACTGCAGAGGAGAGCACAGAGGGCACTGAACAAAAGCTGTCCCCACATCCAGACACCACACTGCTATTCTACCTTTATTAGCACTGTCTCCCCACACCTGATTCTGTGAAAATGAACTGACTAATGCCATGCAGAACAGCCATCAGGAAAGGACTTTGGAGCCAGACTGCCACTGGAGGCCTTCTTCTTCTATTTGCAGTAAGCACTGAATGTGTAATACATCACCCTGCTTTGGAAAATAATGAAAACAGACATCTCCCCTGATCATTTGTTACCAATTGTCAGGGTATTACAGCACCCAAATTCAGCATTTAGGGAGGCTGCAGTAGCACAGATACCAGAGGTGGGAGAGAAAATTTAGGGAATCTGAGACACTGAAGAATCAGGCACTGCAGATCCTATAATGAAGCAGAGGATTCACCACGGCTTCACACCCATCTTGGTTCATGCACACCTGGAAAATTCTAGAGTTAATCTCCTTTCTTTAAAGTTCACTTTAAACTAATCTTACTAAAAGTAATCAAAGACTATTGATCTCAGGCTGTCCCCTTCCAATGAAGTGACAATGAGAGTGGTTTTAATGGTAGAAACCCAAAACAAAACTTTAAAAATTCTCCACTGTCTCTGCCTCTGAAGCCATTTTTAACTGACATGAGAGAAAAATATAAAAGCAACTGCAAGTACCCTAATTGGGATTCTTGCTGTTCTTTTTAAAATTTAGTATCAAACAAATCAGTTTCTTTCTCAGGAAGGTTAATACTTATGGTGACTACTGTGCAGTACAAGCCCTTATGAATTGCACCTCAATGTACATCATTTGGATCCGGATCCAAATGATCCCAGAAAATAAGCATGGCTATTGCAAATAAGGTATTTTCTTATCTGCAATTTGCTTGGGTTTGTAGCTAATCAATGCTCTTTTAAATCAAAACCCATAAAAACACATTCCCCCTCGGTTTACTATTATCTGTAATATATGCTTAACTTTCTGCCTCTGTCTTATAAAGATAAGACAGAATAATGTTTCTCAAATTTGTGTGCAGAATTCTGGAACAAGTGACAAACCCAGAGAGACTGCGCTGTCACTTTGTTACCCAGAATAAATTAGCCTCAGTTACAGAAATTTAAACTCCAGGGATACCTATTAACAGTGAAAGAAACTCAGCACATTTCACTCAGAAAGCTCCAAAGCACATGTGCAGATTGAAATCTCACACCACAGAGATGCCCCAGATCTCAGCACTGCAAGAACTCCTTCTATTTCTTTATTGACTTCATATCTGCTGTCCTTTGAGGCGATCGACATTTAACTGAACAAGACCCCAAGCAACCAATCTCACTGGCCCTGTCCTGAAGGAGGGACTGTAGGCTGCAGAGATCCCTTCCAACACAAACTATTCCCCTTCTGCCATCCTGCAGTCATGCATGGCTGGCACCTATTGCTACTGGTACAAGTGCCCAACAAGAGCAAGTAAAGCCTCAGGACTGCAGTGGGGACATTACAGAGACAGCTCATTCACTCAGGTCCCTGGAATCCTCCCAGCTCTACACTCTTACTAGAAATGTAAAAATGGCCTATTAAGGATGTTAAATTGCAGTGATCAGACATGGCCATAACTTGTTATCTCAGTTATTCTGAAGATGAGTTTCCAAACGTTTCTCCCCAAAACAGAAAGAACTGGGAGTGAGATTCCCTTTGGCAGCAAGTATTCCTAGAGAACCAGCAGTCACTCATGTACCAAAAAGATTTTGAGACACCTGAATAAATATTTCCCTTTGTGGTTTCAAAGGCCCATTAAAAATAAAAAACTCAATGTCCATTTCTGTTTCTCAGTGTCTTAGACTTTCAGGAAAATTGGCTGCAGAACTGAATGTTAATACCAGCTATTATAAGACCAAGCAGTCTGAGAACTCTGCTAGGCTTCTGTAGTTTCTGGCTACAGGATGCAGAAAGTCACACTAGACCTATTTTATTTAATTTTATTCCATTTTCTAAGAGCTTTAGTATTTTGGTGGAAGTATTTTTGCTGTGTATGTCTCCAGGGTAAAAAACATAATGAATACTTAAGTGAAGTGAATACTCTACTATGTGAATACTAGGTAATTGACTGACTGGAAAACAATCTGTTTGTTGAATCCATATTGGAATCAGAACTTTGAAATACTGTATTACTAAGGTAAAAGTGGCACAATCTGCAGACTGACCTGTAGGAGTCTCTGAAACTCATTGTGTCATGTCCAGAGTCTTCCTGGTCCTCCTCAGAAACTTTGAAACAAACCTTCTTGATTCCACCATGCTCAGCTTTGTCAGAATCACTCTCTTCTGTTGCCAGGGAAGGTGAGGATGCCTCCTCAGTAGATGGTGGCTCACAGGCACCAGCTTCTGTAGGTTCTGTTATAGTGGACAAAAGTCTGCAGAAGCACAACACAGAGCTCTCAGTCCAACAAACGAACCATCATGACTAAGGCTAAATGCAGCTATGTGAAATCAGAGCTAACGTTGTGAGCACTTCACATAGACTACTACCTAACATCTGATCTGAACTTGCTCTCAGTTTGAGGCCATTCCCCCTTGTCCTGTCACTCTCGGCCCTTGTAAAGAGTCTCTCTCCATCTTTCTTGCAGGCTCCCATCAGATACTGGAAGGCCACAGGTAGGTCACCCTCCAGCTTAACAATCCAAATTCTCTCAGCCTTTTCTTACAGCAGAGCTGCTGTCCCTCTGATCATCTCTATGGCCTCCTCTGGGCTCTCTCCCACATCCTTCCTGGACTGGGCAGCCCCGAGCTGGAGGCAGCTCTGCAGGTAGGGCCTCACCTGAGCAGTGCAGAAAGGCAGATTCCCCCTGGCTCTACCTGCGGGGATGAGCCCAGGACTGAATGGGAGTGCTGGTGAATGAGAGGCTGGACACAAGGCTGCTAACACAGGGATTATTATTGCTCTTGTTATTGCTGAGCTTACACAGAAACTTTTCTGCCCCTCATCCAGCCAGGGGAGGGGCGGGGGTGTGCAGGAGGCTGGGAGGACACACAGCCAGGAGAGATGAGGCCAGCTGACCCAAGGGATATTCCACATCATGTGACACTATGCTCAACATATAAAGTGGGCAGAAAAAGGAGGAAAGGGAAGATACTGGGAGTGGTGGTGCTTGTCTTTCCAAGTCACCATTCCGCAGGATGGGACCCCTGAAGGTGGTTGAACACCTGCCTGCCCACGGGAAGCAGTGAATGAATCCCTGGTTTTGCTTTGTTTGTGAGCAGCTTTTGTTTCACCTGTTGAACTATCTTTGTTTCAATCCACAAGTTTTCTCACTTTTATTCTTGTGACTCTATTCCTGATCCCTGTGGCAGGGACTGAGCAGTGGCTGTGTGGGGCTGAGTTGCCAGCTGGGGTCAAACCATGCCAGTGCACAATGGGCTGTTCTGTTCATGACTGGGACTCCTGGAAGTGGCTGTCATCAGCTTAGGGCATTGTACAGCTTCTTTCTACACAGCTCATCCCTGCAGCCCCTGCTACCAAAACCTTGCCTCTTATGCACAAACCACAGACACAGACACAGACATAGACACACTACTTCATCTTTCACCACTGCTACAAGGAGACCTGTGATGAAAAAAGAGGAAGAGAAACCATAGGTTCCATAGAGAAACTGGTCTGCAATTACAAGTTTTGCTTAGTCTGCCTTATGACAGATCAAATCTCAAGGGCTCTTGACAACAAATAGATTCTTATTTTGGAATATAGAGTAAGCAAAACAGTGGCTGTCAAATTCAGGTAGACTTTTAGAAACAAAAGACAGCAATACGAATATGGATGGACCTAGTAGCAGATTTGACACAAGCAGTGAGGAGCTGTGATACATGGGCAGGAGTAAGAGGTGAGTGAAGAGGCAGACAGCTGGGACAAACAGCACAATGTGTTTGTGGAGGTTACTGCCTCAACATTGTAAGAATTTCTCTCCCCACTGCATACAGGATTTTCTACTCACTTATTTATCTGAACAACATACTGCTTCATTTCCTTCACTGCAATGTCAAGTTTGTTAAAAAGGTGCAAGTAGGAGTCCTGCATCTCCCAATCTTCCTGCTTCAGCAGGAAACTGAGTCCCCTTTCTTCCCGAATTGTTCCTTCATTCTGCTGGCCACAGCTACCATCAGGATCTCCATCTTCTGGGGCTGGACATCTCCAGGATGGTGCAGCCATAGTGGTGATGCAATGCTGAGTATATGAGACTGGATTTAAGGTACCTACTAAACATTAAAGGATCTAGTTAGTATCTAGAAAGTCTCTCATGACTTTCTCCACTCCCTCCCAGTGATGATCATTAGGCTAAGTGGAGTTTTAACAGGAAAAACTAAAATTTCACAGAACAGTTTTATATAATTACATTATATGACAAAATAATTTTGAAAAAAAACAAAGAAGTTGGGCTTTTTTTCCTGGCATGCCAACTGGATATTTTAAATTTATTGCAGTTCAGAAACTGGCTAAATTATGGAAGTAAAGACCAATGTCCACATGTATACTCATACAGACAAAATAGAAGCTCTCTAAAATCATTTGTCGAAAAGTTAATGAATTTGGGTTCTCAGGAGTCAGCCTATGCTATTATTCCAGCTCTACAGACATTTACACTTACACATATACATATATAAAGGAATAGGATTCTGTCCTTACAGAAGATAAATTAATTCTTTTTCATTTAGATTTGCTGACAGTTTTCGTTTTGGTTGCAGTACTTTACTAACTACCTCAGCTCACATTAAAAATACTAGTGCCAAAGCAAGCAGGGCACCTTTATAGACTTCAATTTGAATAGTCAATGCCATTGTTCAGAAGGTTGCTTAGTCTGTACTTCCCTCTTCCAAACATTCCTGCACTCTTGACCTTCACGTAGCAATGAATCAGAAGCATGTTAAGTGAGATCATGATAAAGAAATGTTGGAACTCAATAGATTGTAGGAGAAATGCTGCATAGCAGCAATTTATCAGAAAATAGATCCCCTGTCTGAGAAGAGACTTTCAACTCCAATGCACAGAATTTATCTAGCAATGAGAGTGGAAAGCAGCACTACAATGTGATTGACTTCAGTTTTCCCCCTGAAAGAAGCACTAGCATTGCCATCAGTCCCTGCTCACTTTTAGTCAGCAAGTTACCTCTAGTAAGGACACAGCACCCAGGCTCACATCTACCATGAGATCACGCCCAAACCAGTTTAGCTAGCAAAAGCATTGCACCTGAAGCCCCTCCATGCTGAAAGCAATTACTTTTTCACAACACAAGAGGGCTGCCATTTAACTATAAAATTTTAAGGAGGAAGAAAGGGTACTGGCAAGTACTATGTTTCCTTGGAACTTACATTTGACTTTGCTGAGTGAAAAACACAACTTTTTATACAGATAAAATCAGTATGACTTGAAAGTTAATGATCACCTTGCTCTGGATCAAGACCAATAATAGAAGGTTTCCGTCCAATGCGAATACTGAATGATCTCCCTGCTGAGGTAGTGCTTTTGGGGTATGACACCTCCATGAGGTTAATATGGCAGTTGGTGGGGCAGAAATCCATGCTGTTGAGGGAATGTGGTTCCATAATGGCTTGTTTGAAGGCTGGGCTCACCTTTGTTTTCAATTCATCTGCAAACTGGGAGAAATTAAATATATGTGTGCTACTCCACTTTCCAAAAAAATTTGATGCAATACAGACAATTGTTTTCCTTTCCTGCCTCCTATTCCAGAAATCCAGGAATTCGGATTTCTTTTGCGGATGGAGTAACATGTTAAAATAAAGCTCATAAAACAAGGGAAAGCAACTAGCTATACCTCCTAGCACTCTCTTTTCAAGCAGCTCAGGTAACTGTACAAAACAAGCACACACTCTGTTTGTTTACACCATCATACACTGTTAGTTACATTCCTGTTAAATAAGACATGTATCAATCTGTTCTCATATTTATTCATTCACACAGTGGAAAGGAACCTGCAATAATATGTTTTAACCTACAGGTCTGACAAGCAGAACGGAGTGATTTACAGACAAGGTATTTTTCATTCAAAACTTGCAGTTTCAGTAACTTGCAGAGCTGTTCTCACGCCTCCAGGACACCCACCTCAGAAACAGTTTGGATTCATTAATAAAGAATACTAAGACCCCCTTATAACAATGAAGCATTGTCTCAAGACTTCACCAATAAGCAGCAGTGCTGTACCTCCTGGTAGCTCGTGAGCCTCCTGCTAATGCTCTCCAGCTTAGTGTCGCAGATTTGCCGGAACTCGTACTGGGGCATGGTGGCCACAGCACTGCTGAGGGACAGGAGCCTTTCACAGCTCCTTACGAAGTGACTGTCCTCTGCAGCAAAGGCCGCCAAAATCTAAACAAAAACACAGCATGTCACTAATATGAGTCTTGACAGGGAGAGAAAATAGACTTTTCTTCCACTCAGTGAGTAGTTAAGCCCACGGCTGAATGAAGCTGCCTCCAGAACAAGCTGCCTTTATTATTGCCTGAGAACCACTAATGTGTCTAACCCTCAGAGACATAGAACACTCCTTAAAAAATGCTTAGAATCACAGAAGTGGATCAAAATATCCACTGTCCAAGTTACCTGCTCTTGCATACTTTCATGGGACATAACAATAATGTTACTGGGATGTGAACAAACATTCACTGCTTGCTCATTTTTGTCAGAGATGACCAAGCCACTCAGCACTCTCTGCTACCTGCCAATAGCAGCACTTCTACCCAATTCCTGTAGCAACGCATCCATCCTCTCAGGTGGGAAAAAGCTGCTTGATTTTCTTGCAAGGTAAAGCAAATTCCTGTCTGAAAAGATTAATCTTAAATATCAGCAGAGCATCTGTTACCGGGCAGATAAAAGCAAGAATTCCACAGCTGAGGGCTCCCCTCCATCTGCCTCAACAGCTAAAGTCCTAGAAGCACTAGCTGATTTGCTTATACCAAACAAGCTATTGTAACTCAGTACATTCTACTGAACAAAACTCTAAGCAGGGCTGAGAAGACCAATGTCAACCTCAACTGAAGAGCCAAGCCCACAGCAGCCAATAATAAGCTCTATTATTGGTTTCCCACTCTGTTTAGGAACAAAGCTGACCACATATGGT
Organism: Erithacus rubecula; assembly: GCF_903797595.1. Classification (NCBI taxonomy): domain Eukaryota; kingdom Metazoa; phylum Chordata; class Aves; order Passeriformes; family Muscicapidae; genus Erithacus; species Erithacus rubecula. The sequence goes on along the minus strand of NC_136670.1, from coordinate 14,535,254 downwards.
TTTCAGTACCTTTGCAGTGAGATTGAAGCAACCTTTTGGTTCCACAATTTTCTCCAGAACAAAGGATTTGATTCCTGCACTGCTAACATATTCATACACCACCCCATGCTCCAGGTGGGTGTTATCCACAGTCAGGCTGATGAGAGGGGTTTCTTCACCAATGACCAGTGGAGAAATAACAGTCTGTGGTGTCTGGGCTGGAACCAAAGAAGAGTCATTAGATGTGCCTGGCAGCACATGTGAACACAGGCCTGCCCAGGCAAGAGAAACCTGCAGAGAAGTATTGAATGCAGAGACACAACCTTTGGCTCAAGAACTATGTGCTGCTGGAGGCTGAGAGAATATTCTTGGGAAGATATTCGCTGTTGGCCATTAATGGCGACAGTGGCAGTTTTAGATAACACACGCTCTCCAATCCCCATTGTGATGTTCCTCCACGTGTGCACTTATCCATGCTCAGAACACTGCTTCCAGTTCTGTTCATGGATCCTAGCAGAAGCTTATAAGGGCAGGCAAGTATGTCAATCTCTGAGTCCTGCTGTCTGCAATAACTCTCTGAGACTGAGATGTGAGGGCAGGGATGTGATGAGAAGACATAATTTTTCACACAAATTCTATTGTCACTAGGACCAGATTCAAGTTCCAGTCAGATTGAGATTTTCTAGGGAGTTGCTCACAGACTTCTACCAGGGCACTGCTGCAGCTGTTCCACTGTTGGAACATTGTGTGACCATGAGATTACCAGCAGCACCAGACCTTACATGGCATCTGCACAGACGTGTATCTGTTCCTACAGAAGCTGCCAATGGCATTAAGGGAGTCTGGGCCTTTACAAAATTGAATTTTGCTTTAGCAGTCAAGTAATTACCTAACATCTACTTTTTCAAAATCAACATAAAAGTAGACTTGTTTTTCTGAGCTAGGCTTTCAAAAGTTGTAAGAAATACACCCACACGTTTTCCTGACACAGAGGTAACATGCCTTGAAAACTTGCTCCAGGTCAAAGTAATTTAACATCCTAATCTTTAGTCAACAGTAACAGAAAATACTAGGTGGAGTTACTTGCAGACCTTCCCTGTCCATCAGCTACTGCCCATAAATGTGTTTGCAGGAGCTGCCAAAGGATCCTAAAAACGCTGAGTCTCTTCATTCCCATAATTGGCTGTCTTGTAAAGAACAGAGAGACTCACAGGTGCATGATTTCAATGTGTTTTCTCAATTTTTTCTTCCCCTGAATAAACTGCAGCAAGGAAATAATTCCTCTGTCAGACATCATTCAATTACAAAGCTTTTCTAAGACAAGAGATATTCTACAATAATAATTATAATTTATATTTCTACTGTGTTTTTCCTTCTGAAAGCCCCTGAATTGTCCCTAGGCTTTCTTCCCTCAGGAGGATCTTTACCTGATTCCTGCTGGCTTCTCTGAAGGGGTTCCAGCTCTGCCTGTCCTCCTGGTTCAGAGCTGTCTTTGCTGGAGCCTGGGCGGCCGCCGTTCCAAGGCACAGGGGATGCTGCTTGCTGAGCTCTGTCCTCTTCAGCATCTTCATGTGTTCTGTACACCCACTGGTACAACCCCTGGCAAAACACAGGCTTCAGCTAGGACCTCAAAATGCCCAATCTCCTAATATTTGGACTACAAAGGTGAATCTAGCCATCAATTCTTTACCTTCTAAGTAGGCTGAAATATCAACATTCCCCCAGCTTTTCTCTGAACTTCAGAGAACATAAAATTTAGGTCAACACCTGGGTAAACTCCTATGGTTAGTAGCAGTTAATAATTTTCAGTACTGTATGCATGAAATTGCTTTCATATTATTTCTAGGTGTTTTGCAACTATGGGCAAATGGAATCAGGTCCACTCAGTGACAGCAGGACCCTGGCATAGAAGGAAATTAGTCAACACAAACATGTAGATGTTCTTTTTCCAAAATATTTAGTGAGCATAAAAGCTCACAGGAAAAGGGAAGGGCAGAAGAAGGGTGGGAATTAATGCACTTTGAGGCTGTGCCTTCATACCAGTGCTTCCTGCTGCCTGGCCCTATAGGCTGTGAAGTGCTCCAGAACTTCCTTGTAACTTCCATGTGTTGCATTATTCCCATTAACTTTCAAAATACACTGCCCTGGATGAAGGCCTAGGGCTGCAGCCTCAGAACCTGAAAAATAACAGGAGAGAAGTTGGCAGAAATGCTATCTGCCTATGGATGGGAATACTGGAAAATTTGCAAAAGCTTTCTGGCTACAAAAAGTAAGAAGAGCTGAGTCAGTCCTGTCATGCCTTAGCTACTATTCAGAGAGCTTTGCTGTGGAAAGACAACATCATGTGTCTATCCTTCATGTTTTCAGCAGTGCTGGGAGGATCAGCAGTCTCCCAGATCTACATGAATTCATGCTAGAAATTGACATTTCTGTGGGAAATCCTTTGGGATTCTTATATGGTTCTGTTTTAGCCTTATGGTTGCATTAGCTGTGGTCTTGCTTAAGGACAAGCTGTTTTATTTGTTCGGGCCTCTTTGCACCTGAAAGACAGAACACTTGCATGTTACACACTTTGCCACAGAAAAAGACTATGATGTCAAATGTAATTTGTCTTTTCCAGGCAAAATCCTGAAAAGGGACAATCTTTCTATCTGCGATTTCCAGCTTGCATTCCAAACTGTGAGAAAGTAGTTCTGGGTGCTGCCACAAAAGGGTGTAATAAATGTGTGCCCAGGAACACCATCTGTGGGTGCTGCCTAGGCTGACTGTACCCAGCTGCAGCCACACTTGCTCTGAAGGAAGAAGGGGTGCATGTTTAAATGGTCGTATTTTCTGCATCTGCTCAACAGAAAGGTTAAAGCTGTGCTTTGCTTGTAGCTCAGTTAATATTTCAGGTACATAAGTAGTAAATATCTCTGTCAAATTGTGTTTTCCCCTTTTAAAAAGATCAAGGAGAGCAGTTTGCCTCATAGTGGCAATTTGTAGCAATATATGCCTATGTAAAGGGACAAGTAGTCTCCAAGTCTTATGTCATACTTTGTGATGTCCAGATGGTGTTATGACTTGTCTACCAACCTACTGATCCTGCTGCCTCTTCAAAACCCCATGACTCAAACTGTGGATGACTACAGGCAAAAATATTGAGGAAGCAACAGACAGCATGACCCCTCAACTACTTAGATGATAAGCAGTTTGAGACAGAAAATCTCACCCTGTTCTATGGTTATGTGAGTGTAATTCTTGTCTATCACAGGTTCTTGTCACTATGGCCACTAAATTTGTCAGAACTTGCATAGAACAAGCTGGACAATGAAACCTGGATCTGTCTTTGTTAAAAGATATATATATACATACACACACTTCATATACAGGTCCATTCAGCTGTACTCCCAGCTCAACTGCACCACAGAGTTTCTACTGACCTCTTCCTACTGCGTGAACGTACGGTGGTGCTGCTCCCCGGATCTGAAAGCAAAGTGCTCCAGGACAATCTGGAATTTTAATAATCCTGCAGATAAATCAAGGAGAAGAGAAAGCTTGGTTCTAATTTAGGCTGCCAGAGTTCTGGGCAGTTCTTAACAGCATCTTTTCTTGCCATTCACAGCTGGCTTGGGATGAAAGAAAGCATCCACAATATTTACAAATAATTAACAAATAAACAGATCTGAATAAATATACTCCATCTTCAATCTCCAAGGCAGACAGAAGATTCTATTTGTTAATTAAAATTTGGCATATCTTAATTTATTACATCTTCAGGTGAATAATACTTGACAGAAACTTTCTAAGGCATATATATTCACTTCCATTTCTATGCAAACTTCAGTGCAGCTGTGCTGACCTATACCAGCGGAAGATTTTTTTCCACTAAAAAATTCACAAAACCAAAACAGACTGGACAAGACATCCTGGACTAGAATTCAGCAACAAATATTCACATTCAGTTCTGTGGCACATTCTGGGATTACAGAATCTAACAATACACAAGACACTAACAGGGCCAACTCTCATTATAAGAAACAGACTGAAAATCTGTAAGGGCTGATATTGACAGAGTCATCCTTATATAAGCCAAGTTTTAATGGATGGAAATCATTTTCCCATGCACACAACAGAGTGTGAGAAGCTTCACACCTGAGAAAGAATGACAATCCTTGTGATTCTGTTTTGTTTGTACACAAGGAAACCAAAGTTATCTGCAGTATAAAGAGAGCACATGCCAACCTCTCCTAGCAGCCCAAGGGCCATCACTAAAATCAAGCCATGACCCTTGTACCTCTCATTTCTGTCAAGTTTTCCTATTGAGTGGCTTCTGCACAGCAAGGTGTTTACACAGGCTGCACTACAACTGTGGAAGTACTACACAGGAACTGACATTTCTCACTAATCTTCTCTCTCTGCCCATCTTGGCACTTACTCTTTTGATTTGGTGGCTACCAGAAGCCTGAGTGGCCTCCGTGAGCAGAAGGACTGGGATAAGATGGTTTCCACTTCAGCAAACGGGCGCAGGAATACTAAATCCTCATTGATGGAATAGATTTTTCTTCCTGCTTGCAGGCCAGCCATCTGCAAAGGGAACAAAAACCACAGAGAATTTTGGATCACTGGCAGCAACTTGGAAAGCTCAGGCTTCAAGGTTCAGCTGTTCCCTACTTATGGACATTTCTAGGATTACTTCATATGGAATACTTTGTATGTATTGTTGGTTCATCAAATAATTTGCCACTTCCCCTAAAGTTTTGTGCATTTAAAGAAAACTAAGAGATTTCTGCAGTATCATTAGGAATATGCCACTCTACAGATGTATCTTAGTTTGCAATAGCTATATCTTAGTACTTTTCTGCTACAAATTTTAAAAGGACTATTAAAAAAGGAGACTATAAAAAAATGGGTGAGGGGACACAACTGAAAACTAGGAGCCCATAAAGACTGGCTGTGACACCCAGTGAGACACAGGAGTGTGACCTCCCACACCTTGGGCACAGCAGCTGTGGACAGTTTTCAGCCATCAGCCTTGCAAAACCAACCTATGCCTAGTTATGTCAGTAAATGTAATCTGGTTTGAAGTGGTGATAAAAATTGTGTCTGCTTTAAGTGAAGTACTAGCTCTTCATTAGCCTAAAAAGCCGTAAGATTTTGATTTTAATCTCTAGGTTTTGCACCTAACTTTAGTTATTTGGCAGTGGTCACAAATCCAGTGACAAGACTGAGATCCCCTACTCTGCCCACTGGACAATAGCCTCAAACATAACCCCTGATAATCTCTACCAGTTAAAATGTAACACAGCAACATTTGGACTAGGTGTTAGGTATCAAGGAACCAGTAAAAAATTCTTAAACGGTCCCAATTAGAATTACTTTGTATAACTTCAAGGTTCAGCAGTTTGGTTTCCTCCTAAATATGGCAAACCCTTTTCCATTCTGCCTGGAATCCACAGACAAGTTTCTTGACTTGATAAAAGAGGTCCACACATCACTACTCTTCATACACTCTGGGTCAGGGAGATACAGATTTAGTTCTTTGCTGGACCAGCATTATTAGATCAAGTCCAAAAAATTGACTCATGGACAAAGACTACCTTGAAAGATCAAGAAAAAGATTCCTTATGAAATGGTATGCTGTCATTGTCCCCAAACACAACAGATTTGCAGGTTATTTCCCAAGCTTCCAGCCAAACAAAGGGCAGAGGATTACCTGGCAGGCAATGGTTCACATTTTGCACAGGTTTAGATTAATATCATTTTTGGCCAACCTGTGTTGATTTTGAGCACTAGATATAGCATGGGGTTGGTTTCTTTGGCAACCATAAACCAAATGAGAATCATGAATACTGAAATAATTTCACTCTAATACTAAACCTTAGTTCAAAATTCCTTCCAGTGTCACATTCTCAACTTGCTAAAACCAGTCTGTCTGCTTCAGCTGTTTCCATTAAGCAACTTATCCATGAGTTATTTGTAGTCCAAAGGAGTAACTCGCAAATTTTAATGTGGAATTCAAAGATTCTAATGGCTGTCCAGGACTTTTAATTAGAAGCTCTGTCCTGTGTGCTGCCACAATTTACTGTGAAACCCTTGACAAGTCATTCAGTCCTCTCTTATCTTCACCAGTTTACCTGTGTCTTATTTTGGTAAATGGAAGATCGCACTGTGTTACCCACATAAGGATCCTGCAGGGCTAAATATGTGATTAAGAAATACTCAGATCCTAAGACATTTGAGTCATCTATGTGCTTCAAAGAAACAAAGCAAATACATTCTACAGAACTCCTGAAGGAGAGGCTGTCATCCAATAATATACCAATAATATTCAAGTCCCCCAGTAATGCCAAAACTCTTATCAGTTTACAGAAACAGCTGATTACCAGGATTTGTAGAAGACAGCCATCTTCTATTAGCTGCCTTTAAAGTAAACAGATTTTAAAAGGATGGTTTGTAACTTTACTAAGTATTGAAACTTCCTAGGTACCAAAATATGAATGTGAGGTCCTACCTCAGCAGAAGACTCTCGTCGAACTGACTTCACCACAATTGCTTTGTTCTTTTCTTCTATGTCAAATCCATAGTCATCCTCTTCTGGTAAAATCTTAAACAGTGCACAATATTTACACATATTTATGCTTCATAAATATGGAGTTCACAGAAAAGGTGAAGACTCAAGATGAGAAATGAGACCTTTCCTTATGAAACAGAGCTGATCTGGAAAGGGACTACCAGATCATTTCACCTACATAACATGAACCATTAAATTTAATCTTAGTTATTTCTGCATTGAGCCCTTAATGTACACCAAAGCAGATTTTCCAGAGTTACTAGGTATGATCTGCAGTCTTTAAGAAGTGAAGAAATCTATTCCCACTCTTGCGAGTTTGTTCTAATGGTTAATTAACTCTGAGAAACTGCATTTGGTTTTAACTCCTAGCCCTTCATCCTTCAATAGAGCTTTCACTTTTAGATTACAGAATTCATCATTATTCACTATTTTCCACTGGTGAATGTACTACAGATTGAGTGTAGACATTTGTTTATTTTTTAGAATACATCCCACCTACCTGATAATGAATGATCTGCTTCTCAGCCATCAGCTTCAGACAAATTGCAGATCCCAGGCCTACCTGTTATAGATCTAAGTACACACTACATAATTGTAATTAATACAGCCCTTCTGTGGCTGCACCTACCTGGATGATGAATGCCTCTTGTCACCCCCTTCCCAGCCTGTCCCCTTGGGATCAGAAATCCCTAGGGGATGAGCTCCTTAGTGGCCTTCTTCCCAGAGGTGTTTGAAATCCATGACTTTAATTCTCTAACCACAATAGACTGTGGTACACCAGCACAATGAAAAACAAAGGGAAAGCTCTTCTTTGCTCTCTCTGCTGAAATTTTGCAGAGTTGGGCAACTACTGCCCCACTTTACTGAGGATAGGAAATGTGGGATACCCTGGAGGAGTCCCAGGAGTTAACAAAGGCCTGAGAAGTTGATGACATTTTGAGTTCCAGTTCAGACCTCCAAGTCAGCACAAGAGTTTTGAGAATGCTACAGAAAAGGTACACAGGCATCATCTTCACAAATCCTTGAGAATGCTTCTTTTGAGTCTTTTGGGACTCCATCATCACATGTGCAATTAAACCTCTCACTCAATTGTGATCGTGGCAAATCTCTACAGGAAACTCTTCTTTGTCTGATACCCAGATCCAAGCAGCCAGCTCTGATTTGTGATGTGGTCACAGTTTGGGATAACAAGCAGAGATGCTGACCACAAGTTCACAGCACACTACAGTACCCAAATCACAATGCCTGGAGTCAGGCCAAAATCCAAATTTCCTTCAACTATGCAAAGAATGTTGCATATTCTTTCAGTTTGTCAAGATTTATGTCCTTCAATGAAAAAGAATTGTGCAAATAAATAAATACTAGATCTTGTTTGAATCATGTTTTCCAGACTGAAAGCACTTTGTTCCTTGGCAATTTTAACAAGTATTTGCCAAGGTTTCTGTTGTTTTCTGTTTACAAAGGCAAACTTTCCTGTAATAGAGCAAACTTAGATGAAGGGGGAGGGGAAACCTACCCATTAAACAGCTAGAATTTCAACAGCAGTAGAAAAGCATATTTCAAAATAGTGCTGAGGAAATTCCAAAAAACCTTCAGTGCTAGGATCAGAGGATGGGAAGGATTAATGCCCTATCATCAGTGTAGAGGCAAGCAGTGAAATTCCACAGACAGCAAAGCCCCAGGATTACAGCTGCTCATAATTGCTAAACATGGCATAAAGCAGAAATCAGGCACAATTACTTGTGTAATGAATTCACTGTACTGCTTTTGCAGGGTCTTCACAAGTCCCTTCACTCAAGGGACTGTTAATCTATGCATGCAAATGAAAGCAGCTCATGGCTTAAGCATTACTACTACACATTTGACACAAATCTGTGCCCTCTAAGCAGGAAATTTTTTCTTCAGCGTTTGCTCTTCATTTGTTGTCTGTTTGAGAAGGGAATGCACTTTGACAGAGTGACTGATGCACTTCGGATCTGCAACAGCAGCACTCATATGGCTTAGAGAACAATGCCCTGAAATACCTGTGCTCGTATCAGTCTTTTAACTTGCATCTGAATTTACATATAAGCATGCTTGAATTCAAACTGTGCTTAAACTTGATGGCAGATCTCTTCCAAAAGAGTAGAGCCCATTACTTTTTTCCTCCACCATATTAACTGTGGTACCTGCTAAAACATCTCCAGCTCCCTTACACTCTTGCAAGGGCTTCTTGGGAATAGAAAGGGCTTGAGCTGTGCACTGGGAACAGGTGGGAACTTCATTCACTTGCACCTGTGTGAACTGTACATCCAAAACTGCCAGCAGAGCAGGATGGGCAGGAGCTCCAGAAAGGGGCCTGCAATGTCAGAATTTTCCCTGCTCCCAGTGTAAGTTATGCAGTCTGCCTAACAAAAAGTCAGAGCTACAGAAGTTGAGATACACAGCAAAGCAGACCAAGAATGAGTAGCATTTACGAAGTGAAGAAAAACCTAGCTAGGTGTGCAACCGCCAATTTTAATTCTACTCTCTCATTATTCTTCTCTACTATAAAACAATACTATTTCAGAAGAAACATCAAGGTTTACATTAACATATTTCTTACCAACAGATTCTTTCCCAGGATGTTTTCCACGAGCTTGAAGTCATTACGTAATTGTTTGCTCTTGGAACTGGTGCCCTCCATCTCCTCATCAGCATAAAAGCGGAAATATAAGGATTCATCCTTAAATTCACTTTTTTCCAGGACTGGAAATGATATATATGAAATACATACATGCATTTACATGGAGAAAAAAAAAAGAGAGAAACAGAGAAGAAAGTTAAAGGAAACCATCAATATTTCCCCAATCTTTACAGAACACAGATCAGATGCATCTCTATCAGTCAGTTCCTGAGCTCTGTATTTTTAAGCTAATTCTGCATTTTAGGACAATAATTTTCTTCACAATGTATAGTAGATCATGACATGATGTGACCTCTCTGGCATGCAGAATTTATATAAAATGTGAAAGATCCTCTTGGAAGGAAGGTGATGCTCAAAACCTCGCTCCTTTCCTACACCCAAATGAATACTGTAAAACTACAAAAGGAGCAAAGAGGGGTTAAGGGGCTCTTTAAAAGCATGTAAGGTATCCACACAGACTAAGGCTCAACCTTAAAAAAATTGAGCAGGAAGTGAGATCTACAAAATTCTAGAAGGCACGAAAAAGTTCTCTGCCAGTTTTTCAAATACAAGACCTGAGGGCTTCAAATAAAAGCAGCAAGTGATGAGCAAACTCCTCCATCCAACATGTACTTATGGAAAGGTCTTCCTTAACAAAGGATGCAATAAATGCCAGAAGTTTGCATGGGCTCACAACAGACCAAACTATTTTTAAAAGACTCCAACTGTTCTTGCATTGTTATTAATTTCTATGCAAGTTCTCCATTAGTTATTTAAAATTATCTGCCCTCAGAAACACTATTCAAAATACAGTGAGTAAATGTTATTTATCTATGCCTAAAATGTAATGTTTCATTTGACAAACAGTTAGGATTTGTATATTCTATTTCATACTGATACAGATGTGATTTGTTTACTTCCCCTGTTTGAGGATGGATGATGTCTAACTTGGCAATTTGGATTGTCTAACTTTTTAGATTTGGGTGCCTGAGCACTGAGGATTGTGTTTGTTAACCAAAAGGCAAAACTTAGCTAATTTTACTTAACATCTGTTATTTTTTGGTGATATTTCAGGACAGTACTTGACTTGTGCATTGCTCAGATGGCTCTGGAAGAGACACAGTGAAGGAATATGCTCCTTCTGGTGTAATCCCTTCAGTGCTTCCCATAACTGTCAGCTCCCCTGGGAAGACACAGCCTTAGCCATCAATTGGCTCGGGGACTGTGCTCTAGAAGGGGCCACGGGAACGCCTGCAAATCGTGTACAGCACTTATGGAAAGCCTAGGAAAGCTCATCTGACTGAAGTAAGAGCTCATTTCCATTGGCTGGGGGAAGTAACACTGATGCATTACCATGATGCATGAAGCCATTATTGCAGAGTCCCACACCCAGGGCAACAGCTTCCTCCCGAGTCTGACAGTCTCCCTGAAAACAGGAGAAGAATGTTACACCTCAGACTGTTTTCTGAGATAAATTATTCCCCCTTCCCCCCCACCATAGCTTGAGGCTCTGAAATCAGCAGGATGATCTATGCAGGGAACCATTAAAACAGGTACCCACTGCCCAAACACAGCTCGCTCCTCCAGACACCATCTCTCCCTCCTACAGGAACCAGGGGAACAGGGACTAGCACTGAGGCAAGATACCACCTTATCTCAATGTCAACACATTTTATTTGAAATCAGGGGATTGGACCCATTAGTCACAGACAATAAAACTCCTTCTTTGAAGCTGAGAGATCCCATCCATATTCAGCTCAAGGGAGAAAAAGCATGTGAACTCCAAGGGTCAGACAGGTTAAAACTACAGTGGCAGTTTTCTTACACAGGAGATTACAAAGGCTTCAGTTTCTCACTACCTGGAGACTTGAGTGTAGTCATTCAAAACAGGTACCAAAGGTGACTTGCAAATTTACTGACTTCCCTGAAACAGCAGTCTTAAGCTTCACATCTACAACTCAGTTAAATACAAGAAAAGCCTAGTTTTCTCCATGTATCTGCTAATTTTCAGTCACAAGTAAAGACTTTGCAAAAGAGGTTGAACTTTTTAGGCAAGTAAGCTTTAAATTGTGCTGGTAAAAATCAGAAGGCACTACTGGTCTTACAAAGATTGTTAATGCTGGTCCCTTGATGCAAGGTGAGCAAAGGGACAGGGGAACCTGGTGTCTGCTATCCCGTGACAGCAGCTGCTCAACTCGTTCCAGCATGGAGGGCACCCGCTGCTTTGGCAACAGAAGCAACTTCAGTGGATTACCTTCAGCCCTATTTAATGAGAAGCTGTATCCTCCACAAGTATTACACCTTTCCTGCCCTCCATCTGAAGAACTAGACACCCGAAAGCTCTCACAGCAGCTTCAGGGTAGTGAGCTGACTTTGTTTTAAGCAATCAAGTACCCTCTGATCTTGCCAGCAGAACATCAGTTCTTCAAATCCTGCTAAGCAGAGCAGTACTTATTTGCAGAGATTCATAGTTTTGTCAAGATTCATAGAGATTTGCCAAGCAAATGCTGGCAAAGTCCAACACTGTGGTGGTATCAGCATTATTTAAATACAGGATAAAACAGGATCAGCTCTGCCAATCCACAGCACTACTAGCTTTTGTTAAAAGCTGAGAGCAGAAAAGGCACAACATTTACAAATTAAGAACTAAATACTATTGTCCCGGTAGAAAAGGGATCAAGGTGGTTTTGAAAAAATTGCATGACTGTGTAATCACATAAGGAAAGTCAAGAAAATAGCTTAAAGAAACCAGAAGTTTAGCTTTTACTATAAACTAATTTCAGGTCTTCAGAAGTCTTCTCTCATTTCCAACACCCTGTTATGAGACAATGCTCAACGCTCACATTGTTTTATTTTATGGGATAAATGGGTAGTTTGTTTTACACAGACTGGGATTTAAAAATCCCATTTATTCTTTAAACTGTAAATAAACTGGAGGAGAAATGCCTTCTAATGTTACCATGTTAAACCTTTAGCAGTCTGTGTTTGTTCTAGGCAACAAAACCTTTTCATAGGAAGGGTCTAAACCAGATTTGGCTACTCCTGATGACCTCAAAACATTCCCCTAGCAAAACAGCATCTCTAATTAGAAAATAGAGCCTAAATTCTTTCAACTCACTAAGTACTTCTAAATCCTATATAGGGTATTTGTCCAAATACAATAAAGACAATAATGAAAATCTTCAGAAAATAGAGCTGTTTACAACAATCAATCTTGAAAAAACACGTCTCAAACCTTTTCATGCAGAAACTAGATGAGAAACTAGATACACTAATTTTGACGTGATAACAGGTTTTTCCCATACAACCTCTCCATTTGAGTAATCAGAATTACAGAAATGGTTTACAGTCAATACCAAAGTGAAGACCCATGTCCAGAGCACATTACTATTACTCTTATTACTACTGCCACCACTAAATGATTATTGCTGTCTAGTTTTGGTAACGATGTGATGTCTAAAGCCCTAATCATGGTGGCTGGCTGCTTTGGGATGTGTAAACCCAGCAATTAAGATGGTCTCAGACCAAGACTGCTTACAAGCTCCCTTGGAGGAAGAAAGAAAGCAGATGCACACAGGTAAGAACAGTAGCCAAACCAATTTTAAATTTTCCACTGGTATATTGAAAAAGGAAAGTTTTAGGATTATGAAGTGCTTCTTAGCAAAGAGAGTATCCTAAACTTTTCTTACCTGTGCAATAAGCCAGTCCACTAGTTTACTTGCAGGGATAACTGATTTGTATGTCTTTAGGTGGTAGTCACGGTCTCTAATTAAAAAAGAGAATGCAGAGCAAATCAGGACTAAAAGGTATACATTCCTTTTATATTCTAAACCTGCATATACTATTGTGACCTACTACTAACAAGCAGTCATCCTTTCTCTCTAGAAAGTTTTAAACTTTTCTAGCAGCTTGAATTAGGAAGATACTTCAGATCTACACAAAGTAGTGTTATTTAAAATTTCTCTAGATGTTGTTTCAAGCCATCTTCAGGGAGCTGACATTCCCACCAGAAGATTCTTTTCACAGATGTCCTAAGCTGCTGCCGTAACTCAGATTAGAATGCTGCTACCAGCAGTTGCACTAAAAATCATTCTCTTCTGGCTGGAAATCTTCCAAAATCCATTGATGTCCACCTTTTGGATCAGTACCAGTCCCATCTATAAGCTTCCATAATTCTTCTCTAGTGTTTACCTATTAATGCATTCACAGACAAAGACTCTACACTTTCCCTCTGTGCCTCCTTTTCGTGAAGCTCGTGGAATTAGGAAGCTTGTAGTCTATCTTGTCAAGACATTTTCCACACTTGTTCAGATTTTACTTCCAAGTAAAATATCCCACAGTAGCCAGACACAAATAGAATACACAGTATCCTTTTATGGAATTGGATTATTTCAGTCATTGTAAATAAAAGGGTTGTGTTTAGTTCTTGTAACACCACTGGCAACAGCTCACACTCAGCCCTTGCAGGGAGCAGCACTGCTCCTGAAAGAAGGAAAAGGAGCCCTATTCTAACTTGATGCTTTTTGCAGTTCTCTTCCATTTCTCTTCTTGAAGCCATGGAGATAACTGATGGCTTTAACCTTTTGTGAAATATTTCACAAGAATTTTGATACAAATATAAGATGACTAGGTGGCTCAGGACATTGGGCTCTAACACCTTTCACCTCCAAGGTCATTGGATTGAATCCAGCCTGGAAGAGGACAAAAACCATTTTAAAGCTGTTTATTGGCCCGTGTGAAATAAGTTTCATGGTCTTGATCCAGTTCCTAGTTCCACATCACAAAAGCCATTACCACAATTAATTTGCATTAATTGGCTCCCTCTCCTTGAGAGTCTCAGTAGAGAGGCCAAACGCTGAATGGGCTATGAAGAATTCATTCCTCTCTCACTCTTGGGGTGGTCCTTCTATCTGAAGCTTGAGCTCCACTTGGCATGACTGTGGAAGGAAAAGCAGCCACTGAGCCTGTTTTATAGTCCAGATGGATCCACGAGGCAGGTCAAGACTAGACTTTATTCTTCAGTTCTGTCAAATCAGCCTCTCTCATTAGCACCACACTATCTGATACTGCCTTTTTCCTAAAAATCAAATATCCATCATCTAAAATCCATCCTACCTAACACTGTTCCTTTTACTAATCATTTGTAGATACAAATATGTTGTGACTAGGTGTTGAAAATAAATGCAGCAGAAATGTTTGTGTGTTTGCAGAATGTAGGGTGTGAGAAATTAGAAAGACAAGTCAGACTTTCAGAGCTTGCAAAAAAACCCAACAAAACATGACAGCATTTCCAGAAATATGTGTCCTCAGAAAAAAAGCTTTCCTCACAGTGCTTACAGTTTTCAACTTCCAGTAATGCACTAAACCCAGTACAAATGCCTAAGAGTTTTCTGGGCAGTTTTTATTTCTCACACTTTTATCTTGGGAAAACACGCTTTTTAAATGTCAGCCCAATAAAGGAAAACATTAAAATATTGAGCACTAATTAGTAGGGAGTTCCAGATGAGAAGCAACTCCCAAAACTTTCCTAGAGATGCTGAGCATTTTGAATAAGCTGCCATCAATCTTGGTCCAAGGCCCAGTCTTTCCCTGCTTGCAGGTCAGTGCTGGTCAGGATCAATGTTAGTTCACTCTCCTTTCTCCCCCTTTCAATCTACCCTGAACAGGAGCAGAACATAGAACACAGAACGTTATCCATAACTATGAACTTCAGGTGAATAATCAAATATAGAGGTGGGAACCATTGAAATTTTGGCAGAACCTTGCTGCCCCACAGAAACTAGAGGAATATTCTTCACAGGGTCTAGCCCAGCAATGCACTGACATCTTATCCATCATATACATAAGTGGGAACAAGTTCTCTCACCTCACAACTTCCCAGAAGTACATCAGAGAAGCATTCAGAATTTCCAAAATGTTTTACTTTTTATACTTCAATCCCCAAAGTAGCATGATTTGTTTCCAGTGGTGAATATAATCTTTCCCTCCAAGTACGAGGGTGTCAGATTTTACTTGAGGAAAAATATAAAGGCAAATACTACTAGAAACTCCAAGGTTTCCAGGCAATAAAACTAAATAGAATTGTATCTCAAGGTTGTCAACAAAACACAACACAACAACACACCTTTGAATTTGTGATTCCTCCAGATCCCTGTGGCACATGTACCTACTATTCCAAGCAGCTTTGCTAATTTTCTAGAAGGAAGGTTGTGCCAAAAAGGCAGCATGAATGAAGGGTTCAGCAATCCTAAGATGCCAGATAAAGCACAGCACAAAGCAAAGGACTTTGCCCAATGAACTTGGCCAAAGACAGCTTCCTCAGCCTAAGGTGAGGCTTGTCAGAGGCAAAATGTCATGCTAAGAAGACATAAAACAACAACAGCCTGAGAGATTTTTTCTAAAATGGCTATAAAAGGAAGAATGAATATGAAAGAGAATGGCAGGAAGAAGAGCCTAAACATACTGAGAATTTAGTCCATTCACAATGATCCTAAAACTTCTGAGAGCCTGGTACCTTGCACTGATTCTACAGTTTGTGTTCACAATGCTGCTAGCACAGATCAATCCTAATATGAGAAGACTCTCCAGATGGGAAGCTACTACAAAAACAGCACATTGACAAAGCACCACAACACCACAAGATGGACCTGTGGAAGTTATTTTGCCCTTGTTGATTCCCTAAAGCATTAGAGTAGATCTACTTCAGTTTGTAGAAACCCTCAGGTCAGGGACATTTTTGAGCTTCACATGCCATCATGTCTACTCCACATATGAATTGCCATCTTCAGGGGTGAAATGTGTACGTGCAAACACACTCGTGCATCTACAGAAGCATTCTGCTGCCACTGGCAGCATCATGGAACTATGGAATCATGGAATTTCCTGCTCTCTCCACACCTTGGGGCTAAGTGAAACCTGTGCCTTGGAGAACAGTTATTCTGGGAGAAAAACCCAGAGGTCTGATGATGCAAATTTATGACTAATGAATGGTAATTGTCATTGCAGCTCCTTCTAGCATGACAGTGGCATCTCTCAGTGAAAATTGAGTTGTACAGCTCATGGACAAGAGGCCAGTCTTGCTGAATTTGGGAATCCAGTAATCTCTACTAGAGGCTTTTTCTATCTCATCAGTTTTTTATTTGTAAGAAAATAAATTCTCCTAAGTGAAAATGCCCTAATCTTTAATCATAAATACCTAAACAGAACAACAACAGAGTTCAGGGTAGTTTTCATTATAGGCCAGAAATGTTCATCTGATGTCACAGTTAGGTAAGCAACATCTGAAATCATCTCCTGTGCTCTGGGAAGAGAGTCACCTAGCACTTGCAGACTATCTCAATCCTTCAGTAGTTATTTATACAGAACCAAGTTCTTAAGATTCCACACAAAACTCCCAGACGTTCTTCAATTACAGCTTCAGCTTTTATTCTGCTTCAGACTGGTTTTCATTTGTTTAGGGAGCTCTCAGTGACAAAATCCTAGCACCATACTGGAATCTGTTTACATCACTTCAGCATCTGTTGGCATTTACTGTAACTCAATTAATACAGCAACTACAATCCCCACCACATGATGTGCCTTAAATCAGAGTCACTGTAGCCATACCCAGCTGCTCACTCTCCCTGAATCCCCAGTTCCAACATCCTCTACAAGCAGCACTGCAACTACAGATCTAAGCTGTGGAGATGGAAGAGCAGTAAAAAAGCCAAGAAAATTCAGAAAACTATTGCTTATAGAAGAAACAAGAAAGATTTCAATAGTAACACCATCCTTTTAACAAAGCCAGATAACAAATCCAGGGGGATCATGAAGAGGAACTTACTTTACCACTGGAGTATACAGGCAGTGCAGCCGGCAGTACAGCCTCACCCCCTGAAGAACAGGAGATGCAGAGTGTTAGCAGCTTTTCCTTTTCAAAGAAACATTGACTAGCTGATGCTAACAAAACCTGCACACTGATGTCTCTACTCAGCTGGAATTTTCTATTGATTAATATTAATATTCAAAACATTTCCTTTAGCCTCTCTGTCAAACGTTCTTTCCTCTTTCCCAGCTTCCAACAGCCAGAAATCTGTTTTTACCTTTAATCACCTCAATTCCAACACTTTCTCCATTAGTCCTTCCTCACAATTAACAATTATGTAGGAAAAAAAATCAAGTTTATTAAAAGGTATGTGGACAAATATGGGATCAACAGAATTAATTTGACAGACAGTTATTAGGAACAATTAAATATTGATCTCTTCTATCCCCTGAACCATCATGCCTAGATTTGCAGCAGACATGCTACCACCTACTGTTTTAACTTGTGTTACTCTGTTGGGACTGCAATCAGCAGTCTTGGGTGCAGCCACAACTGAACTGCAGTTCATTTCTCAGCTCTTCCTCCTCTCCCTGATATGGAATCTCGTGGCACTGGGATGGAGGCTCAGTAGAACACGGATCCACAGCAAAGGCAACCTCCCACACTACAGGGCAGTGACAGACAGAGGGAGAGCAAATCACAAAGTTCCAACAGACCTTGGACACGATGTCTTCCAATTCGCTTCTCGGCTTGTACGTCCCATCATCATAGCGAAATCTGTACATCACCTGTTCATTCTTAAACTGGTGCTTATCTGAAACTGAAACATCAGCTTGATCATTAAAATTGTCTTTTGTCCCCACCATGCTCTATATAGGCCAGTTGGTAAAAACTGAATTTTTAAAGTTTTACTTCAGATTCAGTTTATGCAAGGCTTTGGCAATGGTCCTAGTGAAGGGAATTGGGAACATCTGACCTTTCTCAATGAGTTTTCAACAAAGTGTTGCAAATTCCCACAACAGTTATAGCAGCACTTACAGACATTTTTGTAGTTGCCCAAAACTATGCAACTCCAAAACCAGAAGCATGTTTGTGGCAGGAACTACAGCTGTCAGAGTTATTCTTCTGTCATGGTTCTTATAGTTACCAAAGAGTTCCTTCTAAAAATTAGAGTGTTTTTTTTTTTTCACCCAGAAAAGCAATTTCCCAACAGAGCAGTTAAAATCTCATTGGGTAATGCTATCTGCTGATGGGCTTTAAAGAGTACACAAAAGATGTTTCAATGTGATCAAGAGCCTTTCAAAAGAAGCACTGGCCAAAATCAGAAAATACATTAAAAACACAGCCAGATTCAAATTTATCCAATGCATCAGACTGGAAGATGGTTGCAGTCTACATCCAATTGCATGTAGGTTTATCCAGTCTCTATTCTAAGGCAAACTATTTCCATGGAAGGTGGAGGCGGAAAACCCTTATCCTAAAGATGGCAATTCAGTAACCAGTAGAAGTTATTTGTTTCACTGAGTATAAATAAGTGGCCATTTTAAATATAAAAGTACCAAGAACTGAGCAAATAAAAACTAAGTAATAGAGTATCTTGCAGATTTTACAGTGTGTAGCAGAGAAATGCCATTGTTCCCACCCTGATTTAATAGAAATGCAGGTAGCACTGACAATGTTCCAACAAGCATCCTTCAGTCATGCAGCACTTTTGAACACGCTGTGCTACATCCCAGAACACCTCATCACAACACTGTGACAACACTGCCAGGTCATCAGCCAGCTAGGAGGAAGAAATATGGTCCCTCACTACTGTAAAGAAAGATGTTCTTGCCAAAGGAGCTGGAAGTACACCAAACTCCATCATCTCTTTCTTCTACGGACAGGCAATGACCTGTGCCCCAGTCTAAAAGAGCACTGCTCCACTCTTCTCTGGATTGCTGGTGTCTCATGTGCAACTCTGTACTCATGGACTGCAACACATGTTCAAACACACACAGTACAAAGGAATATGCACCTGATATAGTTCCAACTAAGATGCAGCAGAGAAATCAAGCAACTGCAGACATGAACACTTTCTGGACACTAAACAAGTTCTCTTTTCACGGCATAAGTTTGCCCACTAATTAATCCCAAAAATCACTACACATTTTGAGGATTTGATGGGTATGGCAGCAGAAAGTATTTGAACATATGTGAGCAGCTTCAGTAAGTTTTCCACCCTCATTTCCAGGGCATTACTGAAATCTGATATCTTTTCACAGCATGGCACACTCACCATGATGAATGATTCCATTTTCCAATAGTGCCTGTCCTAGGTTGACCCCTTCCTCTGGTTTGCTTATCTCTCCAATCTCAGTGAGCCAGGAGACAAACTCGCTGCAAAGGGGAGCAGAACACACACAATTAGCTCTGAGTGGCAGCAGGCACCTGCCTGGGAGTCATCAGCCAAACACAGGAGACTCTCCTTGAAGCAAGTGTGAGGACTGTTGCAAGCAATGGTACCTCTAGCTAGTGCCTTCATTTCCTACATTCCTGGAGGAAATGCTCTGCAGAAGATACAGGCTCTTGCCATCACTGCCCTCAACTGACAGACAGTGCACACACAGAAGGAAAGGATGATGCAAATCCTTACTGAGCAATCCAGACATCCACAGGGGAAAAGATTAGCAAGCAAGACTAACTGAGAACCTTGAAGCAAGTTCAACAGTAGAGTATCCTCCCTTCCCAGCTACTTCTACACAAGTTACCTATCCAAGTAGTGTTCATGATTTGACTTAATTACACATGCTCATCTTCCTTCACTGGATCTGATTTCTGTCCCCGGCCCCATAGCATAATTGGATTGGCTTTAATGGAATCACAGTTGGACTTAGGATAGAAGACTCAATCTACTGAATTGAAGCACAGAGCAGTAACAGATAGCATGAGTCCCACTGACAGGTTAATTTAAGGTAATTTTCTGGAGGAGGTGCCTGGCAGATTACATACATCATGCTTCTAATTTATACACAGAAGATGCTAAGTACTATGTGCTGCTCATGCAGCACAAAACAAAACCTCTCTGTTGAGGGGCAGAGCTGCACATATAGGCAGAATAAAAGACAAAAAAATTGATAGATATGTAGGATGCTATTAATTAGAAACAGGAAATCCAAAAAGGATAACAAGCCTGATGAATCCAGCTCTGTCAGAGCCCCAGGAGACTGAGCTGTTTGCTAGGTTAATTAGCAATTATGCTAGAAATGTGTTACAGTCCTGGAGAAGAACAAAAGGAATATATGAAAGTACAGCAACTTATGGGAAATGTGTTCAATGAAACACTTAGGTGCTTGCCAATGTGCATAAAGTTGCTGCTTAACAAAGCCAGTATCCATGTCTCCACCTGTGGGCTTTAACTGAAGTATTTTTAGTCTCTCTGTATTTATCAGCACTGACTGATCAAAGCCATAGGAATTATTTGTATTTTGCCTTTAGAATAATAAAACAACTTCAGGTTGTTGGTTTGCTGAGGGGCTGCTTTGTAGATATTATAGTGCAGAAAAATTAGCAGAATCTATTCAACTATGCCAGGATATTCCCATGGAAACCAGCAGGGTTTCATGAAGCCCCTAAAGCCAGAGTATTGATGAGTCAGGCTGCCTCCTAAGGCAAGTTCTTTTCCCAGTGATTCTGAACTGCTTCTGTAAGGCAGGCCCCACGTGCAGGCCCTGCTGCAGGGACTGCAGCCAGGGCAGCCCCAGGGAGAGCCCAGCTGCTCTGGAGCTCCCCATCAAGGGCAACGGGTCTATGGCACTGCAAAGCACCTAAATGGTTGCCCAAAACTTCAGTGGAAGCTACCCTGTTATCTTTCCTGCTTCTTTTATTTGGGTCTGTCTCTGGAATTTAGGTGGATTGTAAATAGAAGGTTGATATGTGAGCTGAAATAGGAAAATAACTGAAAGCTGAGCTACCCTCACAGCTCTGGAGTTTCCCAACCATGGGATGATTTGCTTAAGAGCTGCTTTAAGATTTCTACAGCATTTGATCTGAAGGCTTTATAAGCCCTGAAAAGGGCATAATCCAAAAATATTCCAAGAGGTTCTTAAGGAATATGCTAGACTATTTCTAAAAAGTCATCAACTCAAAGAGTGGATGGCAAAGCTTAATTTGTTTCCTCATCTCATCTGAAGCAGTTCTCCAGGACAATTGAGAGCATCCTCACTTCCCTGCCAGAGTGCTGCCATGCTCAGCTCTCATCTGACATCCAGGCCATGACACCATATCCCAGCTACACCTTAGAAATTAAGGGATTTGGAGCAACTGTGCTTCTACACAAGAAATACATAGGAAAATCCAACCCCTCCAGGACTGTACAATCTAATCAGATGTGGTTGAAACCTCCAGAGGTTAGCAGATGCTTTCTCTTGCACACTCAAGGTTTTGCAGTGCTGAAAAGAATCACAGCCAGTATATCATTTACACACAGTGACACCAACACACATCATTCCAACTGTACCACCAGCTACTTGCCTAAATGCACAGAGAGTGATCAGGAAAACAGATTGCCACCCAAGCCAGTCAGATGCTCAAGTTAAGTTCAATGAACAGCCTTAAAAATAAATGCATGTGGTATCTCTGAAAATACTAGGATCATGCTGTTTTCCCCAAAAAAACATTTTTTCTCTTGAATTATGAGATGTTATCTGATATTCACATTCCAAGAGAAAAATTATTTTTGTGGCATTCGTATTGCTCTCAGCTGCTTGTAATAAAAAAACACTAAATGCATCTCAGCACAGTTATCAGTAAGTCCCTGATCCAGGAATATCTGCAAAAAATAAACAGAACACAGCCAATCTGCATTGTTCAGGGAAAGCCCTGGGAATGATCCAAAATCTGCCAGTCACGACTGGAATGTACGAGTTGCACTCAGCTGAGTTTCCCAGGACTATACCAACAAGTGAATGCAGAAAAGGCATCAGCAGAGTTATTTGCTGTGGGAACAGCTAGAACATTAGGAGCAATAATCCTTTGGTCAGAGATCAGGATACCTGTAGGTATCTGAGTTTGGGCTCAGTTAGCCACTAGCAAAGGTAGGTCAAGTCCTCACTACTGGATTGTCAGGTGGCTGTGGAGCAAACTGAGGGCACTGAGCAGGACAGACTGTAAGAAAACAGACATTTCAAAAGCAAAAATAGTAGCAGGAAATCCTGGATAAGGCTTGAAACTAAGCATAGTATCAGGGTACCCACAACAGGCTCATACATAACAGCATTGGAAGAATGTTAAGTTTCTGGCCTGGTACTTCTTTTTGCATGGAAAATAGGAACTACCATTATCAGATCTAAAGGCTTTCAGTTTTAATCCAACAAGATCAGCTCCTGGGGAGGAGGGGGGAGAGGATGTGTGTGAAGAAGAAAAAAGCAACTACTTTGCAATATGAAGGATTTTTTTTTTCTAGCTGAAGTATCACTAACCTATGCTACCAGCCTGCCTTCTATTGGACAGAAAGACATTTCCAGCCCTCAGCACTGGCACTGCTGCTGCAAACTGCTGTTACAGAGACCAGAAAGGGAAGGGGAAATGAATGCATAGTGCAGGTTAGGCCACCAACAGCCTGAGTCTGTGGGAGTTGAAGGTTGTTTTCTTACTCCTTTTGCTAGTCTGAAGCAGCTGTAATGACTCACTGTAAAACAGAGTGAGCTGTCACACTATTCATCCTGTGTATAGTGTGAAACAAAAATCAATTATTCTTTTTAATAAATCACTACTAATTTCTAGTAGTGGGGCTTATGGTCTTTTAAATTAAGCTGCATCTGATCTGTGTCACAATGCCATCCCCAGAAATTCTGGAGTCCATTAATTGGTGCAAAAGACCTTTCCAATTCAAATGCCACTTACTTGCCAAGAAAGCACTTGGGAACAGTACTTAATTTTCTTCTCCTGTCTTTGATAAGGTTCACTTTCTTGCTCATCATCATTTGGTACAGCTTCTCTCCTTTCTCTGCAATCATGACATATGCATCCCTCTCCATTCCCAGTTTCAAACCTGGAATACAAAGCAGATATTCCTTCAGATCTTTAACACCAAATAAAATGTTTGCTTGAAGTCAAAAGCTGAGGCCAAATAGCAAAAAATGAGAGAAACACAAAAATCGATTGACTTATTTTCCATTTAACAGGAAAATTAGGTAATGTTTTTATTTGAGTACAAAACTATCATTGGTAAGTTTAGCACCACCAAGATGCAGCTTTTGCTCTCCATTCTAAAAAGCAGCTTTAAACTTATGGTTATATCATATCACACAAAACAGAATTGTTTACAAAACATCAAGAAAGTCCAAAGCAAGATGAACATGGGTCAGGGCAATCCCAAGCACAAACACAGGCTGGGAGAACAGACTGAGAGCAGCCCTGGAGAGAAACATGGGGGCTGCAGGAGGAAGAAAAGCTGAACATGACCCAGCCACACACTATTTACTAATACCCTTTAGCTAAAAATAGTGTTTGACAATCATATTATCCAGTAAATGAAAGAAATACTGCATGACTAAAAGAATGACTGATAATTGAATATAAAGAACATTTCATGTTCACTTTGTAAAAGTTCCCAAGTCCATAGTTCATGCCAGCTTGAAAGTTGCTACAGGCAGGGGGATGATCTCTGAAAACAGCAGGTGTCTCTGTTATAACTATCCTCATAACTGGCATTTTCTGGCCCACTTCTCAGATTTGCAAATTGCTTTCGGAGGACAGCATTTGCAGAAGCTGTTTTGGTGCTGTAGATGCTTTATATCTTCTAGCCTGAATACATAATTTTCTGGATACGTTACTCTAAGACTTGCAAATCTGGGCAACTCTGGAGTCCAAAAGACAGACAGATTTTAGACATCTACAAGACTAACTTGAGAACAGAGAGCCTAAAGTGGTCCTGTACTTCCATGCCTAATTTTAGCAGAGACTGACATTAGTCAGAATTTAAGTGATCGGTTAAAGCTAGGGAAAAGAAGTGTGTATTTTTTGGGAAGAGAAGTTCATCCTAACTGGATGATACTGCAATGAATCAAGGACCTTCTGAGACCTCAGAGCTGTTTCCTAGTTTTTGGAAAACATTAAGGACAAATTTAAATTCTGCCCATGGAGTAAAATGTGCAACCTTTTCCCATTCTCTCGAATACGCATATGTGCATATGCATTTGTCCTGCAAGTTCATTCAGTGCAGTACAAAATACATCATCCACTTACTCTCTCTCTGCTCCCTTTCCTTGATTATAGCATCCAGCCACTTCTGTTTATCTTCAGCAGTCTTGGCCATACAGACAAACCACTTGTTTTTGGCTGTGTTGTGAATCTTCCAGCCATTTGTCACCGTGTAGCCATTGCTGTGGTAATCTGCTGCAAAACACCAAAGCACAAAGCACACAGTGAGCAGGAAGCCTGCTCCTTTAACCAAACACTGTGGGACACTTTCAGCAAAATCATCCTCTTTGAAAACCTTGATTGCTGAGGTCTTCCTCAGCGAGTGCCCATGGAACCAGCTGCATTTCCCACTCTGGAAGTGCAAGCATCACCAGGCTGTTCAAATGGACTGAATGCTTCAGTCCTAAGAGTGACACCTGCTGATTCCACCTCAAAAGAAGAACTAAAGTCTTTTAAATACAAGTCCATCAGCAAAAGAGTCTATGATGATTGTTCAGGTTATTTGTTCTGAATTTTCTGGGGACACGCTATCTTCCTGCACTGTAGGATTTCTGTCCCCATGACACAGAAACTCCTTATGTGTTGACTGTTTAAAGGACATCATACTAATTCCTGACTTATTACAATAGGGGCAGTGGTGGTGAGGCCTTTATGGACGGAATCAGAAACCCACCCAGTCTTCCTGCCTGTGCCAGGATGCAGGAGCCATAACAGAACTGACATTCCCATGTTTCCTCATGGTCACATTCCATGCCACTAGTTTGGATACTAAGGCTAATATTTAGAAGCATTCTAAATGAGAAGAAGATCCAGAAATTCTGTTCTTTTAGCTGTAGTGGCTTAAGATATTTTAAAAAAGGATGGAAAGAAGACAGAAGTAACTTTTATTAAATTGACTTTTATTAGGACAAAAAACAGATAAGTTTTGGGAATACATGCTCTTAATAACGTCATTTCAGAAGGAAGGACTAGTATCTGAAAGCATTCCCAGTCTTTCAACTACATAAATTGGTCCAATAATGAAGGCACTACAGCTTCCATAGATTGCTTCAGATTTCACTAAAGGAGATGGATGAGTACTTTTGCACCACCTTCTGACACAAGATCTGAACTTCCTACATTTGTAAAAGACAGCATTTAGTCACTTACCTGTTCCATCTTCCACATTCTCTACCTCCATGACTTCTGTGTTTATTCGGCCCCTGAAGATATAGAGGGACCCGTTGATTGACTTTGTCCTTTTAGATGCTTTTTTCCCAGTAACTCTGCAATTAGGATGAAGACTGTCAGCAACACATAAGCAAACGATCTAACAGATACATGAATAAATCAATGGCTATTAAAGGAGGATTTCAATACAGTGACTGGTGGTATTTGACCACCCCTCTGACACGAAATAATAGGAACACTCATTCAGATTTCCAAGATAGGTGTGTAGCAGTGTTAGAACAGCAATAACGAGCTTGCTTTGCCAGATGCTGTGAAGAGATGGGTGGCTTCAAGGTTTACAATTCTCCATGACTGGCTGAAATCCATGTCCATGAACAGCACATGGCCTCGGGGTGACAGCTGCAGCATCCCCTGACAGCCTCCCCTGGACTCCTCTGCTCCCTAAAGCTGTGACCAACGTGTGGTGCTCACCAAGCTCCCCGTGTGAAATGGATAAAAGAGGACAGTGCCTCACAGCCTGCCACGTGTTACACGCTGTTCTAGGGGAATCCTGCTAGGGCAATCTTGCACCCAAGTTTATATCCTTCTCCATGAGCTTTACAGAACCTCTGTTGAATCCAGGAAAGCACTGCACTTTTCATTACTACTTTCTGATTTTTATGGCTAAAATAGGTTTAAAACTTTCCAAGTGACACCTGTTGTGCTTTACTCTCCAAGAATAATCTTGCTATGCAAGCCAAAACACAACTGGTCAAATGGTCATTAAGAGGTGGCAGGTGTCCAAACTCCAGTCAGTGAAGGTTCTGCTGTGGCAATTTTCCAGTACCTCATAAGATTCAAACAATATTGCAGTAAAAATCAGGTAAGGAAAAAAATTCTTGTCAGAGTGAAGTGCCTATAATAAACTGAGGTGCGATGAGAATCATCAAAAAAAAAAAAATTATGCTTTTCAGTGGAAATCAGATCCTCAACATCCCATCAGTTTGAGTTACGTTGTCAAACAAAGGTAAACAATCCCAATCCCCTGAGAAATCTAAGTGCTACAGCAGCCTCCTCCAAAATCAGGCCAAACTACAGAGGAGCTTGGTACTGTCTCCTGTAAAAAAAAAAGTTCTCTTAAAGGGCACTAGCACATTTTGTTTTCTAAATCTTAGTGTTCCAGGAAAACTGCCTGGACAGCACTGGAGTTGGGCTAAACTCAACTACAAACAGGCTAGAAAAGAGCTTTGAAGAAGTAAAAGATTAGTATCAAATTAACTGGGGGTTTTTAAAGGAACAGTTTCTGTTAAAAAACACACAAATTTCTGAACTCTGTTTCACACAGAATTCTGAACTTTGATAAATCTGGTAAAGGGTCCAAGTTAAGTGTTTCCTTTGTGTCATTTCAGAGTCAGAATGCTTCAGGTAGACAACATTTTAGGTCTTTTACATGTAATGGTGTAATTTTTTTTTTTTTTTTTAATTTAAATATTTATTTGAATTTTAAATATAGATATCAACTAGCAATTTGTATTTAGGCTGTATACATCACAACCTAATGTTGTTCAGCATTATACACAAAAAAAAGTCTGACCATTACTGAAATTAGGTTTCACAGCTTAATGGTTCCAAAATTTTCATAGTTTCCCTGGGGGGAAAAAAAAAGAGAGAAAGAAAAAGAAAAAAAATGACCCAAATTTTGACAAATGTGAATATTCTTTGAAGAGAACACTGGTTTTACAGAATTTCTAATTGGGTTGGCTGTTCTATTTGGCCATCACCAGTAAGGAAGTATACCTTGAAGCAGGGGGATTGGATTACAGGAAAGGGAGGATGAGGAGAAGGGAGTGCAGAGAATGAAATACTGTGTAATTGCTGCAGAAGAAAGTTGCCTTCCACTCTTGCCAGTGCTTTTAATTACAAGCAGCAGGTGTTAATAATACTTAAGGTATATTAGGTGGTATGATGAAAAAAAAAAAAACAAAAAACTCAAAAAATCAAAAAACAAACAAAAGAAAACAGGATAAGAAAGGAAGAAAACAGAGCACATGGGCTGTAAATGCTGACAGCAACAGCCAAACCTTCATCTTTTTCTCACTCCCCTGGCCCTGTATCTATTTTATATTTGCTTAGTCTTCCACTTTCCCCTATCTTTTTATCATTTTCACATCATCCTCTTATGCTTAGCATAACTTCACAATGTAAGTTGGCACCTTCACATAATTCCTGGAGACACAGAGGCCCTTGGAAGCTTTTTGTCTGTAAGAACTCACCCTGCACTTTTGCTGCACTGTTTTAACTCCTCTTTGGACTGCACACTTCTCAGAAGGGCACTCCAATTCTGCCTGGAATATTTATCCTACCACATAGTGACTTCTCTCTCCTATTGCCTAAGTGATAGAAATAATCAAGAATACAGGAATGTTCCACCTGTGACTCAGCCCTACAGAGCAACAGAGAATACAGTGAATTATCAGTAGTTGATCACAGCTTCCACTTACAAATCTTCTGAATGGTAAAACTGAAAATACACAGAGACTCACCTGGATTTCCTCTTGCAATAGACCAGGAGATTATCAAATAGAAAGAACATTCTCTCCTGGATGTTTCCTGCTGAGATTTTTAACAAAGTCCCTTGCAGCAAGAGCTGTGTGCAAATATCTGTCAGATTTGACCCCTAAAACATAAAAAAGAGAGATTAACTTTCCTTTCTGAGTGCACAATGAAGGTCTACTAACACGCTCTTATTTATCTGCCATTAAACTATAAAAAAAGGATGCACTCATAAGGATTTCACCCAGATCTATTTGCCTTGCAAGTGAGACCTGCCCATTAGAAATGCCAGCTCTATTCTAGCTCTAACACCTTCCTTTCTTTCCTAAGTCACTTGTTCTGCTAAAATTTAGCAGCAGCCTGCACAACAAAACAAACATTAAACTTAAAACTCTTCAGAGTGATGTTGCCCACACCTTCAAGAGTGTTTACATGTCATGAAAGAAACAGAAATAAATCCCTGAACACAACATAAGTCATTAAACTGTCATTAAATGCTTGCTGGTCCTGCATCCTACCTCCCATCCTTCAATGTGGGACTGCAACTGTTCAAGGGCTTCCAGTTTCTCCATCTGTCTCTTGGTCTCATTGATATTTGTACAGACTGTCTTCATTGCCTGGAGTGCATTCTGGACAGCTGGGTGATCAGGGTGCTTAGAGGGAGTCCTCTTAGCTAATTCCTTCAACAAAAAGTCAAAACATGGAAACTGAGAAGTGGTTCATGGAAAGGTATGAGCATTAGCAAGCAATCCTGAAGGAAAATGCCAGAGCCACTGTCAAATTAAAGAGGATCTGGGAGTATTTTACTGCAGATGCTGTTCTCTATTCTTCATCTGTACAGGTTTAATAGGAATGCTGTTAAATAAAGGAGGCAATTGCTCCTGGTAAATATGCTACATTAAGAGAGCTCAAGACAGGTATGTTTTGCTGGGTCAGATGTGTTTCTTTTCTGTGTTTAGAAGGCTGGGGCATGTGTCCTGACATAGAGAAAAACAACACCTCTGCTCTCAAGGAGTCTGCAAGAGTCTCTGCTTCACTTGTGTCAAAGCACAACCCAGTTAAGCCATGACCACCGAAAAATAGCAGAGGCAAAATTCAGAACCTGACAATATTAATGGTTTTGGCAAAGGGGCAACCACTGTCAACTCACAATTAAGATTTTTTTAGACCAGTAGTATTTCATAGTTAGTCACAACTGAATAAGAAAACATTAAAGAAATCTAAAATATGGTCGTTTTACCTTGATATATAATACGGTGTTGAAGACTGAAATACTTAACTTTCTCAATACCTTTTAAGCCTCAATATGTAATTTGGTTGTTTAAAAGTCCTGTGCTGCTGAAGAGACACAAGAATGAGTTTGGATAAAGCCAGAGCCTGCCCAGCACTGTGACTGGATGGAGCTCAATTGTTCCCATCCATCTGTGATTTACAGAGTAACAGATGCACAGGAAAAGGAGGCTCACTGCTGCAAATGTCAGGTGATATCAAAATGAAATTCCCCATGGAAGTCTTTACTCCACTTTTGCTGAAAGTGAGGCCAAGAAAAGCAAATGCTCCAAAAGAAGACAGGTGTTACACTTTGGTGACACTAGCCTCTGCTCCATGACTGCATCACAAATGACTCTCACTAAAAATCAGTGAAGTTCTGTAGTTCCATACTGCACTGGAAACAGGAACATACACGCTAGCACTGTCTGAACATCCCACTCAGAACTATCCCCAGAATCCAGAGAAAGGCCTCTGCACCCACAGCAGCGAGCAGCACACGCTGCCCACACTGTCCACCCTGCCCAATCTGCACTGCCCACTCTGCCCACACTGCTCACACTGTCCACTCTGCCCACTCTGCACTGCCCTCACTGCCCACACTGCCCACTCTGCACTGCCCACTCTGCACTGCCCTCACTGCCCACTCTGCACTGCCCACTCTGCACTGCCCTCACTGCCCACACTGCCCACACTGCCCACTCTGCACTGCCCTCACTGCCCACACTGCCCACTCTGCACTGCCCACTCTGCACTGCCCAGCACTGCCCACACTGCCCACTCTGCACTGCCCAGCACTGCCCACTCTGCCCACTCTGCACTGCCCACTCTGCACTGCCCACTCTGCACTGCCCAGCACTGCCCACTCTGCCCACTCTGCACTGCCCACTCTGCACTACCCACACTGCCCACACTGCCCACACTGCCCACACTGCCCACTCTGCACTGCCCACTCTGCACTGCCCAGCACTGCCCACACTGCCCACTCTGCACTGCCCACTCTGCACTGCCCACACTGCCCACACTGCCCACACTGCCCACTCTGCACTGCCCACTCTGCACTGCCCAGCACTGCCCACTCTGCCCACGCTGCCCACTCTGCACTGCCCACTCTGCACTGCCCTCACTGCCCACACTGCCCACACTGCCCACTCTGCACTGCCCTCACTGCCCACACTGCCCACTCTGCACTGCCCACTCTGCACTGCCCAGCACTGCCCACACTGCCCACTCTGCACTGCCCACTCTGCACTGCCCACACTGCCCACACTGCCCACACTGCCCACTCTGCACTGCCCACACTGCCCACACTGCCCACTCTGCACTGCCCACTCTGCACTGCCCAGCACTGCCCACTCTGCCCACGCTGCCCAGCTCAGTTCACAGTCCCACAGCCAGCACAGGCAGACAGAGCTGCCTTCACCCAGAGCCCTGTGCTGCTCCACATCTGCCCCCCGTGCTGGCTCCAGGGCTGTTCTGCCCCTGGCTGTCTTTACCTCTGCTCTTACCTTCTCAAAAAACAATGCCCATCACAGCCAACGGTTTCGTTTTGCTCGAGTCTAGTCCAAACCCCTTTCTCAGTTATAAAGAACTAATTTACTGACTGACAAATTCTACACTGATTTTCTTGTATGCTGTCTGAAAGAGACAAGAACTGCATTGGAGCAAAAATATTAATATTGTTACTTCTCTATTTGTACAGAGATTATGAAATGCCATAGCTATGTTTGAGTCCCATCCTTCAAACCACACAAAAAGCTTGCGAATTAGACAGATAAAAAGCAACAAAAATTAAAATATATACCACTCCCTAAAGCCAATAATAAATAGCACCACCCAACAAGCCCCACCCACAAAAAACCACCCCACCCTTCCCCCTCACCCCACCCCTCAAAGAACATCCCCAAACTAAAAAACCCAACCAAAAACCTGTCAGGCACTTCAAAACTGCAATGCTTTTGTTATAAAACCTGGGAAACTATAAATAGAATTGAAATTTATTGATCTCCATCATCTGAATCATTGCTCTTCTCCATCATTTGTTGGTTAAAAAACCCAAACAGCTTCATCAGAGGATATAACAAAGTCATCTGTTGCAGGCTGTCATATTTCATTGAAAATTATTGCAATGCTTTAAGTGGATCAACACTTGGAGATATTCTAGTGTAATATTCCTAATTAAGTAACTCAAACCAACTCCATGCCAGATGCTATTGTTCAGAAGAAGAACACACATACATACATACATACATGTTATTAATAAAAAGCAATTACAGTATTTAAAATATGTGCTTTATCCTACTACTTCAGTTTACTTTCAAACAAGTCTGAATTACTTTGTGCATACTAGCTTTATCAAACCCACCTACTTAGCTACACTAAATACTTACATTAGACAAGGTCATATCAAAGTTACCAGACAATCTGGATGTTCACAAAATAAAAACAAAGAGGAAAGCAGGCTAGCTTTGGTTTAAGACTTTTCTCAGCAGCTGGAATACAATAGTATCTGTTTGCCCTGGGAATTTGATGAAAGATCCAACCCCCACGAATACAAAAGAGCTATTTCAGGAGCCATAACTGAAGTTCAGTAGCAAAGCACTTAATTTGAGGGTTGTGCTATTATTAAATCTCTTTTTTTCCCTTGCTTGGAGAGCTCTGTTTTCCTGGTCAGCACAAACAGAATCCACCTGTGCTTTCCCTTAACTGTTCTCATGTCTGAGACATTTGTGTCTGCTCTGGAATTTCATGCTAGCCACTATCAAGTAAGTCTTGAATGGGGCACAACTTACTTGCTATGAATTCACTATCTTTGAGAATCAGCATCAACCACACTGTATAATGGTCACTGATATTTTCTGAGCAGAACAACTCCTAGTTATGGTATTATCTCACTGACTGAAGCAGATTTGTTGCCTAATGGAAACCAAATTCCTCTTTGCTTTTTCTTAAAACTTTTATTTTCAGTTCAGGAAACCTCAGCTAGTGAACAGTGTGCGATCTCTATCAGCCTGTACACGAGAAGAAACCTACAGCAGAATGGAATGCAGCCCTACAAGGTGCCCAGTGATGGCCCCTCCCTCAAGGCTGTTTATTCAACAGGCACACGAGGGTCTGGGTCAGCTGCCCCAGAGCCAAGGGCAGGCACTACGAGGGCAAATTCATCTCTAGCCCACTGTGGCTCAAAGCAAGAAACTCTTTCAGTCTTCATCTTGGTGAAATTGACTTTGGCTTTCAAAGAAAGGATGTTTGGTCCCCAGGAGTTTTGACATGTTCATCACAGAATTCCTACTTTCTTCCAGAACTCATAAAGGGACCTTTCTTTCAAAATGAGGGAAAGTCCTTGCATTTTTTAAATGACTTTTGTTTTAGTAAACACAGTGTGACTCTGCTGAGGAAGAGAAGATTGATGGCTGTCAGCCACAGAGCATCTACCAGGCCACTGTGGGATATTCCAGCTCTCCCAGAAACTTCCTCCTTTTGCCTCTCCCTGTCCTCAGCAGGCAGGTGACACAGGCCTAACCAGAAAGGATGAGAGGCAAGTCAGCTCTCTGTAGTATGCTTTGTCTTCTTGGGTAAGAATACTAGCAAGGGGGCCAGTTGGGGCCACATAGCACAGTCATTTCTGGGCTGACACCCACCATGGGGAGCTCACCTGAGACAAACACGGAGTTTTCAAACAAGCTGCCAAACAGCTGACAGAAAATAGAGGATTTTGACTACTGACGTGATCACCAGCAAACTAGACACCTTGTAGTGAAAAACACATCCTGTTTAGAGTGATGCAGCCCCTCAGAACACTGGCACAATGCTGGCTGAACAGGCTTTACAGGCAGTGCCTGACACAGCTGCAGAGGCCTTAACAAACATTTGAAGAGCACTGAAGTCAAAAGGCTTTGGTTAGTCACTAAGTCACTCTGTCTGCTCTACCCACACCATAACAGGATTTAGTGGCCTGCCAGCATCAGGCAGCTTCTTGCCTGCACCCATAAAAAGCCATTTTCTTCAGAGAAAATCCAACTTTCAAAAATGTAAATCAGGAAAGCAATAGTGGCAATAAAAGTCAGGGCTAAAAAAATTCAGAATCATTCCAAGAATAAAACAACCACATGGAGAAATACTTTCTATGGTTTACCTTAAGCAGAAGAGGATATTTGCAAATTCTCTGAATTGGAGTCAGCAGATAACCTTCTAATGGAATGTCTGTTGTCTTTCTGCCTCCCAAAAGCATGCAACCCTATGATCAAAAAAGAAACAAATGTTACCACAGACACAGCTTTCAGATGATTTTTGACATGACTTTTGTTTCTAAAACGTGTTTTAGAAAGTGAGAAAGCACTTTACCACACCTAAGGTACAGGAAATGGCACTTCATTCACCACTGACATACAGCCATGAAGTCTGCAAAGTTCTGCAGGCATCAGCAGAGGAAAATGTGCTGTGGATTAACAATGGCTGTGCTTTAGAAAAGTATCTTCTCAGAGAAATATTATACAGCTGGTGACTCAAAAATCATCCTAACAATACAATGGCAAACAGCAAAACTAGATG
The DNA here is from genome assembly GCF_903797595.1 of Erithacus rubecula. Classification (NCBI taxonomy): domain Eukaryota; kingdom Metazoa; phylum Chordata; class Aves; order Passeriformes; family Muscicapidae; genus Erithacus; species Erithacus rubecula. The sequence continues at coordinate 14,501,570 of NC_136670.1, read as the reverse complement.
GACCATTACCTAAAATAATCACATTTACCCCCACAACAGATGTGACCTGTTTGTGTCTATTCACTATGTAAAGTTGCATACTGTTAGTCCAGAAAACTCTTGAAGGCTAAAATAAAGCTTACTAACCAAGAATCATGCAATTAACTTTGGTCCGATTCTTATGTCTGAATTGAACTAAAATTGAAACAAATGAGTCATCTGCATAAATCCACCAACTCTCTGACAAAACATTATGCCTGAGCACAGCTGGACAAACAGCTTGGGCACACTGGCTGGCTAACCAGCACACATGGAACTTCTCAGCAGATTATGGAAATTAATTTCTCAGGATTCATATACAGAAAGGGAGTTTAAGAACAGGGTAGAGCACTGGGAAAGAAAAAAAAAAAAACAAAAACCTTATAGTCTTTGATTTGGCCTTAATTTGTAACAGTAATCTGTAATCTTTGTGACAAATCAATACTGCCCCACTATAAGATTTTAACACACTTCCCTGATGGTTCCACTATTGCCTGCTGCCAGAGACAGGCAGTAGATTCAGGTGGATTTCAAGTCTATTTCAGATAAACTAGTCCACATTCCTATGTTCAACCATGAATATGGACTTTGCTCCAAAAGTCACTCCAGTTGCAAACCTGTCCTGTCCACACAGGACCTGAACTTTAAATGCAGTTCAGCCAGAAAGTGCCTGCTTTGGGGCACCACCAGTAATACTCTCCCCTGTGAAATACATGGCTCAGACACACTCTGAAATTTAGTGAGTTTTTTGGCTGCAGCTCTACAATTCTTCTCTGCAAGGAACGTTCACAGACACCATGCATAAAATCTCATTAGTCCAAACTGGTATTTTTACAGACAATTGTCTGCAAAATAACCTGTCCCCAGGCTTTTCTAGATTTGTGGCATTGGCTACCCAGCTCACAGTGCTCCCTGTCCAATTTCTAAGTCTCAAGTGATTCAGTTCCTTTCCATCTCTTCTTTCAGCCCTCTCTCTAGCTCTGGGCTCAAAACTGCCCTTTAACACTTACTGACATTTCAAACACATTCCCACATTCTATGTTTCAGCAGCTGTGAGGGGGCAATTGGGCCAAATCTCTCCTCACAAGTAAAGCTTTGTACTTCAGCTCTGCCTTCTCTGCACAGCAGCATTGTAGCACTGGTTTCAGAGGCAGCAAGAAGAGAAGGGAGGCCTGGAAGAAACTACAGCACCACAGCTAAGCAGACACATCAGTGCAGGCCATCTTCCCAGATTTACTGCCACTTTAACAGTCCCTTGGTGCTCCCCAAGCCACAGCAGACAGTGTGACATCTTTGATGTTCCCAAAACCAGTTTGCCAGCTGCTGCCTCTAACACAAACTGAACACTTTGTCAATCCAGTGGAAGTAGAAGAATGATGTTTACATGCACCTTCTCTCCTCTTTCTCATTGGTTTCCCCCACCAGAAGCATCCAAAAAAAATCTCATTAACAAGGTAAGGGTCATTCAGCAATTCAAAGTAATGGTTTGATAAGGTTCATTAAAACTCAGACATGACAAAGAGACTGCCTATGGACAGCACGAGGGTAGGCTCCCATTGAGGCCTGTATCTTGAGGCTAAAGGAATGCTCTGGCCCTGCTTGTGACTGATGTTTATGTGGAAGTTTTGCTGTACTACATTGGGAAAGAACAGACCTTTCACAGCAAGCAAAAAAAAAAAAAACCAAAAAAAACCCACCAGAAAGAAAAGCAGGTCCTTTGCAAAAAAGACAGCCTTTATTTCACTTCACAGAATTTACTAGGAAAAGAGCTGATGTGATGAATTATTCCCTTACCTATGTGCCAACCCCATTACAAAGGACACACATCCATAGCCAAGAAAACGAGACATTCAAAAATCAAGCAGAATTGGGGTGAAAGTAAGGAGGAAAAACAACCAAGAAAGGAAAGGAAAGGAAGAATGCAGTGGTAGAAGGCAGTGCCCACTGACTGCTTCTCCTCCCAGCCTAGCCTCTACAGTGTGTTTGAAGGCTAGATGGCCACAGTCCCTCCCTGGATGGGAGTCAAGTTACTTTTGATTTAAACAGCAATGAGGCACTCAAAATAATTTATCCACACTACATTTCTTGCCCACAACTGGACACCTGGAGAAAAGGATGCCAGAAGCAGGTCACGCTTTTCTGATGAGCCTGCAAATGATGAATTGGTCCAAGAACTGAGCAGGGAGCCAAATCCAATGGGAACTAGCCTCATCTTGCTGCTGACTTATTGCATTACTCCTTTCATCATCTGTGCTTGCTTTATTTTGTTGGTTCTTAAAAAAAAAATCTTCCTTGCTTCCAGTGCAATTGCTCATGCTGGCAGTGCTCAGCTGTGTGCCTCAGCTCATGAGTGATTCCAGTACCCCTGCACCTGAGTGCTCCACAGCAACACCTGCAGAATGCCTGGCATTCCTGAGACACCAAGGAGCTCTTGTGAGCACAGGGCAAAGGCAGATCCTCCATCAAGAGTGCTAGAGAAGGTGCTTACCAGTAGGAATGTTCTCACTGCCGGGATCTTGTTCAATTCCATCAGCAGTCTGAGTGCTTTCTCGTGGTTGCTACAGTACTCCTCATACACAAAGAATCTGTCTTTCTGAAAGGAAAAACAAAGTCACTTATTGACTCAGACACCACTAGAGAGATTATTTTTTCATAGTCTGTTACCAAATTCTTTACAAAGAGAGGTGGACTCCAAGTGGCATTAGCACTGGAGTTCTCATTAAGTGTGTGACATTCATGTAATGTGAACAATGCATACAGCCAGGAACAATATAATTCCTGACTTACTCTGTTGTAAGTTAACAGAGACTTCTCTGAGCACTGAGACTTTCAGCACTTTTCCTCTTAATGCTTCACTGAGATCATAGGTACTCTTTCTTGAAAGAGATTTTGCAATCTTGGGAATACTTGCATGTGTGTCAGGATATTCCATGGAAGTAGCCAGGAGCAAAACAAAGCAAGGGGCCGACCATTCCTGCAAGACATGGAAAACCATGTGGCTGGGAAAAACCAAGGGCTGAAAGCAGCTCTGATATGGGGAGGGGAACTACAGCCCAAAGCAGTCAGCTGGAAATCCCCTGCCTTGCAAGGGGTGAGAGCCAGGCCCCAGTAGTTTGGCTGGTTTACTTTGTGTTCTGAAACAAGCAGCACACAAAACAGCTAAATGTAATCCTTTCTGTAACTGGATGAATTTCACCACATACACACCAAATAACCAACACATTACAGATACTAGAGGAAAGGAAGGGTAGCTTCACAACTAGATTGAGCTACTAACACTGAGACTGTCACACCCACCAGTACATGCTGGAATGAAATCCCCTATTAAGAAATGAAGGTCAGCTGGCAGGTCAGAGTCAGCAAGTTCTGCTCTACTGATCTCCAGATTCAAAGAGAGTGCAAGTCCTTCTACCTAAAATGATCAGAGAAGCTGAACCCATTGCAAACACTAGATATCTGGAAACACTGGAATGATTCACATAAGAAGCAGGAACAACTATTTCCATGCCCGAGGAGATAAGGCAGCAGGCAAGTTGATCCTCTCAAAGCTGATAGGAAGAGCTGAACTTTCAGCAGCAATGTTCAGAGCTTCCAGGATTGCATTCACTAGAATAAAAGGGGGGCCATGAGATTAGGCTTTAGGCAAAATGAATGATTCAGATGCCAAAAAAAGCATAATTTTTGAGTGCTGCTCGCAATAGTAGCTTATTTCCTGGCTCTCAGGTTGGCTTCTGTGCCATAATGCAGCACCATGTGGAGGCACCCACACAAGCTCATTTGCATATCAAAAGTAATTTTAAAGCATTAGTGTGGCATTCTGCAGGGTAATATGTGAGGCTTTCCAGAGCTACCATCTCAGGGCACTAAGCCCGTAGCCAATGCCTTCCAGAGCTTGCTGTTGCACTCAAAGCAGGATTCTGGTCTAAAAACATTCTATCTGAACCTTTTAATCTCTCCAGAATATGAAAGTTAATTTTTTTGAGTTTTGATTGGAATCCTAGCACTCTTAGAGCTTCCTGTGTCAGCTGAAGGTATTTGCAGCATTTAGGTACTTTAACACAGCTCAGAGTGATCCAAGGGAAAAACTGCTGCCAGCTGAAGTTTACTAGCAGAAAACCATGGGAATGCAGCTGCAGTCACTGGGTATTTCCTTTGCTATTGTCACAACGAAAAAGATATTTAATTTATGTTAGTTTAGGAGAATTGGACATTCTGGTCAGATGTTCAATGGTAGATATATGTGTTCAGAAGCTGTAAAAATGCTTTTGGGTTTGGTTTATAAGTAACCTGATTAATTTTTCCCCTTCTTGCACTTAAAAAAAAAGAAATGAGAATAAACAGATATATGTCCAAGAACAATGGCACAAAGCAAATGAAACAACAGCCACAAAGGGTATGGTGCAAAGAGCTGGAATGCAGATGTTCAGGACTTTTATCCTTCACTGGCAGCTGCTCATGTTGCTACTGGGGTGCAATACTGGGAAGCTGCAAAGAAACAAAAGCTTCTGACCAGCAGATGCAGGAAAAGGCAGGCCTGGGTCACAGCATGATAGAAAAGATGGCAATAGGATTGTTGTCAACCACAAAAACAGGAGAGTTAAGAGTAAAACAGATACAGAAGTTTTTCCCACATCTCCTCTCGCCTCTCCTCAGCTCCCCGGATGAACAAGCACCATGCTTGAAACTAAAACCAGCATCTGATACAAGATCATCTGTTACAGCAGACACACAATGCCACTGCTCAGGCTTCCCCCTGCAGCTGGAGCGCCTGTAGCTTGAGAGCCTGTATTTAGATGATGACAAAATCCTTTTGCTGAAGCTCAGGACAGTGCAACAAAATGCTTTCCTCAAGCCCTTTCCAGCTGCACCCCATGCCAGTGACCCACAAATATGAGAACTATGCTTAAAATTACTCTGTGTCTGAAGTGTTTCATTTCCTCTCTGGGTGATACTCAGTTCTTGGCTCTCCCATAGACTGGAGAGGAAATTATCAGTTACATAATTACAGATGTTAGCCCAGGAATTCTGAACCTGCAGTTGCTCTAGGTTAAAGTGCAATTATGGTCAGAGACGTGACAAGATAAAAATGGCACTGTCTTACTCAGCAAATCTGCTGGATACACAGCTAGCCTTCTGATTTGGTGACAGAACTAAGCCTGTACTGTGCTCAGTTTGGTTAAAATAAGTCTTTAAACCAATAACTTATTCTCCAAATATGTCATTTTGGATCCATTAGTCCTGACCACAAATTAGTGCAAATTTGAAAACAGTTTTCAGTAGAAAAAAGCAAATAAGACATTTGAAAAACTGTAACATTTTATTTGGACGTATTTTTAACAAGGTATAGCATTTTCTTGTTTCAAAGCAGGCTGAAGCCAACCTTGTCAACATCAAAATCCTAAACAGAAGACATAACTCTCAACAAAACAATATCCCTGGTGACTTAGACAGTAAAACTGATCACTCATGCAATATTGCTCCAAAAAAATGAGCACAACACACATTTCCCTGGAACAGGTTTCCAGCTGCTTTTTGGAAACTTTTGGAACAAAAGCAGGGTAATACTCATCAATAAAATGTGATCAGATGGGTGAGGAAATAAAAGGAAAAAAAAATCACAGGAAATGGAAGAGTTTCTAAAAATACATCATTATTTAGCTTTGATGTGGTATCCATTGTTCTAACCACATTCACAAGTTTTTTCCCACCCTACTTACAATTTTCATACAAGACACACATTGTCATAGCATTGCTAGAAGCCTTAGAGACTAGGGCTTGGTAAGGGGCCAGACAGCTTATGACAGGAAACTCTGCTTTCAGATAGCATTAAGGCATTGTACTTACAAATTTTAAGAAAACATTTCCCAGTTCATGCTGAGACTGGGGTTCTGGCTGCAAACAAAATTCCAGAGCAGCCAGGAACTCCTTGTGAACACCAAGAATGTCTTCAATGTTAGAAAATAAGATCTGAAATATAAGGAGAAAAACATTACTAGTTTTTAATATATGTCAGAGTTTTTCGCTAAGTAGTAACACCAAAATACTGTGGAGCTCTAGACTTAAACCATGATAGGATTCAAAGCTCAAACAGTGACTTGTAAAGAATTAATTACACTGTATTTGCCCCTTTCCTAGCCCCCTATAAAAAACCTTATTGCTTCTGAAGTAGCTGCTATAAATTAAGATTATCTTTGCAGACCCCTAAGCATGATAAATGCAAGCAACCTCTTTGAAGAGAATATTTCCTATGGAGAACAGCCAGGCAAATGGAACCACAAGGCCAAACTCATTGTGCAGGAGGCAGGAGCAGGGAGTAGTTTGCCTTTCCTTCTCATGCATCAGAAATCCCTTTCTAAAAGAAAGGAACTTGAAGGTATCACACACAAGGGTGCACCTGTAAACAGGAGACAAAATCTGCCATCTGGAATGCAGCCTTTCACTGCCCAGATTAGTGTACATTTCTCACAAATCTCAAGAGCAGCATTTAGAGTTCCCTTTCACTGACTTCACTGACACCAAAAGGCACATACAGAGGGGAAGAGGCCCCTCATTCAACCTAGAATTAAAAGGTAATGGTGAAAGCTAAATTAACCCTGTGATTAGAATATATGTGTGCCAAGGGGAATAAACTGCCAGGGGGGAGATGCTATAAACACGTTATAAATCTTGGTCATTTTCACACAAAATATGAGAAGAAAGAGTGAATCCATGTGTAGGAGATGAAATGTTATTTAGGGAGGGGCAGAAGTCCTGACGTGAGGTGGCAGCCATCAGTACTGGCAGCCACTGGAGGGAAGGCTAAATGGGCAGAGTAAATCCTGGGGTCTGCAGTGACACTGGTGTTGCACACAATGTTTCTGTCACCTCGCTTTAACTATGTCACTTGCAGAGAGAAGCCCTGAAGGGCAGCCAAACAAGCTTTCACATTGGAAGAAGCTTTCCAGATCTACCCTAAAGTATACAGCCTGACAGAACCAGCCTTCATCTTGCTGGCATTTGCTGTGGGAAGTGAGCAAGCCTAACATCTCCAAACACCTCCCAAAATGCCTTCCTGTAACACTAAACTCTTCAGTTTTATGCAGCGGAATTTATTCACCAGATGTAGCAGAGTCAGCCTGGTGGCTGGTGATGTTAAAGCTAGGACTGAAACATCAATTTCTGGTTTAAAACCAGTTTCTGTGTGGTTTAGCAAGGGTAGACAAGATCAGGAATTCAAAGCCTTCCTATGTGCAGGTAGCCAGGTCCAACGCTGCACTTCTGTTACTCACAAGGATGGGCAGAGTATTTCTCTCAAACTCATCCTTCGTGCTGACTACACCTCCAGAGCAGAGTCTGTTGCATCTTCCTCGTCCCTGTTGCCCAGAATTCCCTCTCCCCTCAGGAATTCTGAGATCTGGTGCTGTGCACCATCATCAATGCCCACTTGTGCCTCAGAGCTCCTTTCCAGCTCCCAAGAAGCTGAAAGATCCCAACATGCTGAGTTTGCACTGGCTGGCTCTGAACCCAGCAAAAGGCCAGGGAGCTTGGATCCTTCCACTGCTCCCTAAAAAATCCCCGTGCTAATTCAAGTGGAGCCTGCATGTGCTCTGTCACGTGGCTAAAAGTGATGTGCTGATGCAGGAGCCCTTGCCTTCACTGCTCTGCCAGAAGCTGTGCCAGAAGGGGATTAACAAGCAAGAGGAAAACATCTGTCAGGAATGATTTTATCCTTCAGGACCAGTCTTCAGGAGTGGTTTTTGATCCAAGGAATATCTGTGCAAGCTAATGAATTGTGAGGGGATCAGTAAAACTCTGCTTGCAGCGAAATCTGCAGATAAGAGTCACTTGAAAGCCAAGGCAGCAGACAGACCTTGAGTGCACATGTCCTGTACCAAACTCAGCTGGCAGCCTTGGGCACAGCCCCGAGTTGTGCTGCCTTCAATCGGCTCCAGCAGGGAAGGGACAGCCCAGCACCAAAGAAACTCAGCGGGACATTTACTCCCATACAGGCAGTGAAGAAATTCTAACCAATTTTTTACAATGTTGCTGCAGCTGTTAGTCTCTGGTGCTTAGCACTAGCTATAGGAGAAATCTGCAAAATAATACTGGGGAAAATAACCCAAATTATCTTAAAAAGCTCTTTCTCCTTTTGCTCAGAGGTGAGTGACTGCCTGAATGCCCTGTATTTTCCTCTAGGCATTTCTGCCATGTGAAGAAAGAGAGTAAAGGCAGGCTTCTCCTTACATAAGCTTCCAAACCACTTTTATAGTTTCTTCTACTGTTGGCCATCTCACAGCTCTCTGGTGACTCAAGACAAGTAATATCAGCATGCAGATTATCAGATGTCCCAACATCACCTTGCTTTTCCTGGCTCTACCAGAGAGATGGGAGAAAGGAGCGGGCAACACAAAACAAGTGTCCTTCACCTGCAGGAAATATACATTATTTGGCATAGCAGATGGAGGGTGGAAGGAGGAGACAGTATTGACTCTGGAAATTACGGACACATGAAAACTGTGGCTTGAGATTCTGTTTCACCAGAAACAGGCATAAGCCTTTTATTATGGAAGGGAAGCTCTCTTACTGAAAGCTGGGTATTGTGATAACAGCAATAAATGAGGTCTCACAGTGGCCTCTAAAAGATCCCCCAGGCACTTCAAGAATGACACAAAAATAAAGTGGTACTTCCCCAGAAGAGTATTTAGAAACTTTAAATACAAATTCTGCTGTACAGGATTTGTAGGCACTGCCTCTGATTATGTGGCCGTCATAATTAATATCCATTTTGATGATAGGAATAATGATAGAATAATAATCTTCATCAACATCAACATTGACAAATAGTTGTGTAAGTTTATTTTCATGCAGAGCTCAGTTTTTGCACACTTCTATGTACACAAGATCTACTGTCACTAATCACCTCTACTTTTTCTTCAGACAAACCTGAACTTACTCCAAATGCCAGATGATGAGTCTTTGGGGAGTGGGGGTTTCCAGATTTGAAGACAGCAAGAGGCTGAGCTCCACAAAGCTGCCAGCAGTCTTGTTCCCAGCCCCTTTCAATGCCAACCAGCCAAAGCACACCTTGCTGGCCTGCAGAACTGTCAGCCAAGGTGAGGCTGGAGCCCTGCTCATCTGGCTCATGCAGGAAATGCAGGAGGCAGCAGGGGAACTGCACTCAGCAGCACTGTGGTGTGACACCCTCCTGGGGCTGCCTGTTCCCACAGGCTACAGGCAAGGCTGCTGCTGGAGGAGCTCCAGGACCAAACAAGGGCACAAAAGCACTATCCAGTGCAAACTGTGCCTGTCCCACTCACCAGGGCTTTCCCTTGTATTCCTGTGCCCAGAGGGGTCTGCTGTCATGTGCATATGTGTACAAGGTGAGTTTTTAAGCCAAATAACTACAAGAAAGTGTTTTGTGTATTTATGACATCAATAAGCAATATGCACCTCTCTGACCAGAGGAACTTGAGAAGCCTGTACCTCACAGTTCTCTATGTCCCTTAACTCTTCCAGTGCAAAATTCATTCAGGAACCTCCTCACACAAGGGTCTCACAATATGTAGACCTCCCACATGAACCCAAATTCCTTTCCACAAGAACATAAAGGAAAGTTCCTGCCTCCTTCTCATAAGCCCTATCAAATTTCTACTAGTAGAAAACAGCAGATGCAAATTGGCTAACTGAATACTGTCAAACAAAACAGACAAGGGCTATGGATTCCCTGCCTTCCCTCTCAAAGACATTGAAATGGCCTCTCCATACTCCACTCAGCATTACACAAATCTTGTCAAAAATTAGTATCTCTGACAACACTACGCTGTTGTCAGATTTTACTAAAATTAGTCGGTGAGATGAAAAATTACTGGAAGATGACAGCTATAAGAATGGGCCAGTAGACTGACAGATAAACTGTCAACATGAGCTCCTTTCCTTAGGGAGCCCACTTAATAACAAACATCAATATGACAAGAGGATATTTGATATTCATATCCCTGAATCTAGTCTTCCATTGCATATCACTTTCCCTACCAAGAAAACAAGAAAGACAGAAGAAATACCTTAACATTCTCCTCTGTTATGTACTTCTCAGCTTTATCCACTGCATTCTGTCGGATCCGGTGAAGAAATGCCTGCAGAGATTAAAGATGTTTAAATAGTTTAATAACACTTCAACTCTTATATTTCCTCTAGGCTCAACACATTGTGGCTGATTACCTTTAAGACTAAAAGAATGTAAACATTTAGGAACTGCCCACCACAGATGTGCAGGCGGCATGCAGGCACTACCAAAGACATTTCCTACAACACTGCTGGGCTTTGCCTGACAGTGAATGTTCCCTCTGCTGAAGCTTTTAGCTTTGATTATCTATTACCAGCATGAAATTCAGCAGGGTCCGTTGGCTCCCCTGGAGCTTTCCTGTGTCTCCAGGATGCAGCTGCTCCACCCCAGGGTACGTGGGACAGACAGACACTGCTGGGGCTGAGGCACAAGGGACAGACAGACAGACACTGCTGGAGCTGAGGCACAAGGGACTTGTCTTGTGACTTAACTCTTTTGGTCTTAAAAATTTAATAGTCTACTTTCCAAAATGCAATTCCCCTCAAATTATGAAAACTTAATTGATGCAGAAGTTTAATCCCCATTTTTCAATACCTACTGAGGTGCAAGTAGAACCTTTTGCAATAATCATTCAAATAAAAAGTATGAAAAACACAAGCTATTAAACAGCAGCTCACAGAGATAATGCCACATGCCCCATTCACATGACAACACCACTTCCTTCCAAACCACTTCCTGCTTGGCAAAAGAGACGTTATTCTGACATTCAGGTCAGCATTTCCCAAACTTCTCCAGTGATTGTTTTGTGCCACTCGTTTCATTAGGGTCTCAGCTCATCTGTACCAGCACTAGTTCTCCAATCACCTGGTGACAGAGACTCCAAGCTTTATTACACGAGTGGAGTGCAACTCTTTTGGGGGAACTGAATGCTGTGATCTTTCACTAGACCTACTGATTCAGCTGGAAAATCAGAGTTATTTGGACCAGGACATGACAAAAGTGATGCCAAAAGAGAGAAGGTGGTGGTGGATGAATATTAAAAAAATTGTCGTGCCTATATCTTACTTTATATTCCAACATATTTTGTTATAAAAGAAGAAGTAAGTAGCTGAAAGGGTAAAGGCTTGTCTGGCCACCTACAAAGTTACTGGGACAAACTCTCTCTGGCTGCTCCAACCTCTTAATACTCCACACAACTCATAAATTCCAGGGGTCTGGTCCTCAACATTTTTCACAAGGAGCTTTCAGGGACCCCGCAGTATAACCCTTTTCATCTGCAACACCTTCAATCTCTGTAGAAACAAGCCTCCAAGGATTTGTGGAAGCAGGGGGTCAGCTTTCTCAGAGATCTTGGAAGTACGACCAGGGCACTCTGAAAATCATTCTGAAGGATGATCACAATCACCCCTCCACTGCAATTGAAGAGCAGAAATCTCTGTTGTGACACACTGCTGGTTTCCTCCTCTCTGAAACTATTAGGGATTACTGGAACAACAACCAACTGCAGATCACAGACTGTTGAAGAGCTGAAACAGATGAACAGGCAACAAAAACAGGCTCTGCTTCCTTCTGTCTCCTGCTCTTGGCCAGTCAGGACTCACAAGGATAACAATTCCACAAAAAGCAGAGATAAACTGGCTGAGAGCACAACATCTTCCCTCCTCATCCCCTCTGTGCTCACACTGGGCCAGCTCTGAGCAGCCCAAGCTGTTTGCTTAGGCATCAGAGGAAGACAGAAGCACTGAAGAGCCCATGAATCCAGAACAAGAACAGGTCATGGCACAAGGCAGGGAAAAAACAGGAAACCAGGCTGACCAATTTTCATTTGCCTGATAAAGATTGCAAAGGTGCCATCTTCCATTTTAATGTACTCAGTATCAGGAAAACAGTCCAGAGAGGACTTGTTTGAGTTTAAAATTCTGCTGTGATAACATGATGTTCATTTGTGCACTGACACCTGTTGTCCTAGAGGTCTGCTATTCCCAAACTCAGCAGGCCACAGCTGATGCTCCTCATGCCATGGATAAGCACAATTTATAGTTCATCTCACAGTACAAAGCCTTACAAGACTCAAGCAAATCTATGACAAATTAGAATGAGCAGAGTGAAATGTTTCCTTTCTGTCTCACATCACGTTGGACAAGTTCCTTCCAATACAGACTAATAGAAACTTGTTATAAATCTAAAACGAAATTTAAGTATAAAAGTTCATTTCATTAAGTGCTTTTTAATGGCACCTTTTGTATGAAAGTCTTCTATTGTTCTTCTATTATGTTCCTCACAATCCACTGTTTCAATGGAATCTCATTGTTTTGAGTGTCTTTGCAGCACCTCTAAACCACAAAAACAGAGTATATTTTAAAGAAATAATCTGCTAATTTTTAGCTGTTGTCACATGAAACAGCCACACACATGAAACACAGGAAGCAACAGGGATTTCTCTCAAATGCTTTTCATATGGGCTTTGTTGAACTCAGTTTGTAGCCTTAATCAGGGAAAATTAGTATTTTCCATCTTTTATGTAGCAGAAGTAACACAAGACAAACACTAGGGAGGACACAATGACAGTTTGCTCACTCCCCTTCTCAAAATTCATGTCTAAGGCAGATACTTCCTCAAACATTCAGAAATAGCAAGAGACTTCTTACTAATCAGCAAGGCAGGCAAAGTGTGCCTGGCCCTGAGGGAAACAAAAAGGAGAACTGAAACAGATGGTGATGCCACAGGTCCCCGTGTCCTGGAGAAGCAACAACTTAAAGCACAGTCCTGTAAAACCTGTTTCCTGAGCAGCTGACTGGAATGCCACACTGAACTTCAGAGACAAGGGAGACAATGCTATTAAACTCATCAGTGACCAGGACTGATCAGAACATGGGCCCAGAGAGCTAAATGAGTCCAGAATTTTCAGGGTTAATGTTAATACATTGCTTTACACTTGTGTCATCAGTTGTTTAACGATTCTTGCAAGTGCAGATATCTTGTTTCCAAGAAAATGTGCTCACAGTGACAAATTAAGAGGTAACATGGACAGTAAATTCCAACATTTGACCGTCACTAGCATCTTCACCTTGCACACAGCACAGAAGCCATACATATGAACCAGAACTTGCAAAAGCAATTTTAATTTCTCCCTTTTTATCACTTGAATTAGTGTTGTCACTAAATTTGGCTGTTAGAAGCCTCTGCCTCCATATCAAAAACCCTATTGTGTTTAGCAAAGCAGCTTGAAGATCCTGTGGGAACACAGCTTTACTGAAATAGTCTGACAAATTAAAATGAATGTTTAGTGCAGTTCATGTTTTAAGAGCAGATGCATCCTTGCTCCTGTTACTCAGTTGTTAGCTTTGGACCTTGTCATTCTGATCATGTTCTTTTGCTTTCTATCAGATGTGCAGTTCACCAGCTAAAGCTCTGCAGAAATGACAGGATACAAATATCCTGCATCCCCATCCCATGTGCCAACAGGGTTCTCAGCTGCACTGAGGCCTGAAAGACAAGGCAATAAATCATCTCCAAGTAACACAGCAATGGCTGCACAGGACTCCTGAAGCCTTCCAGCCTTTCCCTTCAAGCTGGCTCTAAGTGCCTGAGAGCAGCCTGGACCCAGGAGAGAAGGCAGGCAGCTCAGCTGGCCACCCAGCTCGGTGCTGCTGCGCCCACCCTACAGACAGTGCCCTGGCAGGACACAGGGGTGATCTGACAAACACAGCTGAGTCTTCCCCAACCCCTGCCGGCCTGGGCAAGCACCAGCACACAATGCACAATGCTGCACACAGCTCAGGCTTTCCAGTTAGGAAATTCAGCCATAATACTGGAAATCAGAAACAACTCCTTTGCCATTGCTAGCACTGCACGTGTAAAATGGAACAATACTGAAGCCACTGCACACTTGTAAAGAGCCTGTTCTGGTACCTCTTGCTGGCATCCAGTACTCCCTCACTGCTCAATTACTGACTGCCACACTAATATTTCCATAAAAACACACTTTAAATCATCAGTTTCTGGAGAAAGAAGGAAGAACTTAAGCATCAGATGAGTGCATTTTACTAAAATTCTCCTAAACAATAGAGTCACAGCTGTGAGAGAGAGCAACTGCAAAGACATTGTAGCCGTAGCTGAGATCTACAGGCAAATTAATTCATCAGTGAACACCTGAACAGAGACTTGCCCGACAGAGGTGTTCAGTAAGAGGAAACAGCACCAGAAATATCTTTTACTGCCCTAATTTCAGGCTTCCTGTGTATCAAACTGGTTTTAAAGCCTCAAAGCTTTAGGTACCTTTTTTTTTAAAATCTCTTCCCTGAAGAGGAACTAAATTATTAGCTAACCAAGATGATTAATAAAAAAAAGGAAAAAAAAGTCACGCACATTCTGGAGTATCAAACTTTCTCTGCAAACAGCTCAGGCAGTCTGAGCTACAGAAGCTGTGCAATCATTTCACACAAAAGCACAGGAGTTACAGGAGGCACCATCTCTTCCCACAGCAGGAAACCAAGAAAAGACCCTCAGAAAAGAAATGCAGCTTCAGTTGCAAAATTCAGACATGTCACAAGGGAGATGTCCTTTGACCTGAAACATACTTTTGGTAGGTATTTTTTGTAATTGTATAGATATATAAGCAATAAACACATGTACCCACGTTACAAAATCACCACTCATATTGGCAATTTAATAAATATTAACTAAGCACTGATTGTGGCAATTTGAAACTTATTCCCAGTTCTTAGTCTGACATATAGTGAATGCTGATAAATACTAAATTAAATATAGAGAAGGATTCTGAAATTCTACTATTTAAAATTATCCAAATGAACGTATGAATAAAATGTTTGAATAAATAGATTTGATTATTTCTTTAAATACTAGGTAAGAGAAACAGCTACTGCTAATATGACATACATGCCTGAAATAATTCCAGAAATCTGATTTGTCCTTAGCCAATCCTGAATTTTAAGGTTCACACATTTATGACCACACAGATCCCAGGGCAGTGAGTGCCCTGAACCGGCCCAGTCACTCCTGGCTGCTTAAGGACCTGGGGACACGCACAATTCACATGCACAACACTCTCAGCATGGTGTACATCGGCACTAATCACAACTGAACAGATCTAGCAGCACTTCCCACTAAAAGTTTTTTACTACAAAAGCGCCAAAAAGGTCCTGGACCATTATCTGCATTTCCAGCCTATTGCTGTTTACACTGAATTCTGCAACAACAAAAAACCAGTCAAATCAAATTCATACTTTGACCGATGGAGGGAGGTGGAGCTGAAGCGAAGTCACAGAGAAATATGTTGCAGTGTTTCTCACTCCAAAGAGAGATCTCTTTCTTAAGGAGGAGCTGCTTTCATTTGAATTACAAAAAACCTTTTGTGAACTGAAAGACAGGCTGGTGCTGCAGAGGGGCCATTGTTCTTCTCTACCATTGCCCTGACCTCTGCTAGCCCATCCTTCTCCCAGTCACTAATATTTGCATTCTCAGACAGGTCAGAAGATCCCAATTCACTTCAGGGCCCCAAAAGCTACATTTCTCACCTCTAAAATCTTTCAGGACTTACTGCTACTAATTTCTGCATATCTCCCATACCCTGACTCCTCTTGTTGCTCTCCCTCCTGTACAATGTTACCTCTATATCACTTTGAATAATCTCATAATTGTAGACTTTAAAAACCCTCCTCCCTCCTCTTCTTTGCTTAAGCATGCCCTTTAATGAATATCTATCCCTGAAAGATTCCAGCCCATTCTATCAATAGTAAATGCATTTGTCTGAATTTTCAAAAGAACTTAGGAAAGCTACATGTGTAATTCCCTCAAGCCTTTGAATATTCTTCCTTTTACTGGCCTCTTCATGTAATTTTCCCTGTTCTACAATCATGAGATGATTTTAAACATTTTACTGTACCATGGTACTCTTCAAAATGCTTTCAGGACAAAGTTTGGTTGAACAGTGTGGTTTATCTCATTCCACTTTTATGCAGAGAAATAAATCCATATAAGTCTGTGTCTGCTTAGTCTTTATGGTACTTTAACCAAAGTTTGTTTCAGAGGTAAGGGCCCAGTAAACAACACATGAATTTTTCAGGATTCAACTCACATTATTCACTGTGTTCATGGAGAAGAGATGCCTACAGATAGAAGTTCTACATTGGAGGTGGCTCCAGCTACTGAGATCCTATCAGCATCAGGAAATGTTTACTCAGGTTTAGGGCTCTGCACAATTATTCTTTTTTCAGGGGGGAGGTAGAAGCATCAGAGAGACTAGAAACATCAAGTGGTATCCAAAAAATGTAAAATCGAGATGGTGAATGAAACTGCAGCAAAAATTACAATTTCTTCAAATAATATTTCAAGATAACAATCTGAGGTGAAGAACTTTGCTATCAGAAAGACTATTCTCTTCCTTTTCTACTCTTTCTCTTTCTGGTGACAGCGTCTTAATACAGTAAATATTAAACAGACAACACAGAGGAAAACTTTAAATCTAGTCCCCTAAAGTCCATGGAATATTCTTCATTAGCTGCACCGCAGCCTAGGACTGGAGGTAAGTGAAGCAGAGCAGTGCAGCTGACTGCCATCATTTCACTGGCTCTTGCTCCAAATGACTTGCCAATCTGCACTGGGCCCATTCAGCATTATCTGGGGTGAGCCACAACCCGCATCTGCACTGCAAACTGCAACAGAATCCCGGGATCGTATTTCCCTGCGAACACTGTCTGCGCCCTGATGACACATACTTTAGATTGTCTATCATAAGCCAGTTCAGCATCAGGGTTCGGATCTAAATATTGAAATTGCTTCCAGAGGTTTCTTGTCAAGGGCAGTGCGGCTGGGCAGAGGCAGCCGGGCTCCCAGGAGGTGAAGGGGCTCGGGGTGCCCGGGCTCCCCCGGCAGAGCGAAGGTTTTCGGTGAGGCAGGGAGTAGATGAGGTGCCAGAGCCAGCCCCGCAAGCAGAGCCCGCTCTCGGCAGCGGAAGGCAGCAGGAGACGGAGCTGAGGCGGGCGAGATCCCGCAGAGCGCCAGCGCCCGTCTGCCTGCGGACCGAGCGAGCCGGGAGCTGCGCAGCCCTTCCCCTTTCCCTTTCCCCTTTCCCGAGCCCCAGCCCGCGCAGCCCTTTCCCTTCCCGAGCCCCAACCTGCCCGCACCTCCGGAGAAACCCCAAGAGAACCCCTCAGCTAAGAGAGCAGCCAGCCCCGCCTGCCCCTGAGCCTCGGCCACAGTTTTGTCTCTCGTTAGGGCCGTTACCGTCTCTCAGCAACAGACGGGAGGAAGGAAACAAAAGCAGCAAGCCCAGCCTGGCCACAGGGCACGCACAACTCTGGCAGGACACCGCGCCGGAGCCGCACACGCTCCGCGTGTGTTCGCCCTCCGCCGCCGAGCGAGCCGCACACACGGGCTGCACGCACAGCTGCACCTGCAGAACCTGCCTCCGTGTGCTCACAATTACTGACACACAAAAAAAGAGGGGGGGAAAGGAAGAGCATCTTTTGCACATTGTTTAAAAAAAAATAGGAAAAGAACCTCACAAGTACCGTTTTGTTACTACACCCGAGCAGGAACACAGGGTTTGTCTGAAGGTCCAGCAGCTGATCTAAGCTGGTTTTCCTAACCAGCCTGCACCATTTGAAGTGTTCACCACCT
This sequence comes from Erithacus rubecula, assembly GCF_903797595.1. NCBI lineage: Eukaryota > Metazoa > Chordata > Aves > Passeriformes > Muscicapidae > Erithacus > Erithacus rubecula. The sequence goes on along the minus strand of NC_136670.1, from coordinate 14,483,869 downwards.
ACCTGAGTGTTCATGGCAATGGCTCAGTTTTCCTACAGACTGCCTATACTGCAATATCGTGGAAAGTACAGACTTTTTGGGAAAAAAAAAAAGTTTGGGAAAAAACAGGCAGGAGAAAATCCTTAATTAATTATGAAATATAATGCCAAAATTTTACCAAAATCTGAAATCTCCCTGATGGCAATGTCATTCATGGACTTTGGTTTTTTTTCCTTCTCTTTCAGAAACAGCACTACAGACCTGAAAGCCACCGCAGAGTGGTCTAAATCCAAGTTCTGGCCCTAGAGCACCTCAGAAACATCCTCAGAAGACTTAGTCATGTCAGGGCTCCTGCCCAGCTCTACACACCTAGAACATTTAGCCTATTCAAAAAGGCACCCGCCCAGGGAACCCAGACAGACCTAAACTCTTCACTGCACTCAATACTGCACCCAATGGCAACCAGACACACTTCCTCTTGGACAAGTGGAAAATTATGCCAATTTGTCAGATCTAGGAGCTAGACAAGTTTAAAAATACTGCCTGCCCCAAACTGCTAGGTTTTACAGCTCCCCTTCAAATACATTTGTTTTCTCACAAGAGACCAAAGAAAACCCCTCTCCTGGTAGCATGCCTTCTCTGTTCACATGCTCTTGCAGAGCACAATCATATCACACAGTCCTGAACCCCAGCTTCCTGAGAAACAGAATGAAGAATGAGACCATTATATTCTAAGCACAGCAGGGAAGTTGAGCTAGCAAAGCTTGCTGCAGGCCTGAACTGAAGGGCTCCAGCAGGCAGCCTGTCCCTCCCCAGCCTGCCCCAGGCTGGACTGGCCTGGAGGGGCTGCTGCCCCGGGCTCTGCCTTGTGGCAGCTCTGTCCATCCATGCACAGAGCAAAGCTAAAAATGTATCTTTGGTATGTGCACTTGCTCATTCTTTACACAGCTGCAAATTGATGTGAAGCCTTAAAAGGAACTACTAAAATTTTAATTTTAGAGGGGGCTCTATGATCAAATTCGATTTTTTTAAGTATTATGATGTTTTCAAATGGAAACCAGATAAAATTTTACCTTCCTTCATCTGAAGCCAACTGCATTATATTGCTAGGAAACATAAAGCACATCTCTCCAATCCTCAATCTGTTTCTGCAACCTGCCCTTTTCTCAGTACTGCCACAGCTTTCTCCCCTGCATTTCAAAAGCAATTATTAAAGCAGCTTGGGGCTCTATCACCAGGACAGTCCTCTGGAAACTGAACAACTATTTTCAGTGAGGTATTTCATACCTTCAGAGCTGCCATTAGCATTAGGTACAACTCTTTTCATTACTCCATCCAGCCATAGGAATTGTCCCTGCTGACAAAGGGCATCAGTCACCCTGCCTGCATGCCAATGCACTGGCTGGGGAGTTCAGCAAACCATTCCCTCAGGCTGCCATCTCCTCTTGGGCTTTCCCTTCAGCTGCCTCTTCATTAGAGGCTGACCAGCAGCACCCACTCTCCAGCCAAGAAATGGCACAGGGAGTTCCTTTAGAGCCATGCTCTCGTGGTGTGTGTCAGTGCAGCAGCCCACAGCCCCAGGGCACTGCCAGGCACCTCAGACACTGCTGCCACTGCTTCTCCAGGGATCCATCTCTACCAGTCCAGAGAACAAATCCCAAAATACGCTGCCAAAGCTCAGGTGCATGCTGGGCCAAAGCAAATAGCTGCTTTAAACCTCACCTACCACATTTACACACTGGATTGAATTTAGCCTTTGCAAGAGTCCCAACTGCATCTGTGAACACAGCTGACTGCTAGTTACTGACTGCTCACACAGAGCAGGGCTTTTATTTGTAATAAAATATTTAGAGTGGAAAAACATCACAGAATTTAATAAAAGAAACACACAGACTGCCAGTGCCTTGTGGTGCATCTATGCAGATGCTTGGAATTCCCTACATAAACAAAGCTGGAATTTAAAGTTCTGCCAATTAAATAAATCTCTGTTTCAACACAGTTTTGTATTAAAACAGTAACCAATTTTATTTATACAAAATAAAGTGTGAAGCCTTGGATTATAATTAGGCTCCATTTGTGGATCTCTTTTCCCAGTTACTCTGCCTAAATAGCTGACTGTTTAGAGAAAAAAAGCACACCCAATTTGCATACCTAAGCACAATTGCATTAGCCAACTTAAGAGGCAAAACGCTCACAAAGTCGAATTCAGACATCAGACGTTTTAAATAAGTGTTGGTCATTCCCACAGAAAATGCAACAGACCTAAAAGCTTTCTAAGAATAAGTGTTTAGGAGCTTATAGAGGCAAACATCTTTTCTAGTGGACTGTTTCAGTCTTTGCACAGTAAAGGTACCCGGAAATTCTGGATGATCCATCAACCACCACATCAATACAGGATCCTTTATCAAAACCCCTTTTATGTGAGCCATGTGCCAAATTAAGGAACTGTGTTTAAATGCAGTACAGATGGTGGACAAAGCAAGAACAGGAGGAAACTGGAACTGCAGCCCTTCCTTCTCTGCTAACATCCTAAGCAGAATGTCCTGCTCTCTGGGAATCACTCCTCTGAACTGGGAAGAGCCCACGCTCCTTTTTTCCATCTACTGACACTGAAAGTTGTCCTGTGGTTTTCTTGGGAGGAAAGCTTAGAATAACTCTCTGCTAGTCTTCTAGCAGGAAGCAGAAGAGAAGGAAAACAAGAAATGACCGAAAAAATCTCCAGAGCACTTGACTGAACTTTGAAAAACCAACACAAAGCTCTGACACCAACATCCCTGACAACACAAAAACAGCCCTTGCTCTTGCTGTGGGGACTTAGGACTGAAAGCAGGTAAAACAAAATGCCCATCAGAAGCACTGAGAAACCACAGCAGGAAGTAATAAGCACAGGATGTCACATGAAGTATTTAAATTTATTTTACTTATTCTTTAATTCACATCTGAAAAATCTAAAACTTCTTGAGGCCAATGCTCCACTGAAAGCACCTCATAGCTGGGATCACATCACCACTACAGCTAGGTGGCTGTGCATGATTTCATTCTGATGCTTACCATCTTTTCAATTGAAAATGTGGTTTGTCACACTCCTAGTGCCCCCAGATTTGAGTGGAATTTATAGGCATTACAATCCCTCTATAGATATTCTGGAGTTGATGTTTTGACTAGTGTATTTCTCCCCTAGTAGGATGGTCCTCGAGGCACTGCAAGATCCCTGAATGGGAAAGGGCTGCTGTCTGCTCAGAGCCCTTTTCACAGACTCCCAGCTCTCTCCAGCTAGCAATGCAAATGTTTGTTGGCTTCACTTACTGCTCTAAACAACAACATAAGGCAAGATGGGATTACCCCCAAGTCTCTATGCTACTCCTCATTTTATTACTTCTAGCAAACGGAGTAGAAAACAGCAAAACAAAACCATTTGATTACTTCTTGCTAAGTACAGAACCTGTGCAGAGCCTGTAATTTTTGAATCCCACAGTAAAGCTATGTGTGACCATTTGGTTTGAAGGAGACCACACAAATTCCTCCCTGCTCCCTGGATTGACTCTCAGCTGGCTGCTCTTCCACCACTGGCACCATACAATAAAGCACCAACTACTTCAAACGCACGTGCTGATTGAATGGGCATAATTCTACAGACCCGGGAAGTTCTGACCTCAGCCTCAGAAGTGGCAGGTCCCTCGGAACCGATGGGATTTCAGGCTCGTTATCACGGTGCTCATTTCCATGGCTTTGATCCCATCACTCCCCATTGTCACTCATCGATTGCAAAGGCAGCCTGGCACCTCATCCTCACCTCACCCCTTCCCTGGGGCTGCCAGCTCTAATGACACAACTGTCACAAACCAAACCCCATCTTTAGGGCAGAACCCTCACGAGAAGGAACCACACATGAAGTGATGCCAGAAATCTTCTGAGATGTAACCAGGGCCCTTGAGTCAAGGGCCTCCTGTGCACTACAGTGCTGCTGCCACTTAGACAGAAGGCTAACAGCAATGATTGCTCAGAACCTAGAGGATTAATTATGGTGGCTATTACTTACAAAACCATCTCATTATCCTAGCATTCTCTTCAAAATCCACTATTTCTAATTAAATATTACTACTATAACAATATTAGGTCTTATTACCAAAATGAAGTAATTTCTAGGAAATGGCTTTCTTCCATCACAAATGATGTTGACATTTTTTATTTTCTAAATATTTAATTTTTCATGTCTTAATGCTGAAGCAACAAGATAACCATAGGGTTATTTCAGGAAAATCTGCTTTGAGTGTTCCTTGCATTTGTTATCTTTCCTACAAAAGCTTAACAAAAACCCATTAATTTGTAAGGGAGAGATGGCATCATTCAAGCAAACTCTGCAAAACACCAGAACATTTCAAAGACCTCCGTAAAACAAAGATAACATTGACCATATTAACATAGTTTAAACTAAGTATTTTCAGGTAATTATAAAAGGAACTTTGATCAGAAACTCGGTAACCACGAAAAAAAAATCCTAGGACAGGTGGTCATGAACAAAGACATGCTATAGATACTGAAGCACACTGCTCTCATCAGAATAGTTTCATGACACCTTATGCACGTCACAATTATCCAAAAGGGTCGGGTAAAAGGAGGTAGAGCACGAGTGACAGCTTCCTTCCCAGAATTCAAACTTCTTTCCTTCAGCTTTTTCCAGACACAGCAGAAGGAACAATAGAGAATATGGGGGAAGGAGACAGGCAGACCTGTGAAGAAGTGAGATGTGTGAACAGAAGGCAAATTTTTCCTTACAAGTTTTCACACGGTGCCCTGGCATAAGATAGCACTGGAGTGCTAATGAGCCTGCACCTCAGGGGAGTGACTGCAGAGGTTCCTTGCTTCAAATTCAGAATATACCTAAATGCTGTCTCTGAAATAACTGATAAATTTTGACTTAACACAGAATTAACTATTATCTCTGATAATGATAAAATAAGTGACAGTAACAATATAAGCACGGCCCAGGATGTGCACTTTGGTACATCTTGTCAAGACTCCTGCACTCCACTGCTTCTTTTTCACTCTTTAATAAACCCAGTTATAACATCCTTGCTTTTAGGTCTGTGATGGGGTGTTTTGTTCTAGTTCAGTGGCATTGCTTGTCCATCAGAAGGTGTTTTTCCCAGGCTCACAGGGCAGGGAGCTCAGCCCGCCCTGGCTCTGGGTGCAGCACACAGATGTCTCTGAGGACAGCAGCACTGGCTGATCTTGCTTTGGGTACACACTGCTCCAAGAATGCACCCAGCACCTGGCAGGACCTGCTCCTCTTAGTCCTGCTGCCTTTGCATTTGGATCTCCAGACTTCATGCTAAGCACTCACCACCTACCCCTTCCTTAGAAAGACATGTAATATGGGAACTCCTGGTCAGTAAGACCCTGTGGGACACGACTTGCATGTCAGACCACCAATGCAACTTACAGCTGCATAAAAGGGATTCTGATTTTATAGAAACAGTCTGTGGCTTTTACCAAGGTTTAATTTTTTATAAAAAAGTACACAAATGCGTATACATCTTCAGCTCTCTAACCCTCATCACACTTTCCCTCTCCCTAGGTCCAAGAAGGTGTGAATTGACACAGAAAAGTAACCAAGGTGACCACAAACCACACCCCAAATGCAAGGAGCAGATTTATTTCATTACATTGCCAATAATGCTGGGAGACAGAGACACGGGCTCTGTTAGGCTCAGCTCGTCCTGGGGCACAGACACACACGGGCACACACAGGCTCTGTTAGGCTCAGCTCGTCCTGGGGCACAGACACACACAGACACACACGGGCTCTGTTAGGCTCAGCTCGTCCTGGGGCACAGACACACACGGGCACACACAGGCTCTGTTAGGCTCAGCTCGTCCTGGGGCACAGACACACACAGACACACACAGGCTCTGTTAGGCTCAGCTCGTCCTGGGGCACAGACACACACAGACACACACAGGCTCTGTTAGGCTCAGCTCGTCCTGGCGCACAGACACACACGGGCTCTGTTAGGCTCAGCTCGTCCTGGGGCACAGACACACACGGGCACACACAGGCTCTGTTAGGCTCAGCTCATCCTGGGGCACAGACACACACAGACACACACGGGCTCTGTTAGGCTCTGCTCGTCCTGGGGCACAGACATAACATGAAAATGAAGAGCTATTGGATTTTTCAAATGTGGGCAAAAGACAGTATTTTGATCTTGCTAATTTAAAGGGATTTAGTTAAGCAGGTGCAAACCTCAATGCCGACACTGATTTCTACGGAAGTATTAGATCAGGTTAGTTTGAAACTGCTCTCCGTAGACCTAAGCTGGACTGCAAACAATCACTGCTAAAAGGTTTGCACATGAGTAGCACTCATGTAGGACTTCTCAGGTCCCACAGCCACAGCTGTTTGTGTAAACAAAGCCCACTGTGACACTGTGCACATAAAGGAGAAAGAGTGGCAGCTGAGGTTAGGAGGAAACAATTCAAGGAAGAAACGAGTACTTTTTCATGCAGGGTTATAACACAAAAGAAGTCATAACCCAGCTCTATCTATCCTTTCAATATCTGCTTCAAGTCACAATGAGAACACAAGAACTATAAGCCTCTGTCAGGCTGATATTTGCATGACATTGCCAAGAGTTCCTTTGTGTCAAGCTCATGCTCAGGGCACAGTTTGATGGCTATTGCCTATGCTGATTGCAAGGATGCTGGCTGCCAAGAGGCTCCAATTCTAAAAAGCCCCATGAACGTTATACCTACGGGCTGAAATCTGGAAGGGCATTTTCAATAGGATAAGTGATTTTACGGCTCAGGTATCAGTGTGACACTGATGTCACACAGAAACACAAGAATGGATTCCAGCCCCTGCTCTCGGATAGGAACCCTCACAACCAACAAGATCTTCTGTTATTCATTAAGGATCACATACTCAGATGGTGAAAAAAGGATGTTACATTTCTAAAATCTGAGGATTCATGAAGTTCATGAAACTCTCACAAATCTCTAGTATTCTCAAACTTGGGGCATTTAACTAACAAAATCAGAATAATCAGACGTGCCTGATTAACTCTGGACATTTACCTTGAACCTGAATGTACCAAAGGCAAGGTCTCATCAGCGTGCCTGGCAGTTCCACAACCCTCCATTCTGCAAGCTAGAGCCCTGATGGCATGATCAGGATAACTCCAGGATGCCCAGGAGCCTCCTAAGCTGTCCTGTTAACTGAAGATGCTCTCCTCAGTATCACCCACTAAGATGAAATATGAGGAGCTGAAAGCCTCCCTCACAAAGGGAAATAAGCTCAGTTACAAAGTGTCACGACATAAGCTGTCATTGACCCAGAAGCATCAATTTTACATCACACCAAGTACAATGAGGCAGTCACTATGACTGAGGTAAGTCTCCCATCACAAACAATATTCCTAGCAATATTTCTGCACACAGTAGACCTTCCTCGACTGCTTGCATTTCTCTCCAATTCTGAAGTCTTACCAACAGAAATGCTCTTATAGCTTCAGTACCCATAAAGAAGCCACAGGAAATCTGACTACCAAATGTAAGCAAAACTAGCAAAACTACCAATGCTGGGAGCACTTAAAAGAAGAAGTGTGCGTGCTATTTAAATTTTGTTATAAATAAAATGATCAACAGATCAGCACAGCTGTCTCTAGAAAAATCAAGTGTTAAGAACCATTCTGATAATCAAATCAAGACATGCAAATCAGTGCAGGGATTTTTAATGGTAATGTAGGTCAGATGCTCACAAATCTCTTAATTATTGCAGCACAGTGAATGCAAAAGAATATTGAAATCAAGATAAAATGTTACAGGTAAACAATACAAGAACGCAGAAAAGGAATGATTACGGTCTTAGTGTTCCTAAGGAACCCATCTACCTCTCCCACCCTGCAGCCCCAGTCCCTGCACAGCCTCTCATCCTGCAGCCCCAGTCCCTGCACAGCCTCTCATCCTGCAGCCCCAGTCCCTGTACAGCTCCCACCCTGCAGCCCCACCTCTGCACAGCTCCCACCCTGCAGCCCCAGCTCTGCACAGCTCCCACCCTGCAGCCCCAGTCCCTGAACAGCTCCCACCCCGCAGTCCCAGCTCTGCACAGCTCCCACCCTGCAGCCCCAGTCCCTGCACAGCTCCCACCCTGCAGCCCCAGCTCTGTACAGCTCCCACCCTGCAGCCCCAGCTCTGCACAGCCTCTCATCCTGCAGCCCCAGTCCCTGCACAGCTCCCACCCTGCAGCCCCAGCTCTGCACAGCTCCCACCCTGCAGCCCCAGTCCCTGCACAGCTCCCACCCTGCAGCCCCAGCTCTGTACAGCCTCTCATCCTGCAGCTCCAGTCCCTGCACAGCTCCCACCCTGCAGCCCCAGCTCTGTACAGCTCCCACCCTGCAGCCCCAGTCCCTGCACAGCTCCCACCCTGCAGCCCCAGCTCTGTACAGCCTCTCATCCTGCAGCCCCAGTCCCTGCACAGCTCCCACCCTGCAGCCCCAGCTCTGTACAGCCTCTCATCCTGCAGCCCCAGTCCCTGCACAGCTCCCACCCTGCAGCCCCAGCTCTGTACAGCCTCTCATCCTGCAGCCCCAGTCCCTGCACAGCTCCCACCCTGCAGCCCCAGCTCTGTACAGCCTCTCATCCTGCAGCCCCAGTCCCTGCACAGCTCCCACCCTGCAGCCCCAGCTCTGTACAGCCTCTCATCCTGCAGCCCCAGTCCTGCACAGCTCCCACCCTGCAGTCCCAGCTCTGCACAGCTCCCACCCTGCAGCCCCAGTCCCTGCACAGCTCCCACTCCGCAGCCCCAGCTCTGCACAGCTCCCACCCTGCAGCCCCAGCTCTGCACAGCTCCCACCCTGCAGCCCCAGCTCTGTACAGCTCCCACCCTGCAGCCCCAGCTCTGCACAGCTCCCACCCTGCAGCCCCAGTCCCTGCACAGCTCCCACCCTGCAGCCCCAGCTCTGCACAGCTCCCACCCCGCAGCCCCAGCACTGCACAGCTCCCACCCTGCAGCCCCAGTCCCTGCACAGCTCCCACCCTGCAGTCCCAGCTCTGCACAGCTCCCACCCTGCAGCCCCAGCTCTGTACAGCCTCTCATCCTGCAGCCCCAGCTCTGCACAGCTCCCACCCTGCAGCCCCAGCTCTGTACAGCCTCTCATCCTGCAGCCCCAGTCCCTGCACAGCTCCCATCCTGCAGCCCCAGTCCCTGCACAGCTCCCACCCTGCAGCCCCAGTCCCTGCACAGCTCCCACCCTGCAGTCCCAGCTCTGCACAGCTCCCACCCTGCAGCCCCAGCTCTGTACAGCCTCTCATCCTGCAGCCCCAGTCCCTGCACAGCTCCCACCCTGCAGTCCCAGCTCTGCACAGCTCCCATCCTGCAGCCCCAGTCCCTGCACAGCTCCCACCCTGCAGCCCCAGCTCTGTACAGCCTCTTATCCTGCAGCCCCAGCTCTGTACAGCCTCTCATCCTGCAGCTCCAGTCCCTGCACAGCTCCTATCCTGCAGTCCCAGCTCTGCACAGTACAACTCTTCTGTGCAGAGAGTATCTGCAGCACTTACTGACCCTTCAAAACACAAGCACCAGGATTTAAAAACTATTACCGACTCAACAGACAACAAATCACACTGCAAAAGCCTGAAGAGCTATAATTCCTGCACAGTCTTGACCCACTAAACATCAAGGAGTTCCCTGCTGTAACACAAAGCCTCAGTCTCAGACAGTGTCAAGCCCACCAGGCTCACCAAGACTGCACAGAAGCAAAACAAGTGAGATACCAACAACAACGTCTGATAGGGAACTTATTTGCAGATACATATAAAACATTATTGTGAAAGGCAGTGAGGAAGACTTATTGTGCACCTGTTATGTTCTGTACAATTCCTAATGGTATCACAATTAATGTTGTGTTTGTAGTGCTGTGTTCAAGTGTTAAGAAAGCAGCCACGGGAAGCTTCATGATGCTGTAGAGGTTAACTTCTGGGCTTGGCTAGAACTGGTATTCTGGGAAATTTAACACTTCAGGAGAAGATGACACTGCAGTGATGCCTGTAAAAACCAAGCCAGATGTTCAGCTTCTAATGCATCACAATCCTAAATGCATTAGCACTGAACAGCCTCCTAAACAAGGCCTCCAAAAATGAGTAACATCCAGGCTCTTACTGCAGGACACCCCAACATTTTTTGCTGCAGCCACAACCATTCCTCTGAACCAAATGAGGCAGACAGTATTTAAATTTTAACATAATATGCAGAAAATCACTAGGTTTGATTTTCTGTATGTCACTCCATTCTGCCCATGGGATCTTCAGGGATCCCAGGAGAGCTATACAGCAAAAAAGTACTGCCTATTGTGCCACTATGTATGCACCTATTACAGCACCTACAGACACAAGCAAGTGACCACTATGTCAGCTTCTCTTTTGCCAAAATACATAATGGAATAATACCCTTGATTTGCCCCGAGAGAGAAAAGACTGAATATCTCTAAGTAAACCATTCTGAACTAATGTCTGCACTTGACTTCCTTGAAGAGAATTTCTGCCCAGACAGTACAACTACTCTGGATTCTTCCATAGCACACTGGAGGAACTGATCTGGCCTCCATAAAATTCAGACTCTTGCAAAAGGACATGACATCTGTGGGACAGCTGGAAAGGAGGCCAAGCTGGAGCTCTGAAGGGCAGTTCTGCCCCCAGCACAGCACAACTTCCTCCACCCCCTGGGGAGGGATGGAGAAGCCTCAGCAGGAAATCTGCAAAGCCCATGGAGTGATGAGTTCTAAAAGGACATCTGGGCCATTCAGCCAAGGTGACTTCAGCCACAGATCCAGACTGCTAGACACTAACTCAGAGATAGCTGCTCCCCTGCATGCAGAGCTTGGCCAACCTGTGAATAATTTCAGACACAGAGCTCTGTGGGGGATCGTAACACCTGATAGGTGTGGGGCCCTGGATTTCAGGCCTGTTTTTCATTTGAATTGAGTTCCTAGTGTAGGAAATCACAGACAGACTCCCTCAACCAGAGAGAAACAAGTAGTTCTTGAGAAATAATTTTTAACCCTTCAGGATGAGAGAACTGAGATGTACTGCAGTAATTAGTCACAGAAAACAGGAGGGGAAGGAAAACAATTCTAAGTGTGTTGTAGCAACAGAAAGTCTCCGGCTGGCCAGTAACTGGGCAGCACCTCAGGGGATTGCCTACAAAAGCCCTGCAGTTTCTGATGCTCTAAATTAGACATATTTCCTTTCCAAAGCCAAGGAGAAGCATGCAAGAATCCACCACTTCCTAGGAAATACTGACTACAGTGCATGTGTACCAAAAACCCAGTGTTTCTGGAGGGCCACATTTCTTGGCTTGCACAGTAAGAAAGGCTAGATCAGAAGAAAAGGCAAAAATAGGTAGGCCACGAGCAAAAGCATTGGCAAACATGGATCTACTCTGCACAGGGAAATACTCAAGGTCAGTACTGCAATACAGCCCATTTGGTTACACACCAAACTTTGCCTCAAAACTGCCACATCTAGCTCCTTCCAAAGGAGTTTTTTGCAGTCTTCTGGGGAACCCCATCATAAGACAGAAAAACAGTAAAAAATTAGCTTTTTTTCAGAAGTGAAGAAGCCCCAATAGGTGAAAAAATATTTTTTCTGTGAAGTGATCCACATTACAGTATAATTCTCTTCAACAAAAACAGAACACATCGAGTCCAGCTCTTTTTTGTTACAGTAACCACAAGACCAGATCCCTTTTCCAGTCACAGCTCTCTGCTAAAGATCACAGAGGAGAAGGGTCTGCCTTTGTCTCTCTCCTGGCTACCAGGCTGCAAAGAACATGTTTTAGTAATCTCTAACAACAACCTACAGCAATCAAAACTAGTGTAGAACAGCAACACCCAGGAAATCAAAGCTATCTACAAAAGCAGCCTGTGAGCCACAACATGATGTAGAATTCAAAAGATCTTTTCTAATTCTGCCCCAGAAACGTGCCTGATGCAGAAATTGTTCTAATAAGATACATGAGGAAGGAGTAAGGGTGGTGTAAGAAAGCTCCACAATTAGTGTGGGCAGCATCCAGTTTGTTAAGACTTCATTTGACCCAGAGACATTCACTGAAATGAATTCAACTGCAAAGTAGAAGTTTAAATATAGGGGACACACCAATGACCTGGGCTAGGTCTATTTGCATAGGCCAATGCTTTCACTACAGTAAATATTTAGCAGCCACGCTGTCTTGCATGCAGAAGGTGGCTGTGGAGAGGAAGCCCAAATGACTACAAGAGAAAGCAGCACACCTGGGAATGTCAGTGAAAGGTCTATTTAACAAAACAGTCCCTTCAGTATTCACAGCTGTTAGATAAGATCTTTTGATCCCTGACTGAACTTAAATGCCATAATCCATTTACAGAAAGGACTAGGATGAAATAATATTTAATTCAATAGCTGACAAAGCTTCTCCAGGAAGACAAGACAAAATGACCTTTATTTCCCACTAAAGCAGTTGCTGTTGAGACTCATGTATTACTATATATATATTACTAAAAACAATATATTAAAAAATACTGAAACGAAGAAATAACACCACATAAAAGAGATGCAACCCATCTGGGATGTCTTTAGACTGGGATATAAAATATGTATCACCTTCAGATTTCCTATAGCTGCCCTGACAGTCAGTGCCAAAACATTCTGGTGTTCTCAGGCTGTAATCAGGGCTACTTCTTTAGACTTTAGACAGATAAATGCTGTCAGCAGTGGTGTTTCACTTCCAAACTCTGGGGTCTTGCTAAGTATTTTTATTATTTATCCCTATCTTTGCAGGCAGAGGTTTAAACCTTGTAAATGCTGCACTGAACAACTACTAAAGGTCTTTAAGATGCAAGGAAAATAGGATTTCAAAGCACCTCAGCATTATTCCTGAGCTCTCTGACTAGTGTCCATAACAAGGAACTGGTGAGAAGGAAATGCAATCCCTGTGCAGAGCTGCCCTGCAGAGGTCTCATCTGGGAGAATGTCCCAGGCAGAACCATCTCCTGGAGATCTGCCCTCATTTTCTTCCTGTGAACTTGTATAAAACTGTCTCCACTCGACTGCTCCTGAATAATGCACAACAGAGGAGCAGCAGTGACTGCCAAGGGAGCTGCAGCCAGGGCAGCTCAGCGAGCCCATTGCTGTGCCCCAGCTTCCACAGCATCCGAGGGAACCACAACAGCACGTGCCCAGGCAAGAAAGAGGCACACTGCTAAAAAATGCATGTGCCACAAGAACAAAGAGCACCTGACGGCTCACTTAGGGCTGAAACAAAATTCCCACATCACCTTATGCTCACAATTTTCTCAACTAAAACCCAGGCAACTCCAAAATCTATTCCAGGCATTACAAAGAAAATAACTACTTTTTTTCCTGACTCTTATAACACACTCTACTACCCTTGGTTATTTCATCCTTAGAGAAAACTGTTTGGTGACAAACTTATTACAAACTTATTGAAATATTAACCTTTTTTTAAAATAGGATTCAAGTGTTAATAGGAAAGAGGGGTTTACACTTTAGAAAATTAAAGCATGAAAAAGGGAACGTAAGATTCATTACATTTACACTTGAGCTGCCCAGCCAATCCACATCAGCCCCAGGTGCACCTATCTGTCTCACAATAGCCTGAACTTGTACCAATATTCAAAGTACTACTAGTCAGAGGAATCACTGAAGGGGTTTCCTTTCTAGACAGAACCAGTCTGAGATGTTTCAATTTGAATAGTTTACTCCCACACCCCACCACCCCCCATCAGTGAGGCTGGTCAGGTCCAGGTATGTAAAAGGATGAAACCTTCAGGAGAAAATGCAGGAGTCCCAGCAGCCATGAAACATACAGAGCACAGCAGCCAGAACATGCACCACAAGCTGCATTACTGAGCTCCACACAAGCCCAGCACGTCGCTCCTCCACCTCAGAAGGGTGAGGAGGCAGCTGTGCCCCTGTCAGTGCCCCACAGACACACAGCATTTCCTCTCCAACACTGCCCCTCCTTCTCAGCCACAATGACTGGCAGTGCTGGCTCTCTCCCTGCATACCAAGACTGAGCTTCAACCTGAGAGAAATGATTCCTTCCTGAAAAGCATGGACCAGCATCACCTGTCTGCACTGAATCCAAGAGACAGCAGAGACAATCTCTTTCCATCACATCCCTGCACACAAATCAACTCTGAGAGCTTGTCCCAGCCCCTACCAAGATGTTGGCTGACATTACTCAGCTCTCCTTGCCCTCTTTTCTTAATTCTCCATGCACACATGCTTAGTAAGAAAATGTTTTAAAATTATGTTTAAAATGCTGGTTCTGCTACCAAGGGCATTGTAGCTGGTGCATCTGTTTGTAATGTGTATTACATTAGTCAAGATTCTTGCTAACACACAGTGTAAGTTGGTACTGTGATACTACATCTTTACATTGAGTTCTTATTGCAGATAAAATAAGAAGCAAGAAAATAATTTCTGTCTCCTTATTTTGAAATTACAGTGAAATTTGAATAAGAGTGAGAAGGGGCACCTGTTTACACTGAGGCAAGAGTTCATGTGAAGTTAGGGACAGATGGAGTTTTTCTAATGTGTAACTCCTTTGCAGTGCATCATTATGGCTGTGGGTGCAACACACTAGAGATCTTTGACAGATGTCAATTCCAGCCACTAATACACAATCAATCTTGCTAAGAACAGAAAGGTTTATTTCCTCTACCTGACTTTGATTCCCACTTGGGGAGGAACCTAGTCTTGTCTTTTTCCCATTGTTCATCCTGTCCTCCCATGAATCTATTGTCCATTCCCACCCACCTTTGCTCAAGCAAAGAATCATAGGTTATGTGCTGGCCAGCTGGGCACAGTCACAGCATTAGAAATGCTACTGGAAGCTGAGTGTTTTCAGAAACAGGCAAAAACATGCCTGCCACAGGGCAATGGTCCTTCCAGGGTTTGGGTTTGGCAGGAAAGAGCACTCATGCAGCAGTGTGAAAGGTCTCATGAGACAGAAGGTTCATGCCAGCAGAGCAAAATGCAGCCCCAGAGGTTTTGATTAAATCCTGTAGATGACAATGCAGAATAAATTTAATCTGCATTGCTTAGTTCACAGTTTTTCTATATGCTAGAAAACAGCGAGGAAAGAATTTAAAAATATAAAGAAATAAAAAATTAGACAGGAATCTTTGCACGAAGGTCAAATTACCAAATTACCAAGTACTGAAAGCTGGAAATGATGGGAGAGAGGAACTACTATGAGTGAAACTCACAGCAATGCTTTCCCTAACCACAAACAAGACTTTGGGAGACATAAGCAACCTCAGTTTGGGGAGATGCTTTACCTTCCATTCCATCCAAGTCTGACAATGTTGACTACAAGCAGCAGGCATCTACTGATATAATGTATTTAGGACAGATCCTATTCTGTGATTGCTAATCCAGCTCTTCTGCAAACTTGAAAACTTCCATAAAATGTTTAGGGGGTTCCTCCAATCCAAGAAAATGTGGTAACATACTTAAGGTTGCATGTCAATCTTTCAATCATGTCATAGTTTGTGATCAAAGCAGTTGCTTAAATTGATAGCAGCAAAAGGTGACATTTTCCATGGGTCTCCCAGTCATGCCTGACCATACTTTGCAGTGTGAGGGAGTGTAGAATGTAGAGAGCAAGGTGTGCTGGGCACAGAACCACAAATCCACACAAAGCTGGTCTTACTTGACTGTAAGAAGCCATAAATGCAGCAACTACACCTGCATTGTAGAGACAGCTTGCAGACAACTGGCATGAGGAGCCAAATGCCTCCTTCACAACAATGCCTAATCCACACAGCACTGTGGCAACAAGGAACTACAAGCTTCACATCAGTGTTCTGTATCTCTGCTCTGCCAAATTCTAACAGGAAAACCTGCTTGTTGTCCCTTCCACAGCAGCACCAACACGGGGCAGCTTCTCAAATGCAACTCTGTACATGTGAAAGAAATAAAATTACCTTCAAAGTCATCAAACAGATACAACCTTGGAAAGAAGGTAAAAGGAACTAGCAGAATGTTACAACAGTATCAGTCAGAGAAGCTAGCAAAATAACCACCCCATTCAAGGGCTTCCATCAGCCTGATTTCATATGCTGAGGCAAACTGCTATTGGAGTTGAAATGCTACAAAGCACTCAGAATGACCTACTTCCATCCTCTATGGACTAAGACACACTGTAGTCCCTACTAATAATATATACCCTTCAGATTAAATCATGCACTACAATCTGAACATTGCTTCAATCCTCAGAGCAATAAAACGGCAAAAAACCTAGTTTACAGAACCATCTTTAATATATGAGTATTTCAGATGCTTGCCACAGACTCGTGAGATGAGGCTTGATCCTAAAGAATGTGTTCCTTTTCTGTAGACTCCACTGAAGTTAAATCTCCTTCACTTTAGTGAGTTTGGCAGATTATGGCACAAGAACCCCCATGCTGTTCTCACAGGTTATGAATTTTGTAGATCTGATATTGTTAAAATCAACAAAGCATTCTTTGTGTTCCACTAAGGTCTTTCTAAAACATTAAGAAAATCTATTTCCATTCCATTACTCAAAAGACATATGGCAAGGGAATAAAGGTGACAGCTTTATCCTAACTTGTCAAATCACAGTTTGCTCCTGATTCCCAAGAACCTCACACCCCCACCCCCCATCTTCCACACAAAAGAATTCCAAAATGCTTTCAAAGCTCTAGATAATGTTTTGATTATACTAGTTCATCTTCTGACCAGAAGCAAGAAGCACATGGACTCACAGGAATAACTGGGGATTTCCTCTCACCCTAGAAATGTGGTTGCTAGAAACGTGTCTGAGCTGCCATTAGGAGAGTGGGAAAGCTTTAACTGTCTTATACCCCCCACCCCCCAGAAAAAATATATAAAAACACCAAAAAAAAGCTTAATCAGGCTAGTCCACAAGGTAACAGTGCTGACTCCTTCTGGGTGTCTCCATACTGTGAATTAATCCAGGAAAAACTGATCAGGTATGTGTAATTTTCCAGAGCAAAACAGTTGAGGTTATCTAGGCAAAAGATCAAGAAAAATTCAAGCAGCAGACAATGGACTTCCAAGCCAAACAACAATCAAGGTTCACAGAGCTTCTCTGAGAGACTGGCCTGGGGAATAAACCCCTTGCTTGGTAGAAAGAGGCCTGTCGACTCAGCACCATGAAATGGAATAAAACCTCTCTTTGTGGCTGCAGCCAGGGGAGCAGCACAAAGGCTCTGTGCCACCGCAGTGCTTGTGAATGACAGAGGCCTCCAGCAGCTCCAGCACGCCTCCCACCCACAGCAGAATCCCAGGAAACTGAGTGCTTATTCATGACTTGGGCTCTGTCCATTTTCTGAGTCTCCCTCTACATCCTCCCATGCCGACCATTTAACAATATCGTCTTTTAGCTCGTCTTTTGTTTGCCACTTCCGCATTTAATTGCAAGTTCATGGGTATAAAGTGGCCTGAACAGCTGAACTCAGTCATCCTGATTTGAAGGTTCCCTTTCCTCACAAAAGGAGAAACAGTTCTTTCTCTGTCTTTCTGTCTGTCTTCATTTCCCTTTCCTTGGCCACTTCTCCCCTTCCCCCTCCAACCCGGCAATTTTTCTCTTTCCTGCCCCCTTTCCCATCCTGTATTTGTTTCTGTCTCCCTCTAAATCAAACTGCTACTCCTCAGAGATGCTGATGTGAGCAGGGAAGGGAAAGCAAAGGTCTCAAAGGCTGGCACCTGATCCTCAAACAGCTTCCAGGCTGCTGCAGCCATTCCCAGTGCGTCAGACTGGTGCTGAACGCATGGGCAGACAGCTCGTGGAATCCCCCTGGCACCACAGCCCGTGCCAAGGCACCACATCTGTCCTGCACAGCAAGCTTCAAGGGAAATTCTCTACACTGAAGCTGGAACTTCTGCATCAGTTAAATGGAAGGAAGCAGCAGCACAGATAAACAATGCAGTTGAGTTCCCCACTACAACATGAATTCTGACTGCACTGATGTCACCTGTTCTCACTCACTGGGCAAAATAAGTTTATTAACATTGTAGTGTGAAAAAAAAACCAAAAAAACCAAACAGGAAACAAACATAGCAACAGACGTCAGCTTGAAAGTACCAGCAGTCCATGCTGGCCTGGTTTTTGACAATTACCATGCTGAAAAGGTGGAAATCTGGTGCTAAAACCAAGAGCCATAGTAAAACCACTACTGTCGTATCAAACCTGAGACACAAACCCACAGAGTTAATTATTTAATTGGGCCATACGATAAGCAAAATTTCACCTCTTGCTGCACTCTTGCTTCTTTCCACTCTCCCCAGTCACACACAATACCATGATTTTATGCAAAAATGAAAACTAGTGGGAAACAGAAGTGCAGAAATTAATTATGACTTCCCTGCTAATAAGAACAAAAATTATTAAAGCTATCTTTTTGTTTCATTTTATTCTAATTTGTTAAAAAGCAGTGCAGAAGGGAGGAGGCCTTGTCAACAAGGGTTAGTGCAATAGTGAGTGTTCTGCTATCAGAAAACATAGTGGTTTATGTTTTGAATACGGCTGTTTGAGGCAATATTGACATGGAATTTAAAACCTCTCCCTGATTTCAGGAATCTATGTGATTCAAAACAAACCTCATCACAGTTTGCTCAGCAGTACAGCACACAAGACACAAAGGCCAAGTCCTCATGCTAAATAAGCAGCTCGGGCTCTGCTGACCTGAAGACGACTGGAGGCAGGAGAGGGGTCCCTTGGCAGCAGCAGCAGCAGAATGAGCACTGTCCATCTGCTCACACTCATCTCTCCACACTGTGGGCACTCCTCACATTGCCACAGGTGCCACACAGGGCAGGGACAACAGCCAATTCCTCCAAAGAACAAACCCCAAAACTGCCTGCAGCTAACATCCTTTAGTTGTCAAAAGAGTGACTTTTTAACAGCTTCTCACTGCTGGGATGGTGACTCTTGGGAAGACAGATGAAGCAGTTCTAACTTCTCCCAGTCCTACATACAGTTTTATCAAATACTCAAGTAGTAGTGCACAAACACAAATGGTTTCTGGTGTCACAACTTCCAGAGGCTACTCTTATTTAGATGTTGTCACAAGCATTGCTCTGGGTTGGAAGGTTATGGAAACAATGGTCAAAAACAATACCACCAAAGCAAAGCAACAGAACAAGTATCCTGCAGCAGAGAGCTCCAGCCTCTGTTACCAAGCACCTAAGCTGCTCAAGTTTTTTATCCACTGAAACACAGAAGCCAAACTGCCCCAACAAGCCTGCACACCAAAGCTTGTATCTGTTTAGAGCTGTCAATAGTGGCTGGAGGTCACCTAAAAGAGGCTTTGGCCCACTGTCCTACATGTTCTGTGCAGAGTGGCACTAACACTCAAAAGCAGATTTTACCAAGTTCTGTTGGCCCTGAATTTGTGGAAGGTGATGATAAAATATTTCTGGTTGGCAAGTCTTTTTGACACCACGACCATAGTGATTTGAAAGCTCAGGACAAAAGTCATTTGCATTCTGTTTTTCTACCCTCACTAGTTACTCAGCCTCCTCAAAGCCAGCTACTAATGGACTTAAATGTATGGACAAACCAGAGCATGTCCCTTGGACAGGCATAGCTTGGGCACTCTACAGGGCATGACAATGCCACCCATGCTCTTCCTTGATAATCTGCCAGCATGATTTCTACCCAGAAGAAAAAGAAGCTGAGTGTGTTAAAATAGTTGATTATGGAACAACAAATGAACCATGCGGCAAAGGATATCGAGCAGAAGCCTATGAACCACGAGAGTTTAGCTGCCTTTAAAATCAGAAGGGTGTCTGTGGGAGTGGGGGGGTGGGACAGAGGTATTTTAATTATTTGCCTTTTGAATTCTGAAACTTTCAGTGCTCACACACTGATTCCACAAGGTGATCTCAACTCGACTGAAGTACAGACTTTAGCACACTCCATCACACACCTCTGCTGTACAACTGCAGAGCTCTTTCTTCAGAGATACAATTTCATAAAACTGAAGCTATCAGAGACCTCCTTACAGCATTTAGTGACAATTTACATGCTTAAGAAAAAATCCTAAGGCACCCTAAATGCCAAATATTTTTTATTTGCTGGTTTTAAGAAACAAGAAATGTAGGCACATAAAGAGATAACAGATGAGAGAAAAGAAAAAGTGGCAATACAAATTGCATGAGACCAAGTCCCAAGAGAAATCCAGAAGGACTGTGTGCAAGCTGCAAGGGGGTAGCTGAGACCCAGCCAGGCAGTACAGGCACTGAGAAATCCAAACCCCCTAGTACAGCTAGAACTACTGCAAATATCTCTTGATACAAAGCTAGTAATTACTACTAATGGATCATTAACTGTCATTTACTACAGATCATAAATTAGTAATTTTTTTTAAGCTCAAAGAGCACTAAGTCTTTTGGAAACAATTATGACAAAATAGCACGTAAGTCTAATCAGATTTTAGACATTACCTGTGCTGCTGCGGCAAGCAAAAGGACCCAGTTCCACTGCCTCATGGCATTTAATGAAGCATAACTTCGATACAGCAAAAATAACCCAGGAATCCTGAAAGATCTCCCAAAAACAGACTATCAGACATATGCTCAGGCAGATCATATCTTGCAAACAGATTTCAGAAGCAGACTTTGAAAAACAGCACCATCTGGATCCAATTTGCAATTCTATCCATAAATAAGAAGGGACAGCGTATGGCACCACTGCCAGCATATTTATAAAGTGTGGGAATACCCGGCAAGAGCCGGGGAATACTGTCTACAGGAGCAAAAAATGCAGCTGAACCACTAAGGAAGTGCAGTGGGGAAGCCACTTCTCAGCAAAAGAAAACTATCCAGGACAAAGATAGTGGAAATGAGGCAGCTAGATGCCAAGAATTCAGAAAAAGGTGAAGCCAGCAAGGTTCTGGAGCTAAACTGTAACTTACAAACAACAATTCTTATGACTGCACAGCAAACTTCCTTTCTACCACGGTGCTCCCAGCAGCAGAGCAGAGCCAGGCATGGAGGGAAAGCTGGCAGTGTCTGGTTGCCCCAGGAGAACCCAGAAAGAGAATTTCAATGTACAAGTGAAAAAACGGTCCAGTGATTTACACCTTTGAGAACCCAGGCAGAAAAAGCACACACATTCTTCTGGCCCAAGAGACTAGCCAGAAATGTGGAGAAATTTCTTGCTGTCCCAATTAAAAGGAGAAAATTCTCAAACAAGTTAGGTCATTTTGCTTCAAAGAACAGAGGATATTAGTATTCTGACAGTCACATCACAAATTTATATTGTTATCTATTGCCACAGAATTTTCAAGTCACTGTATTTTCGGGACATATTTGGAACCAGAAATAAAACAAATTACCTGGTAAAAAATGATGGCTTAGGCAGTAGTTTTACCTTAATAACCTCTCCCAAATGTGAAACACCCACTCATTATCACAGGATGTCCCCCATGGTATCCTTCCTACCACTGGTAACAGCCTCATAAAACTGGATTTCACATTTTTTACTCTAGAGAAATGCTTAGTTCCAAAATTACTTCTGTTTCACATTTTTTTTTTTTTTTAAAGAAAGAGTTCACAATTTTTATGCGTGTTTAGGGATTTGTTCTATTTTTAAATATGCTTGGCTTTTGGAGAAGTCAGGGTAAATAGTCTGGACTTACAAAAGAAAGACACAATTACTTTGCTAAGAACTGGATTGATCTGGGAAATTTAACAGCTGTTTTCCTAGTTCCCCCTCTGCTGCTGGAAGCTACAGTCCCTGCTCCCAGCCCCTTTCCATGAGCTGTTCTGCCTCAGCACCACATCAGCCTGCTCAGTCCAAGGTACCAATGACACACCTCAAACTAAACCTCCTAACTTCCCACTCAAGTATCTTAAAGAGCTCTCACAGATTTTAATGAGAGCAAAAGGATAAGGGTTGTGAATACATCAAATTGGTAACAGGAAAGAATCAGCCAGGGGAGCTGCCTAAAAGCCCCTGCTGACCAGTCCAGCACCCACACAGGACATCTTGGTGGCAAACCCAGACAGGGAAATATGGATTGGCTCCTTGCTTCTGGACACAACAGCCAGGGCACAAACAGGACAGGATATGAAGTGGCATGGCAGACAAACGGCCTTTCAGCTGCTTTTGAAGGGAACAGTAAGCCTCAGTTCCTGAAGTCTACTCATTGGAATTTTCTGTGGGATACTGGTGAAAGCCAGGGAAAGAAGCAGCTTGGATTTCTCAGGCTGCTCAAGGAAAACATAAGAGAAAGAATTAAAACATGATTAAGCACCTGCTGGATGTGTGAGCTACGTGATGTTCTTGTGAAAGCGTGTTTATCAGGAGTGTCACCCTTCTTGCACCAATGAAATCACTTCTATCCCTAACACCAAGATCTACTCTATATAAGTGTAGTTTGATTCTTTAATAAAGGGCTTTTTACCTCTCTTTTGATTGAAAGAAGTTTGTTGCTACATTCTTTTCGCTGGTCACCAAGCACAACGGCAACAATTTTTAGCCTTTTTCTTCTCTTTTCAAAAATCATCTCTTGTAATTTGCTTGCAGGGGCTTGCCTATACCTTACTGTGCCTACTCTTGGCTCTGCTGTGAGCACAACTGTTCTCCAACACAGCAGCAAGCTATCACTCAGAAATCAAGGGAAATGCTTTCTTGTTGCTTCATCATACCTGGCCCTTGGAACAATCATTGTATGCTGCTTGAATTATTCGTCTCTAAAGAACTGGTGGCCTCATATTCCTCCACTCATTTATAGTCTACATTCTTTCCTCTTAGAATTTAAAGCAGCAGGGACTGAGCTGGTTTTCCCACCACTGAAGCAAATTTATACCTCTTTATTTTATTTAATGAAAGACTTGCATGTTATGAAAAAGTACCAGATTTTTCTTGTTTCATTTTGATGTTTTGCTGAAGAAACAGCCATTGCAACTGTAGAATTCGAAACCTGGAAAGCAGATATGAGATGCTAAGGAGGAGCAGCTTCATCTAATATTTAGCATCACACTCTATGCAAGAATACCCTACATAACTCACTTCAGATTCTGCCAAGACTTCAGCTCATGCATACTTTAGTAGTTGTACAACACATCAATAGCTTATGCATTTGGAGTTATCACTGCTATGTAAACTCATTGAGACTCCACTCAAATGAGTAATAGACAAGAATCCACCACAAAAGAAAAAGAATCTCATAATTCTGCAATAGCCTAGAAGGTACCTCCCACTAATAAACAGGCAAAATATATATACATGTACATATATCTAGATATGTGTGCATGTGTGTCTCTGAGTGTGGGGTGGGAGGTACCATTCTGGTGTAAGTTTTACAAACTAAAGACTGAAAAGCAGGAAACTGCTCCAAAGCAGCAGCAATTTACTGCCAAACAAGGTTTTAAGTAGGACTGTGCAAGTATTCCAGCCAGGGGTCGTTGCTTCTGCTGCTGGGCACGTGCAGGGTGCAGACCCTTCTGCACAGAGCATGCAGCCCCAGGCCCAGGCAGGTGGGGACTTGCACACAGCCCCTCTCATTGCACAGGTACAAACCTAACAGAATCCCATTCCTCCATCAGTGCACAGGAACCACATCTCAGAGATGTTGTAGAAGTATTAGCACTCCTGCACTTGTAATACTGCCTGCAAAGTGAAGTTTTTACATATACACATAGACTACAAAATCAACTGAATCTGAAACACATGAGACATTGTTTTTCTAATCTGTTCTCTTGCCATCCTCTTTATGTCTTTGGGTATATAATTCTCTCGTAAGCCAAATGACTGGTAAACTTTACATGAAAGGAAAAGAAAACATACTTTATTTCTCAGCAAGTCATAACCTCCGGCTTATCACCTTGAAAGTCAAAATAAGTACTAGAGTCACCTTGAAAACAGTTACTTTATACTAAAATCGCTATAAAGGCAGCTCCAATTAAAGCTGACAAATGAAAAGTAAGGGCAGATGAATCCTCAAAAAGTGGTTCTGTGTGAGTAACCCCAAAAATAACAAAAACACTTGCTCTGAAGATCAAACTAACAACTTTTCAGCATTCTCCTTTAATCTTTAATCAGGAGAGCTTTGTACAATTACTTTTGTCAAGTTCAGGACCCATGGAAGCTTTCCCAGTTGACTGTATACCTAAACCCTGGGATCTCTCTTCTTACACTAACATTCCCTGTCCATACCCATATGGTCTTCAAGAAGAGACAGAACATGGAAAAATGGCATTTCATAGTTCCTCTCCGTCTCTCTCCTGAAATACATTTTTTCTGAAAACAACAAGAACTTCTTCGATGGGTATAAAATATTGGCATGTGCAACATACACACCTCACACACATGCCAGTGCTGATTAAAGAAAGATGTGGAAAGAGAACTTCCTATAGCATTTCACCATGTCTGAAGGCCACCCTCGAAACAACCTGAAATTGATACACATCTTCTCTCCTTCTCCCTCACTTCTACAAACATAATGACTGCACCAACACGGACAAGCTGTGATAGAAAAACTGCCTCATCAGGCACTGAGTGCCCTTTTCAGAAATGCTCCCAAGGAGATCTACACATAATGAAGCACCAAACCTTTTTCTTCCAGGTACTCCAAAGCAAATCACCTTTTTGGAGAGGCATCCCAGAATTCTGACAGCACCACAGAGCCTCACATGAGGTATGTGCAGGAAATCATGCAGAGTGTCTGGGATTGTGTTTCCTACCCAAACACTTCTAAAGGCAGGAGAGCTGCCCCAGAAAAACTGACAAGTTTGGCAACTGAACATCACAGTACCCAGACAGGGTACTCAACAGACAGGGAGATTTCTATCTACCTCCTGTCACTGTCGGATGTTTAGATTGCTAGGAGAGACTTCTTCTTTAAGAAAAGATTTGTATAATGATGAGTGAAGACAGAAGTTATTAACTTAGCCAGATTCCACTTAAATGCACATTACAGCGGACAGGTAATATACCTCTAAATGAGAAGCTTTGCAATGAAAAAATTGTGAGATTTCTGTCACTGGTGCCACAGCTGGTGTATCATTAAACACTGAAAAAGGACACTAGAGCCTAAATTACTCCCCATACACAAAAACCCACATAGCAAACTTGCTTTCACTTCGTTCCAGCCTCAACCTTTCTGACCAATTCCAGCAGCTCAGCTGAAACTTGCTTTCACAGCAAATACAACAAAATTACATATGCCTAGAAAACAGGAGCAAACTAAGATGGTAGGTTTCTCTTCCTCCCCTGAAATTGTTACTCAAATATAACCTGTATTTAACATTTCTTGCTTCTAAAAATCAAGGTGTCTAATATCCTCAGCCACTCCAGCTGCATCTCCCAGTCAAACTGTTAATGTGCATTTGGGCTAAGGACTGGGACTCTTACTTACAAACTGCTTTTAAACAAGACAATTTTTGTCTTCTATTCTGTTCCTTGCCGCTTTGACCCAGGCAACAGTGGCAACACCACTCCAGCACAAAGCTGGAAACAACGAGCTCTCCCTTTTCTTTCCCCTTGTAGAAAGGTACTTGCACCCTACCTCATGAACTGCTGGAGTGAAAGAGAACAGAAACAGATTGTGGGGACAGTGCAGAATTTGTGATGTGGGACACAAGACACAACAGGATGCTGCAGGGATGCAGAACTGAGGAAAGCAGTCCAACCCCACCTCGTGCTACAGCACCCACCAGACCAGGTGTCCCAGTGGAAGTCTTGGTTTTCCAGACAGATCACATCAGCTGGCAGGAGAGAAAAGGCAAGCAGTGCTCCTGTGAGGGCACTACTGCACCTCTCCACACACCACTCTTGCTCAAAATGTCAGCAATCTCTTATGCAACAGGCCCACAGTTTGCAGAGATGTATCATACCACTTTTTTATTTTGGTGCTGGGTTAGCTTGAATAAAGTAGTCACGGCCTCTCAGAGTCAGAACTGGTGAGCAAAGATCTTTTTATATAAAAAGAAGGAGAATTTTTAAGGACAACACCCAACAAGTATGGACTGAAGAGGTATCTTTAAAATTAATGAAAAAAAAGTAGGTGAAGCCTTGGAAGATCAGAATTGTGCAGAGGGGTACAAAATCTACCAAAAATAAACACTCTAGTCCCAGAGGACAGGTTTCCACAGTGAATTTCAGGATTAAAATACTTCTTTAATTCGCCTTCAAATTTCAAGTTCTGGAGCTAGAAAATTACAGAGGAAGAAACTTCCTTTCTGTGGCATCTCTGAAGTTCCAGCTCCTCATAAAAAAAAACAAGTGCAGAGAAGCCACATAAGTGAAATGTTCTAGATACTGACCTTTGTAGTGACTTTTTCAAAATTTCACCTTGGATTCAGCTTGGCATTAGACAGTTTTCTTTTGCTTGACCAGCCTGGCTTTTTCTAGTGAATGCAGGGGCATTCAAACCCCTCTACAGCAGTACATCTAAACCACTGACATTTTCATTTCTGTCTTTTATACCCTCTGCTTAATATGTGCCTGACTGCAGAACTCAGGCTTGCACTGACTGCTTTAAAAATTACTTCTTCATAGTATTTGAGAAGGATTTGTTTCAGCAGCTAGCACACAAACAGACTAGGCAAGCATGAAACCAGATGTCCAAGTGTTTGTACTTGGACTTGCCGAGATTTTAGCATGAGCACAACTGTTCAGACAACTGCCACTGAGTAATTCTGAGACCTAACATCATTTCTTTGTTTACATTTTTACTGCTCCCTGAAAGTATTGGGAAAGAGCTGACTGGCAGTTCCTGAAGGGCCAAGATTTACATTCTACACCTTATGTTCACACAGGAACACTTTGGCAGGAGGAAAACCGCCCCAGCAGAGTCTCTTGCACCCAGCAGTGGTACTCCCAGAAGGGAAAACTGTTAATGCCTCCTGTGCCCATGGGTTCTTTGTCTCTGCACAGAGACTGCCTTTGGTTATGCCTAAGAGACCCCGTGGAACTGAGCTAAGAGCACCAATTCATCGAGTGCTGACTGCCAAGGATGTGTCAGCTGGTTGTCAGAAGACTGAACTGAAGAATTAACATTTTTGTTGCACTTTTTCACAAAAAATGTCACATTGCTTATGTGACATCGTTTGCTCAGCTTTTTCACCTAAAGGAGGTAAGAAATGGAGACAAGGCTCTGTCAGTGACTTCACCTGCACCCTCTGGACAACTCATTTTGCCTTTCTGCACCTCAGTTTCTTCAACTGCTAAATACTGGTTCTCTATTTTGAGATGATCCAGTCAAAAAAGTGCTGAATAATCCAGCATCTTTATTCTTAATGCACATCACAACAAAATCTTCTTCTCTAAGTGAAATAGTCTGAAAAATTTCTTTGCACCAGACTGAGCTGGTTTTTGACACCTTGCTGCCCCAGCAGCTCACCCAGAGCCACACTAAAAGAGAACTGATGTCATGCAGCCTTGCCTCCACACACCACCTGGACATGGTAACTGCTGCCACTGCAACTTCATTCTTGCTTGCTGTTTGCAAATTTCAGTTCCTCTGGTTGTGTGCTGTAAAAATTTTGATTCATACTTTACTTTCCAAATATTGTGGCTTTTCTTGTGCAACTGCTTAAGATGGTCCATATTGTGCAAAAGATCTCTTATGACACAGTGCATGCACAGTATAACAGACAAAGCCCATTAGGACCTGGCTGCTCTTTTGGGGTTTATTTCACACCAAGATGTGTATTAGCTGTTTTTCAATGGGGAAGAAAGCAGAAGTCCCAGTGGAAATCCCAGATGTACCTTGCTGTTCACGGTGATCACATTCTAGAAACAGAAGGTGCTGATACTGCAAGGTGACAGGCACTGCTAGACCAGCCTGAGTTCCCCCATTCCTCCTGGCTTCTGCACCCCTCAGGTGAAGTCTGTAGAGGCAGCAGAATCCCCAAAAGGTGCTCTACCACACATCATGCAAAACAGAGTGCCATCCTACATATTCCTTCTTGCATGATTTTCCTCTGCTACTCAGTATAACTGCAGAAAACTTCCAGCACCCTTCACCAGCAGATCGATTCACAAAGCAAGTTTCATCAGCTTGATCTGTTCACCATGCCAAAAATCAAGATGAAGCTGAGCACACTTAGTGAAAGAAAGGCTTGCTTAACAGTCAAAAAGAGGAAAACACACATTTCTTCAGGGACTGTTTTGCCCACTGAATAATTGCTGCATTTGGCAAACAGACAAAAAAACCAACCCAAACCAACAACAAAAATCATAAGTGCATAAGTGTTAATTTATAACAACAGGAACTGTCCACAGGTGATTTTTTAGAGAACCACCATGGCTAGTGAATAGTGAAAGATTGTGTAAGGGTGTTTACACATTTTTGTGACCCGTTCTAACCATGAAAGTATTTACTTCAATACAGAAGTATTGATCTGTGCTTCCTTTTGACTCCTTCCATTCATCTAAAACCAATACTCTTTCCAACTGTGTTTAGTTCAAAAGCTTGGATTATACTTTCAATTTGGTGGTCCAATTTTGTTTCTAAATGCTTTTTACTCTTGTTCTCTAAGTGCAGTTATTTTGGTGTCTTCTAAATGTTGAAGGATGAATGCACAGAAGTGGAAAAAGAGTCATCTACAGTAAGATTATCTGTCCTTGCACAAGGGCTTTGCCATCACTGGAAAGGAAGGCAGTAGCAAGCAAGAACATGGAGACAATGTCACAGCCAGAGGACTGAATACAGCACAACCCTGAGAGCTCAGCGCTGGAAAAGCTGAAGACCTGCTCAGTAAAACACCCAGCAAAACAGTATTGCAACACCCAGTGCACTCTATCTCATGCCCACTCTACCATTTAGTCACTAAGCTAAAAACTCCCACAGTACTTTTCTCCAGTATAAATAACTTAACTGGCAAATTTCAACTATACCGCCCAAAAAACACTGCCTTTGGACCACATAGCCTGAAAATCATTACTTGTTTACTGAAGGGTTTTCAGAACACATTCTCCTCATGTGAATAGATGACTTGTGCCAGCACACAGGACACGTATTTGTAACTGCAGCACTTTCCCAGGTATCTTTTTAAGAGCCAACAAAGGAGATAAACTCTGTGAAAAGTGTTCCCCAATATGCATCTCTCCTTTTCCTGCTGAGGGATCCTGCCTCTGACAAACCAGTGCTCAAAAGAAAGGCACTTCTGCAGCTCCTTTCAGAAAACTTCCCCCCACTGTTCTGTCCCTGGTGTCATCAACACCCTCTCCTCACAAACAGCTGCTTCCCATCTGAACTGATTTCTGAGCACACTGTCAGCAACACAACAAACAGAACCACCAGCACCTAGAGGAACATGAGCTAAAAAATTATATGCAAGGGTCCAGCGATTATCATTTGAAGCCTTTGATTTCTTCAATAAAAAGTGAAGTAAATAAAATAGAAATGATCAAGCACCCTTCATAAAAAGGACCAAATTACTTTCAGTCAACAGTATCTCAGCTGACAACTGTCAATGTTTACAATGAATTACGTAATTAACATCCAGTTCCTTTTCACACTGTCCTGAAGTAGCTGACAGCCATTCAAACTGTATTTCCTTTCTGTCTCCTCTTCCATAGATTAAACAAAAGATCCCAAGTAATGACAGCAAGAGTCATTAATGACAGAAGACTGACAAAATGTATTTTTAGCATTTCTGGCCTGTACCTAGAAGTTTCACACAAAAACAAAGCATCAGAAGTAACAGCATCCACATGAGCAGCCTCAGGGAAAAGCTAGCGCTGGGTGTAGGTGTGAGCTGCAGTGCTGCAGAGCCCTGCCTTAGCACTGAGTGCCAGAGCCTGGGCTGGGACCCGGGCGAGCCCACAGGCCAGGGCGTGAGCCTGAGCCCCGCAGCTCTGGGAGAAAGCTGGGAGAATGCTCCGGGTGTGCTCTGGCCTGGCCTGACAGAACTGCCCCAAACAATGGCAGCACGGCGCCAGCCAGGGCAGGCCAAGGACTGTCCCTGAGCGCAGCAGCCACCCTGCTCCCAGGCACACTCGGCGACAAGACATGGCCACATCCTGCCACTGCACCACACGGCAAGAGTGAAGCCTGCCACTCTTTCGTTTATCACATTTGTAGCCTAAGTCTCTTACTTAACAGTGCAGGGCATTAACCACCGATCGTGTCTAACAGCACAGATAAACTTCTGCAGCCCGTGGCTTCTCCTCTGTGACCTACATATCAAATAGCACACAGCCTACTCATGTATACTACATTAAGCTGGTCCACTTTTCCACAACAACATGGATGCTATTTGAGAATCAGGTTTGAGAGTCCAAACCACTTTCACAGCCATCCATTCTGCCCCTTCCTGCAGAATGGAAGGGGCTTCTTTAGCCACACAGTGATGCAGTCACAGCCAAGGCTCCCTGGGAGGCCATGCATTCAAAGCTATTGCCAGACTAGACAAAGCGCCACGGGACCAGAGACTGTGCTGTGTAGCTGAAACCCACCCACCTATCTGAGATAAGAATTTGCATTTTAGTGAGTTCTTATCAGGAGTCTGCCGCCAAAGCAAGGCCTTCCACCGGTGACACACACACTTGGAATATCAGGGAACTCCTCTCATTGTCAGCTTCCTCAGCATCCAAAATAATCCCTGAAAGCAACCTTTCATGTTTTCCCCTCTTTCCTGACAAGTATTTCCCTCATGTATCCCATGACAGGTTGTTCCAAATTACCCAAATCATGCTAGGATGCCAAAAGCATGAGCAGGCAAAACTTGCAAGACAAAAGTGATATCACTAATGTGATTTACTGTAGATAAAAGGTGTAAGAGGATATGGATGATGTTGTTAGCCTTTTTTAAAATGTAAGCCCATTCTGTCATGTACAAAGGTAGCAAACATCTGCCAGACATTCAGTAAAAAGAGACTCATGGGTTTAAAGCTGCTTCTTAGTAAATTGCTCAGATCCCAAAGATAAGCATCACTCCTTGGTGGCAAGCTCAGCAGTCAGGGCACTGATGGAAGGGACTGTAGCAAGCTCTCTGTAAAAGAGGTGTTCTTAGGGAAGGGCCAAGCAGTGTGCCTCTCAGGGATCAGTATTCGCTCATTTTGACACCCTGAGCCAAAACATGTCAGCAGAAAGGATGTGGGTTTGGTGCCACCAGAAGCACCCCTGGTTCACCCTAAACTAGCAGCCTGATTTGTGCAAGCCAAACTTCTGGCCCAATCACATCAAGTTTCACACCCAAAACATACAGCCAAACAGTTTCTAACATATGCTTGAGGCAGGAGCCCTGGAAATGTTGGTCCTATCACTTAGCTAGTGGTAACTTAACAACTGACAAATCCACAGGGCGTATATAAACAGCACTCTGCCTATCAGATGTTGGTCCCTTCTTTTATTTTTAACTGAAAGTGTATTACTGAGCCAAATAAATAAGGATTAGTCAACAAAGATTTTTAAGGACTAAACAACTGCACTTGTTAAAAAAAAAGTGTCTTCATTTTAGATAAGCAAAGTGGTTTGGGAACCAACAAATTAATGTGTCGACACAAGAACTGACCACAGCAAAACCAGAAGTACAAAATGAAAGGCTAAGAATGGTCACAAAATCTACTCTATGAGTCATGAGGCACCAGATTAACAGCAACAAAGTTATTATTTATATGGTGGATATGCTTCCACAAAAATAATTTCAGCAATGGGAATAGCAGTGAGAATGACCCAGTATCCTCACATGAACCTAAATGTTCATGTAATTCAGTCCCACAGTCCCACCATTTCATACCAACCTTTAAATAATCAGCACTTAGAAATCTACGGCCCTCTCTTCGGCTCAAAGATACATGACATAAAATTGTCATTGTTTCCAGAACTGTAGGAAGTGGCATTGCCAGCTGGTTTGTAACAAGTTCTTGTGCTGATAGCACTGGGTGAAAGGGCAGACAGACCCAAGATGAGCCTCACAACGCCAGAACAGTCAATTCTGCCTCTCTGTCCCTAAGTTTGAAGAGGCCTGTCAGAGCAACATTCAGCTCTGGGCGCTCAGCATCTCATGGCCTGACATATGGCACTCAGCTGTGTAAGCAAGGAGGAAGACTCATTAGCAAGAGGGAAGGGACAGCTTCCCCATCACAGAGCTGTTTTCTCTTACTCTGCTCTTGAGATCTGCAGCTCAAAGGCAGCCAATGTCTCTCCAGATAAATGGCATCTACACAAGGGTGAAGGTGACATGCAGAAGTCAGGTGTTTTAACCAGACAGCCACCCTGAGGTTCTGTCCCAGTACAGATCTACTGCAGCTCTCTACATCTACAGTTTGACTCAATTGCACCTGCAGAGGCAGTGTGAAAGCTTTGACCATGCCTGACTGGGTAATTAAGCAGGACCCATCTGCAGCAATATCTAAATCCAACACTCTGGTCAGATCTCAAGCATGCTGTTGGTGCAATCCCTGGTCCAAGCCTCAATTTGTGACCCAGAAGGGAAAAGCAGTCAAAGGTAGCCTGGCTGAAATGGCTTTGCATGAATTGCATTGCTCCACAAGAAGTCTCTGTGACTGAGAAACGACATGGCTGCTTATTTCAAGCCTTTCCTTGTCTCTGGCTGTACTCACTCCTGGTAACCAGGACAGGCTGCCATTCGCACAGGAATTTCGAGCATCATCCAAATCAAAAGATACATCACCATCGACATCCTAAACCACACTACAGCTGTGCAAGGCCTTCACCACTGCAGGCTGGAAATCCATTTGGGGAGACAAAAACAGAAAAGGGATTCTGCAGCTGGAGAGAAGACAGAAATTCACACAGTCCCTTTATATTTTCTTGTAAGTGCCAGAAGCAAACAATAGGCAGGCAACAGAAAAAAGTAATTTCTTGAAAGCTTAATCTGTCCCAGACTCCTCTGGGTGCCTGAAGGCAGACACTGCCTGGGAGATGCTGCTTCCTCAAGCCTCAGAAACCCTCAGAGTCGGGTGGCTCTGGCAGCACCAGGACGTGCACACAGCAAAGCTGGCCTGCAAAGACATCACTCTCTTCCCTTCAGCAGGGCTCAGTGCTCCATTTCCAGGGCACTCCCAGCACTGTGAACACCTGACTGCTCCCATAAATGCTTTATGCAGACACCCAGTCACAATCACTAGTATGAGCAATAAGTTGTCCCCAAATGCAGGTACAAGCTTTGACAAACTTTTCTCTCCTGCAACAATAATACTCCATATACTGTACAAAACCTGTTCAGTAACCCACTGCCTCACTTGGTACTGCTAAAGCCTTGGGAGTGTCCTGCACCTGGTGTTTTGAGCACTAGAGTTCAGAACACAGATTAGAGAATCCAGGTAACAGCACAGAAATTATCAGAAGTAAAATTAAATCATTTTTTGAGAAAGAAAATTAAACAATTTGACTATTTAGCATAATCTGAAGCAAAATGTGAAAATATTCTTGAAATATTTAAGGGACTGGCACAAAGGAGAAAAAAGCAGTAAAAAGATTAGACATTATGTTAGGCATTAATAAGACATTTCTAACACTAACAACACCTAAACACCAGGATAAACCATCAGAAATTAAGATCTTTCCATATCAGAACATGATGGGATAGTTTGTCAAGATTCTCTCCAAAGCTAGTTTTCATGATTCTATGATGCAATGTAAAATTGAACAATTTCATTTCCCACCCCTGTAAACTAGTACTCCTGCCTATGGCAGAAATACTGTGTGACCTGGGGAGTAGAAAATTATCAAAGCTTTTAAACTTTTTTGCTTCTTATATTTAGTCCCATAATGGGTATCAGTCTGCTTCGTGCAAGCATCAGCCGAAAATGCTGTAAAATCAACTATGCATCCAGCTATGCACCCAGCAGCTCTAATACTCTGCTCTCTGCCATGCTTGATTCATTTCTGACCCCATCCCTTTCCTACAGAGCCCAGGGTCTCTGTCCCCCTTCCCTCAGCTCCCGTGCTGCTGTCACAGGGTTTGGCTGCAGAGGCACGGGCGTGGCTCTGGGAAAGCCAGGCCAGCCAAGCAGACTCTCCTCCCCCAGAGACCATGGCTCATGCTCAAACAACAACTGGCACTCCTGAAACGAGAGGGAGGGAGGGACAAACGACCCAAGGGCTGATTGATCACAGCCCAGCAACCAAGAGGAGAGAGGTGCAGAGCCAGAGCCAGGTCAGGCACCTCATTCCAAGGATGGAGCAAGACCAAAGCAGGTCGGAGACAAAGGGTGGAAGGGTCAGAGGCACACTGAGCTGGAATGAGTTCAGGGAAGCAAAGAGAAATCAGTTTTAGTTCTCACCCGTATGGCAGTAAACTGGTGAAACAACACACGGGATTACTGATATTTTCTCACCATGGGAATTCTGTGAGAGTGCAAGAAGAATAAACACCTTTCACATAAAAGGCCTCCTGTACTCCTAGCTAACTGATTGTAAAGCCTCACTGCAACCGGGCTCTGCACGCTATTTTCAAAGCCACACACTAAGCTCATACAGCTCAGAGCAGGAGAGAACCTGCCTATTCTGGATCCTCCAGCCCTGATCCCTGATCTTAGGCCTGTGGCTGTAAACTGGGCTCTCTGGACCACAGGCTCAGATGAATAAATATTCTCAGAGCTTTCTCTTTGCTTTGTTTTGCTTTTTAGTTTCTCATTTTTACTTCATCTTTCTACATCCAGACTGTTTTCTTCACTCTCTTACTTTGTATGGGGGGCAAAAGAACCTTTTAATCTATTTGCATTTCAGCCTTTAACCACTGATTTTGCACAACACTTGGTCTAAACAGCAAACTCTACTAGTGGAATTGCCAACTCCAAACTTAAGAGTCATAACAAAAACCCTAAAAACTCAGGACTATTTTTGTTTTGCTAACGTTCTATCTTCAATTAATGCTTTACAACCAGAAGGGCTACAAACGTCTTTTAAAATGAAAGCTCTGATCTTCCTCAATTTACATACATCAGGAACCAGGCTTTAAAAAAAAAAAAAAAAAAAAAAAAAAGGTTCTGTGACTTTAAAACTAACAGAAGAACATCTTGATCATTTGCAGTTTTAACAACTGGCTGTAGGTGATCAACTGACCCAAAACAACAAATCAGCAAAACTAATTTAAATAGCTTCCAAACAATTTCCTTTCCCATCTCCTTTCTTTCCCCCAAATGCTCTTTTAGCTGTCTTGTAATAAAGGAGCAACACTGCCCAAACCATATGGTTCTCCTTTCAGAAGTGAAATCAGAATCAGCGTTTATCTGTGTCTGCTAAGGGTGAACAGGCAGAGAAAAGGGTAGGACAGTAAACTTCAGCTCACAGTGGAGACAAATGGTCTGTTTGCTACTCTGTTAGAGCACCAGAGCTCATCTTGGATGCAAACAAGATTGTGAAATAGAAAGGGGAGGTGGGGGGGAGGAAGGCCAAACAAAGCCTGTGATGCTTATCATGTTTCAAGATGGGTGGAGTGCAAAACCCAGAGACAGATCAATTACACCTACAAAGCAGGCAAGAAAGGGCAGCAAAACATAAATATTTTGAGTCTGTAGGACATGGGCTAATTTCTCATGTCCCAAAATAAAATTTGTACAATTGATAGGATTGAAGCGGACTTCTAGTTTTCATACAAAAATAAAGGAATGCGTGACACTAAAACCTAAAAATAGTACTGGTACAATTACTTATCCAACTTGATACCTATCTGCTAAGAACAATTCACCTTTCCTACTGTTTTCATGCCTGCACAGAACAAACAGCAATTGCTCAAGCTAAAAGTACATCCTGTCATTCTGACATTAAAATTCACAAGTTGATGGTTTGTCTCTGGAAAGACAAAAGAGACATATTCATATACCATCCAGAGAACAATTTGGCTTTATGTATTTGCAATTATCTAAGCTGTGGGAGCTGCACGTGCAGGTTTGAGCTGCATGTTCAGTGAAATAAATGTGGGGGGAAAAAGTGATGCAACAAAATACTGCAATCCAGTATTGGATAACTACTGCTCCAACACTTCCACATGTAATTCATTATTATATCTACAAAACGGTAAAAAAAAAAAATCCTTGAAAAACCTGACAGCTAACTGCTGTGTATTCACTATTTCATCTACAGAATGACGGTCAATGAGTATGTCTGAAATTGCTCAGGGCTCCTGTGTCACCTTACTAGAGAGCTAGTCTTTAATTACTGAAATATTAGTGTCAGGTTTGACTGTGTTTCCGTGGAGTGAAACAGTCAAATGCACCACAGCCTCTCTTTCCCCAACAAACGGTGCCTGAGCACTCCATCCCAGGTGACACCAAGCAGGAGCAGCTCCCAGAGCCCGGGCAGGGCTGAGGGCTGCACTGCAGAACTAGACTATCGCCTGCTCTGATTCCAGCACACAAAATACACGTACAAAATTATGTAAGACAATATAAACATTTCGTGTATATGGTACAGAGTTAAAAGAGGCAAAAGGATTCACTAAATCCTGAAGTTTGAAGACTGAAAATCCTTATGGTTTATGATCACACCAGAGACTTCCAACAGAATTCTCTGTTTTCACATCCTTGAAGTTTATCTTACTCCTGAAACTTTTACTGAAGCTGCATTAGGTTCTGACAATTTTCCATTTTGCTGCTTCTGTGATCAGCAGTTCTTTAATGATGTTAGCAGCAGTACATTTCCATCTACTCCATGCAGCTCTCCTCACTGCTTAAAGAGTTTGGCTGTGTAATGAGCCTTTACTAGTACAGTCAGTAACACAGCTGCATAACCGCAGTATTGCCATCAGTACTCCTGAGTTACACGGCGTTTCCTCAAGGACGCTTCCATAATTAGCAATAGTACCATCCCTGCCTAACAAAATGGCAAAGAAGACAGAACACGATATTGTATGTGTATATTCATAATTAAATCAGCAACTTTAGGTCATCAGCTGTGAGCTGGGAGAAAAGAGTTTTCCCCTCTCCTTCCTTATTGTGAGGAAATATCTAGGACAGCTCAGACTATTGAAATAATGATATACATATAGTATCATATCTATATTATATTACAATTTAATATAAAATCCAGACTCTGTTTTAAAAAACAGCTATAACCCTTGGAATTGATCACCTCACCTTGTAAGATGTGGAGCAAGTTTCATTCTCTCCATAGTTATGATACATTGAAAATATATATGAAATACTATACTATAATAGATAATGCACATTTATATATATATATATATATATATATATGCGCACACATATATACACACACACATAATACAAATATCAACAGCAGTATCAGAAACTAAACAGGAGCTAAGCAGACTAGGAACATCTTTTCATGTCCAAAATTAAATGCAATAAAATTACTACAAATCACATACAAAATGAAAAAATGATAGGACATCTAAGTTAAATTTGCAGATACAATTCCATTTGTCAAAATCACTTTAGGTATAAAACATCCAAAATATGCATCACAATCTTTTAGGCAAAGCAAATAAGGACTGAATCTTTATGCTAATAATGAACCTATTTTCCCCTGCAGCTTAGTGGGGAAACGTTTCTAAGCATAGAAAAAGAAAAGAAAAAGGAAACTTTTCCTTAAACATGATCACATATTAATCTCCTAAAACAGATTAAAATACTGTAAGCAAATTGAAATTACTTTGATTTATTTGCAAACGCCTAGTATCATATACTTACAAGATTCTAAATACTTTAGAGATTCTTGTACATTAGCGGGGAACACAGGAAGCTGCTGCTAGCAAGCAACTTCAGTGCTGTGAATAAACCCATAGAATTTAGCTGTTTGCTTTTTAAAACATTGCTTATTGAGAACACTCAATGAGGACTAGGGCTTCAATAGCAAATATTTAACCAAGAGCATAGATTCCCTCACATAAGCACAACTGACCCAGCCTACTTGGGGGAAACTCATTATGATGATAAAAGATATGACATTTAGCCTTCCTTTACTTAACCCAAACTGTTGAAGTTTTTTGAGCAAAGGAGCCCATACTCCACATCTGACTCATCTCCTTTTTGACATTTCCAGAATATCTGGATACTGCAGTACTCCTGCACAGAACTTCAGTATTTCAGTGCAGCCAAAATGACATCTGGACCATATGGAGAACAAAGCATTTCAGTACAAGTCACACTATGGAGAGAACAACCAGCCTTGCCCGGTCACAGTGGAGTGTAACCCAGCGTGCTGTCCCAGGAGGCAGAACAGTGCGCGCTTATTTCACACCGGCTGAGGGCTGCCCATATAATTTATGCACAAAGTATTTCACACTGCAAATTTCACTTTTAAAAATTTAATCCCACTACTGCTCCTTTTACCCTGACATGCTGCTGTAGATCCTCACTCTCCTCTCCTTGGGGCTAACACCATTCAGCTATCCAAAAGCAGTAAGGCCATAAGATATAGGTCAACGACTGAAGAAACTGACATTATTTAGGACAGCACATGAATATTTGATATGTGCACCAAGTTGAGCCTATGAGGAAGATCCTATCCCTCAGTGCTTTACTCAAACATCATGACCAAAACACACATTCCGCAGGGCTGCAGCTGCACTTCCAGAAGCAGCACCACAAGATAATAAATACCCTGACAAAGTGCCTGAGAAGGGCTCTGACTGCCAGCAGTGCCAGCCAAGACCGTGGCAAGCACACTGCAGCAGGATCTTCTCCTGCCATGGCCTAGGGCGTACTGCTCACCACTGCTCTAAGGAAAACTGCCAACTTAATGAATACAAATAAATAAAAGACCTGTTTAGTTTTTTTCAATACACGAAAATCCCATTTAGCTAACACTGCGAATACATTTAGCTGCAAGAACCGGAATTAAAAATATATGTAGCTTGAATCTACATTCTAGCCTGCAGCTAAAAAAATCTCAAATTCAGTACTTAGGACAGAGGAGTTTTCTGAGGGATTTTGGTTTTGTTTTTTCTGTAGGGTGGGGCTCTACTTCTTTAGAAGAAAACCTCCCTGCACTGAGACAGAACCACAGTTCTAAATGAAGCTAAATGGCACACAACTGGCAGTTCAATTGGAAAACTCAAATTAAAGGCTCCGAGTTCAACTACTGGAGAGAGGCGGGTTCAAGTAGAGAGTAGTTCATAAAGCAACCACATCCTTGTCATTTATATTTTATGCTACACAGTTTGCCACTTTGGTGAATCTGAAAAACATTGAAGACAAACTGATTTTAAAAAGCAAACAAATAGAAATCTTGCCAGAAGGACAGGTCAAAAGGGGCTCAGGGTCTAAGCCCTTTTAGATGAAACCAGAGTTTAGTCTTTATCTAGGAAAACACCAGAAAGAATTCCTACCCTGACCAATTTTTTAGAAATCTCTGCAGAGACTTCCTTTGCTTTGATCCTTGATCTCTGTGTGATCACTAGTTTATTCTTTTTTTTTTTTTTTAATGATGTATCTGTTATCTAGTAACTTTCACTGCAAGCGTCCTAGTTATTTGAAGGAGTATGGTGGTACCCAGATGAATTCCACATTTAGAGCCTATATAGGAAAATGGAAATATCCAGATGGATTTTTTTCTTCTGGACTAGGCCGTGAATAATTTCAGAGGCAGGTATAATTGTTTCCACATGCACAGACACACCCGGTACAATCACAAATTTCTGTTTACCATTAAACAAAGACAGATGTACAATATTTATTTGTAAATAACTGTCATTAAGGTTAGATTTTCCAAGTGGGTGTAAAAGCAACTTCTGAACAGCACTAAGCAGAGGGACGCGGCGCTGAGAGCGGACGGGCTCCGGGGCCGGCGCTGCCCGCGCTCCGCGCCGGGGCCCAGGGACCCGCGCCCGCCCCGGCCCCGCGCCCGGGCCCCTCCAACAGAAACTGCCCCTCAGCGGCGCGGACCGACCCCGGGCACTTCCACAGCTCGTGCCCGCCGCCCCCGGCCCGCCCGGCCCGCGCCGCCGCTCACCGACTGCAGGAAGCAGAGGGTCCCCACGTAGTCGCGCTCGGTGCTGAGGATCTCGTTGAGGACGCAGAGGCGGAGGCGCAGCTGGCGGTCGGTGTCCTTGGGGCAGCCGGCGGGCTCGGCGGCGCCGGGCGGCTGCGGCGGCGGCGGCTCCATGGTGGCGGGCGGGCCGGGCGCTCTGCTCCCGCTCCCTCAGGAGCCCCCCATGGCCCGCGGCCCTGCCTCGCCGCGGGCGGAGCCCTTACAGGAGCCGGGCGCTGGGCGAAGCCCGGCTGCGGGACATGCCGGGATAGCGGCGCGGCACTGCGAGCGGAGCGCCAAGGGAAGTCCCGGGGGAGCGGGGGAGGCAGGGACGGGGCGGGCGCGGGCGGCGGAGCCCGGCCCCGCTGGCCGGCCGAGGGCAGCGGGGCGGGACCAGCGACGGCAGCGCGGCTGCCCCGGCTGCTCGCTCCGCGCCCCGCGCAGCGCCGGGCTCCATCGCCTCACACACAAAACACACACACACACACACACAAAACACACTCACACACACACACAAACACACACAGCGCGGCTGCCCCGGCTACTCGCTCCGCGCCCCGCGCAGCGCCGGGCTCCATCGCCTCACACACAAAACACACTCACACAAAACACACAGCGCCGGGCTCCATCGCCTCACACACAAAACACACTCACACAAAACACACACACACACAAAACACACAGCGCCGGGCTCCATCGCCTCACACACAAAACACACACTCACACACACACACAAAACACACTCACACACACACACAAACACACACAGCGCGGCTGCCCCGGCTACTCGCTCCGCGCCCCGCGCAGCGCAGGGCTCCATCGCCTCACACACAAAACACACTCACACAAAACACACACACACACAAAACACACAGCGCCGGGCTCCATCGCCTCACACACGAAACACACTCACACAAAACACACTCACACACACACACACACTCACATACACTCACATACACACACACACACAAAGCACACAGCACCGGGCTCCATCGCCTCACACACTCACACAAAATACACTCACACAAAACACACTCACACACACACACTCACACTCACACACACTCACACACACAAACCACACACACACACACACTCACACACACACACACTCACACAAAACACACACACACACACTCACACACACTCTCACACACACACACAAAACACACTCACTCACACACACACAGAGCCCTCACTCCGCTCCTGGCTGCGGAGCCGCTGTCCCGGCCCCGCGGCCGCAGCACAAGGCGCAGCAATGGCCCTGCTGTGGCCCTGCTGTGGCCGTGCCGCGGCTCCGGGACAGCGCCGAGCAGCGGCTGTCCAGGCTGAGCCCCGGCTCCGTGCCGCTCCCGGGATATAGGACAGCACTGCAGAGCGCCTGCGGGACATGGACCGGGAAGCGGCATCTCCACGAGCGCGGATTAGACTCTAAATTCACTGGTTTTCTTTCAAGTTATTTGCGTTTAACCTTTTCTTCTGAAAGTCACTACAATATTTTCGTTTATTTACTCATTTTGTGTCCAGCTGATCTCCTTTTTAAAATAATCAATTTCTTAAAATTATTTTCTGTTTGGGGCAAGAAGCACGAGGCAAGACTTTCTTTAAAAAATCATAATTGAATAACAATGCACCCTGCTAGGAGAAATCACCATCACCAAAGCTACGCCCCCACCCTGTGGCCGAGTGAGAAAGTTGATAGTTTTAAAGTTGTTCCTTTTCCTTTCTCTGTTTCCCGTGTTTTCCTCAAAAATCCTGTAGTAATTTCATTCCTCAGCAGGTGCCGAGACAGGAGCCCATCACAGCTCACAGGATGTTACCGGGGCGATGCTGCGGTCGCTGGAGGGTGAGTGCCTTTTGTCACCATGGTGCACAAGCTGCGCTGCTTCAAAACACTCCTCCAGCTTCAGTGGCAGCATTGAAAACATCACTGTGTGAGGATTTTTAAAAGGATGTTACTTGTGGCTGGAAGGGTTGAAACGATAAGGAAAAAGGCTTCCATTAAAATTAAAGGCAGATTTTTCTCTTCTTTTTAGAAAGTGTTTTCTTTTTGGCTGTAGGAAAATTCATTTTGGCTAAGTCCAAATTATTGCAGACATGCACATAATCCTTACTTTTAAATGGATATTCTATTCGCTGCTAGCATGGACTTTTATTTTAAAGACAAATAATATGTAATTAGCCAGCAAGCTCTTTTATTATTGAAGAGCTACTCTCTGATAACTGACTGAAACTCCACCTGAAAATAAGTTATTTCTAGCTTGTTTTCTTTTTGCTTAATTTTATTTTTTTATATTTTTTAAAAGGAAGAAGTTTACAACTACTGTTCAGGTTTTTAAGAGAATTTTTACTGCCAATATGTGTTTTCAAGTGCGGACTTCAAAAGCAAAGGAAAAATACTGTTACTTTGTAAAACAGTCAGGGGGTCAGTTACAAGGAGTCTGATCAATTACCGTGAATTCAAAGTTTTTCGTGAAGATGTAATTCATTTACACATGTGTGTATGTTGTTTGCAGCTGTTACATTTTGGTGTTGTTTCACAGCAGCAGCAAGGTGGTATGGTCTCCACATGGTATCACAATACCCAAGAAAAGAATCACCCACGATGTGCTTGGCTGCACACTGGCAGTATTCAGCCTGGTAGAAGAAAATGTTATTCACTATTGGCCTGCTGAAGGCTCCAGGAAAGCCCCAGAAAGTCGTGTGAGATGACTCCAGCACCTGT
The DNA here is from genome assembly GCF_903797595.1 of Erithacus rubecula. NCBI lineage: Eukaryota > Metazoa > Chordata > Aves > Passeriformes > Muscicapidae > Erithacus > Erithacus rubecula. The sequence continues at coordinate 14,441,254 of NC_136670.1, read as the reverse complement.
TTATTGAATGGCAGCAGCTCACTTAAATTCCAACATTGCATCTGTAGATACACACAGTAATTCTAGAAACTTCAGTCAAAATAATGTAGTTAATAGAGATTTCCATGTGTGGTTAAAATCAGATTCTGGCCTGTGTGCAGCGGACAAGAGTCACCTTCCACCTCCCCCTATATAATTAATTGCAGATAATTGATTTTTCTAAAGCCACTGCTGATTTACGCTAGCTAAGAACTAATCCCTTTGATTTCTACAAATGATTAATCTCCAAGAAAGATATATGGAGGTGGTTTGCAGTGAGCTTTGCAGAAATAATTTCTTAACTTCCCACTCTTCAAGAACCTAGACTGCCAGTGGAGCATTTGCATTTCCCTTTTTAACATCTGCCTAAAAATAGATTTAAGATAAAGATGCTCAGGTAACTTGACAGCAGAGCGACTTGGAACAAATAGAGGCTTAGAGTGAACATGGTGAACAAAGAAAAAGAATTGCTAGGAAGGGTTGATGGAATTCTCAGTGATTAGAGGATAATATAATACACACATTCAATTAAACTCTGAAAACACTTAATTAGACACACGGTGTGTGGCAGAAGGACATAAGCATTATATCTATTTGAAAAGAGGCAAACTGAGGTGCACAGGTGTGAAGTGGCTGCCCAAGAGAGCTGTGAGTATGTGCAGAGCAGAGCCCACTCAAAGGGCCCCACAGTGTCAGCTGCACCCCCAGGCTGCTCAGTGACAGCAACCAGGGCTGGGCTTCTCCTTGTTCCCCACTTGTTCCATGGCTCCAGTACCCTAGACAAACTGTCACTTCATGACAAAAAGCATTTGGGATGTGAGAGGAAAGAGGGAGGTGCTGTAAACTGTGCCATGGGACCTGCACGCAGGCTTTTGTAAAATGTTACTCCGGTGTCTCACTTGGCAGAGGGACACACAATGAGAATGGAGAGTTGCAGCCTTCCCAGGAGGTACAGGGAGATGGACAAGACTTGTTTAAAATATTCCTAGTATTGAACTCACTAATTAATCAGAAATACAGCTTATTTCCTGTCCATACGTTTCAGATTTGTGTCAAATCCTGAACACATATAATTGGGGAAGAAGCGTGTGTTATTTCATACAGTCTGTAGTCAAGCCAAACATTGGATTTTGGAACACACTCTGAGAGAAGGCAGTATTTGCTGTTACTCACTCCTCTGATACCTCTTTCCACTGCCTGATTCACTTCTTTTATCATATTTCCCCTCTTTCGCTCTTCCTCAATCATACCCACCTACTTAAAACTAATAATGTACTACAAAATGCATAATTAGATTTTCATTATGTTCTTTCCTGACATAATTTTTGATTATGTAATTAAGGGTTCTCACTGAGCTCTTGAACTAAGAGAAGATTTTTGGTTTAATTAATCAATGGTCCTTCTCAATTCAGGTTATTTTTAAGCAGTTTTAAGTCAGGTGCAGAAAGTGTTTCTATCACTCCTGACATAATTCTATATGATCTGATCTTTGCCCTCTAAAGCCAACAATGGAGAAGCATTGCCTTGACAGCAGGCTCAAGTATACTTTTCTAAAGAAAAGAAGATGCATCAGACTTCAATATACTGGAAGTAGGACGATTTTTTTAAAAATTTGCAAATTTTGTTTTATTTTCAAATTGGAAGCTTGTCAGATTTTGATTAAATTAAACTTGGGTTCCAAGTGATTTTTTTCCCCATATGAGACCATCTACAAATTTGCAACTCCTTACATTTTTTCCTGACAAATTAACATTCTTACAGAATTTATTCTTTTGGGGAGGCACTAAAAAAGACTGCTGGAAGCTTTGCAGATTATATGTATACATGTAGGTATATTTGCCCTGAGCTAACACAATCAAGCAAAGGTTCACTCTCTGTATTTTGTTCTCTTTAAGTACATGAAGTAAAAATAACATGAAAAGTAGCAATTGTTTTTGTTTTTGTTATAAATTACCTCTTCCTGACTGCGCTTGCATTATTTCCTCTGCCAGTACATGGAGCAGAAAAAGCCACTTTCCTCTGTGTCAGCACAACCAATGTATAGAAATTGTAATGAGGAGCTGCAGGCTGGAATTATGCAGCCAGTTCAAAACTCGTGGTGTTTTCACAACTAAAGCTGGGAAGAATCTTCTGTGGAACTGAGTTGAAGATCAGAGAAGAAAATATTTTATGGCACATATATATGTGTGGAATACATGGCATCCATCCACCTGCTCTCCCTTTGTCCAGTTCCACTCTCCCAGTGGTGGTGATGATTTTGGTGCGGTGTCAGTTCAACATATTGCAAACCAGTTTTTGTACCTTTGCTTTTTGGAACTTTCCTTGAAATGGTGATTGGGACTTAAGTGATGAAGTACAGAGACAAGGGGAAACTAGAGCACTAAACTAGCAGTTATGGAAAGAAGGAAAAAAGATATAATATAAAGATGAAAGAGAGATGTTCAAGAAGATTGTGGAAAATTTTCCTTTGGCAACAACATACAAAAATAATTTTGCACTTTATAAACTGAACCAGTCTGGACAGAGAGAGAAAGGATCTGTTTCATAGCTCCAAATTCTACACATACTCTTCAGTTTTGTCAATATATTTCTTCTGATCCGGTAACATTTAATCTCATAAAGCATTTGGGAAATTCTGCAAGGACAAAGAAAATGAAGCTTAAATAAAATAAGTGACTGGATAGCTCACTGGACCTGTTGAGTTATGCATCTTAAATCTAGTCCAGTAGGAAGAAGATGCAATAAGCAAAACCAAAACAAAGCTGCTTTTGTCTCAATGAAGATGCCTCTAAAGAATACTTAACTGCAACTCAAGAATAGATGAGGTCAGTAATGAGCAGAGAGAGGAAGCCCTTCCTGCTGAGAGGAAAGGAAACAAGCCTCCTTAATTGTGAACCAAGGAGCCAAGGAAAGGACTTTGTGAAAGACATGAGGATTCTGCACACACGTCAATATACTGTGTGGTAAAGTTAGGGACATTTCTTGATGACACTCTGAGTTTCTTAGAAGAAATGATGAGACATAAAGGTCAGATTAAAGGTCAGGGAGAAGATAATTTATCATTTTAATTCTTCATAGAACTACTTGTATCTTCTGACTGAAGTTATCCTGATAGAAACCTACTACAACTGCAAATCAGGATCTTCAGCAATCCGTTTTCTTTGTTTTTATGGAATACAAGGTTTCTATTAACAAAAACCCTCCTCGTTGTACAAGTACCTTGGTGAAAAGCAGAGTGCTGTTCAAAGCAGGCTGCTCTGTGCACACACACCATGTGGAGCAGCCAATTCTGTGCCATTCAGACACACGCAACTCTAACGAGCACTTGCTTGTGTGGCAAGTAGTCTAATTATCACCTCTCAGACAGGAAATTTGGAAGTGAATGATTATGCAGCCCCAGGTCTTCTACCTCTCCAGCCACTCAGGCTGTGGGAGCTACTCAATTGCATTTGCATCTTTCCAGACAATTACACATCTCACTCTGCAGGCAAAAGCAGAAGTGTGCAAAAATATTTTTCCCAACTGCTCCCTCACTCTGGCTGCTATCTTTTAAAAAATAAATACACTTCTTGTTGTTTTCAAAACATGCTGTTTCTAATGTTTCTCTGTATTTAGGTACTTGCAGACTTTCGTGGCCTAGATATGGTTCTAAACACTGTAAAAGGAAAATAGTTGGTGTAGGACAGGCTGTGGTGCAGGACAGGCTGTGGTGCAGGGCTGGCTGTGGTGCAGGGCTGGCTGTGGTGCAGGGCTGGCTGTGGTGCAGGACAGGCTGTGGTGCAGGGCTGGCTGCAGCAGCTCCTGCCTGGCCTGGCAGTAGGAATGAAAAGGAGAGCATTGTCTACAAAAATCATGGGGAAATGTCTTGCTAATACCACATGAATACTTGTATAATTACTCACTTAATCGTTACCTCAATTATACTGCAGTGCAAGAACCCTTTACTATGTGGATTTCTGCTTTTAAGGCATGCAGTGTTGAAGCAGAAAAATTTAGAGAGCTGAGACAGTGAATCAAATGAGGATCCCCCTGGGAAATCCACTACTAAGTACATTACTGGAGGAAAAGTGGCTGGAAGCCAGGCAGAATAAATAGAATCAGTTCCAAAGGAAATAATTAAAAATGGGCAGAAGAAGGGAGAAGTTCCATGCTAATGTTGGGCTGGGATATAAGCTAATATACAGACCAGTGCTGTTTTTCCAAGGATTTCCCTGTCCATTCTGCATCTATTTTTCGAGTGTGGTTTCCTCCCTAAAGTAAAGTATGTAGCAAGATGCCAGCGGGAAAGTGCTGCGAGGTTACTCCTGTCAGTCAGTACACAGCACCTGGCCTCCGGGCAGAAATCCAGAGCAGCTCCTCGCCAAGGAAGTAGCTTGCACAAACTGTGGACTCTGTCACCTGCTAGCCATTGTTTGCTCATGATTTATGTCTCACACTACAGACGTCTTTGCCACAATGAGCTATTTACAGCAGTTTAATAGTAGTTCTTGTAATTGGCAGGGAGCCCGCTGGCAGCACGTGCATGCAGACACAAGCATTCCCCCAGGTCTGCCTTGTCTCCCAAAGGAAAGGCTGGCTGTCCTTGCCCCCAGCCAGTGGCACATGTGCATGCAGCTCTGCTCTGCAGCACAGTGCTGTGCTCACCAGCAGCCTTGGACTGGGCTGTGCTGCTCTTGAATTAGCCAAATAACTCACATTCCTCCCTCAGAAATCACCTACCGTCATCTTAAAATACCTGGAGGAAAAGAATATTTGAAAGTAGTTGTAGGAATGGCATCAAGCCCATTATTCTTTCACTGCATTTAGTCCCACAGTGATGCCAGTGGAAGGAGAGCACTGTGTGCTGATCAGGCTAACTGGGCACTGGAACTGTCTGTGTGTGCTGCCTGAGCCTCCTGCGGGGCTGCAGACACTGAGCCACCGTGCCACGGGCTGCAGAGCAGGTGCTTTGGTGCACCGGGGAAAGAAGCCCTTGAGGAGGCACTTTTAAATGTGGACTAAAACTTGTGTGTTTATGATATATTGAGCAGGCAGTCCCATGAGGCAGGAGAAGGGGCTCCACCAACACGTGTCAAAGCCGCAGTCAAATGCACCTTTGAGGGCAGAGCGCAGTCCTTTCCCTGTCAGTGTGTTAACAGCTATTGTTTCTTTGACAGGCACCTTCATGCTCTCATTCAGGCTTTTGTTGCTTTTCCTTTAGAATACTGTGAAATAGGCATATCAAATTCATGTGCACAGCCAGGTGTAGCTGCTGAGTCACAGGGCTGTCCATAGCAGTGTGATGACTTGGTGAGTAGCTACTAGGTTTGAAGGCTGTGTATTATTTCTGCCTTTTTGGGGGTTCATAAATGGTTATTTACAAAGAAGAGCAATTGATTGCTTCCCTGTTCTGCTTGTTGAACAGAGTTGAACCGTGGGAGTCATAGCACCATCTTACCTGTCCTGGTCATTTAAAAAATAAATTTCCTGTTTCCTCATCAAAGTGCAAAGACATTAGACAAGTGGAAGAAAAAGAGTATACAATCACTTCTTTGTGAGATCTCTTGATGGAATTATTCTAGCACAGTCTCCCTAGTCAGAGCTATTTTAGGTGACATTCTGGTTAGAAACAAGCACTTTCTAGGCTCATCTTCGCATATCAAATAACCCACAATTTGTGACAGCATATCTTTCCTTTTCAACTGGATGCATAGCTTTTGAGATTGGAGAGAAAATTTTAAAAACATGAATTCTTATGATTGGAATGCCAAGAAAGAACATTATTAAGAATAATTTTTAAGGTCTGTAAAATCCCATGCCCTTTTTAAGGCTCTGATGACTGACTGCCTCTGATGCAGAGAGCTCACTGTAACTGAGGCTTGCTACTGACTTTGGCTCTTTGAAATCCAAACCACAACTTCAGTGTAGCCCCACGCCTAGGAATTCAGATACTACTCTTTGATTTCAAAAACAGGGGTTCTGCCAGATGGAAATTTTTACAAAAATCTTGGTTAAACCATCTGTTCAATCTATTTTCTAAAACCTAGCCTGTATCCATTTGCTTCTCTTCTGAGAAATAATCCTGTCCCACAATAAAAACCCTAAAATCAGAACTGATAATTTGCCTGACAATATGTGAAGAGCTCTGCTGTTTAATTAGTTCTGCAATGGTGCTGACAGTAATTACAGCCTCCTTTTGTGTCAGTAACTAAGTCAGCAACTCTCAAAAAAGATTCGGGGCCTTATTTGTCTTTTGGTTATGTCACTTCTGCATCACTGTAATTTCAGTGACAGCAGTGGAATTTGCCTTAATGTGCAGTAGTGTAAGTGAAAGGAGAATAACGTGTCCAGACATGTACATTGGGGGTTGGGTTTGCAGCCACATTTTTGACAGGGAGCATATTTAGAAAATATGTGTCTAAAATTACAAGCAGTGGTCAATTTTCCCTGAGAAATAATACCAAACTAATGCTTTGCACAGGTATTTGGAGCCTTTGTTAGTGGTTTTGGGGACAAAACTTGCAGCTCTTGACAAATCGACGCTAAAGGTTCGTTAATTTTAAAGAGTTAGAGTCCTGCTGTTTGAAGAAAAGGAGATAAAACTGCAATCTAGAGAATGGAATGTGGTCCTGTATTCTCCATTAGATGTGGCCATTCGAATTTGAAGGAGACCTTTGTGGGACTTCATGGAAGAGATGCTGTGTGCAGTGAAGGTTAACAGAGCGAGGAGGGTGTCAAAAGAGCAAATATGGATTATTGCACAGTCTGCAGGCTTTGGGCCCAGAGCTGGATTTGGCCTGTGAGGTGCTTTACATAGGCAAAGGGTAAACGGAGAGGATACGATTAGTTATAAAGTTATTAACGAAGGATTAATTTTTGTGACTGGAAGTATAACTTTTAGTGAGTCCTCATTAATGTATGACTTTGACTTTTTTTACTGGCGCTGTGTCTCCATGCCTCGTTAGAGGGCTGTGTGAGTTAGCAGGGATAACGTGAATGGAGCCATACTCAGGTTAGAAGTATTAAAAACCCGAGTATTCCGCCACAAGTACTCACCAACGCGATTTCCCGGACAGAAATTTACAGTTTCATTCCTGAGGGGAGGGCGGCGCGATCCTCAGCCCCGGCTCCCCCTCGGCCCTGGACCCCTGGACCCCCTGAACCCTCGGTTCCCCTCGGTTCCCCTCAGCCTCTGCCCCGTCCCTCGCTCCGCCCTTTCCTCCGCCCCTTGCCCCGCCCCCTCTCCCTTCTTTCCCCGCCCTTTCCCTCGCCCCCTCTTTCCCCGCCTCTTTCCCCGCCCCTCGCTCCGCCCCTCGCCCCCTCTTTCCCCGCCCCTCGCCCCCCCCTTTCCCCGCCTCTTTCCCCGCCTCTTTCCCCGCCCCTCGCCCCGCCCCCTGTCCCACCCCGCACGCGCGACTCCGTGGGCGGGGCCAGGGCCGGGCGAGTCACGTGACGGTGCCAAAATGGCGGCGCCGTGGCGGCGGCGCGGCCGCTGAGGGAGGTGCGTCTGTTCCGGGCGGTGCCGCGGGCCCCGAGCGCCCGCTGGCCGCGTGCGGCGGCCCCCGGCCCTTCCCGGCCTCGTCATGCAGCCCCCGGCTCGCGAGCAGGACGCCCGCACTAAGAGCATGTTCGTGTCGCGGGCCCTGGAGAAGATCCTGGCGGAGAAGGAGGCGAAGCGGCCCCCGCACGGGCAGCTGCGGACGGCCTGCCAGGTGGCGCTGGGTGAGTCGGCCGGGCCGGGCCGGGCCGGCCCTCGGCACACGTCCCCTCCGCCGGCACCATGGAGCGGAGGGACAGTTCTGTCTCCGGTGCAGGACGTGCAAAAACCAGGGGACAACCCCTAAATACCTGTTTTATTAGGTTCTGGTCTCGGTGTGAAACAGGAGGGACTTGGTCTTGTCACTTCGGCTTTGAAAAAATTACTTGCAGCTTTTAGAGTAGGAAACGAGAGTTTTCAAGGCCCTCGATTTACGGTGTCCCAGAGCTTCTCGGGATGTTAAATCTGACCTCTAATCTCCAGGTCGTGTTGGGACTGGCTGAGGACTGTTAGCATTGTGGCCAAGTGCGTGTAATATCTGTCATGTTTTCAGAGCTGAAAGAGCTTTTTGTGAAGCTAGTGGGCTGGTCCTGAAATCTGCAAGTACAGGCTTATGTAAAGGTCTCGGTTCGAGGTCGTGACAACATACGGTCAGAGTGAAAAGATAAACTGAGTAGAACAGCAGAGCTCTGCAGCTAGAGTTCTCTGTGGCCCTTCCTTAATTTGCAGCAGTGACATCTCTCCTTTAGTTTTGATTGCTTCCCATCAATATTTTCCTTTGAATGGGTAACATGCAGTGTATCCAAGACAGAAGGAAGGACAGGTTGGGTAGGCTGTAAGGAGGCTGGGCAGATGGAAGTTCTGTCCCAGGCAGAGTGAGAGCAAGCTCAAAGAAATGTAGTCATTTTTATCCTCCTCCCTGCATTCTTTACTGCCAGGACATGTGTAGAAGCTACCTGTAGTGACAGTATATCATCAGAAGGGTATTTTAATTATTATTTAAAGGTGGCAGTGTGAGCAAGAGAGTAACATATGCCCCAGCAGTTAGAGACTGCTTTTCCTAAGGAATTCCTTTTCCTGATCTCTTCCCCAGCTGCCCCCACATGCGCTGAACCCATTTACAGGACTGAGAACCTGTTTTGCTGCTATGTAAATGTATCTAGAGGTTGAGAAAGAGAACTTCCTTGTAAGATGCCTGGTGAAGGTCTGTGTTTGCTGAGGCCTGGCAGGTGAGGATTTTGGGAGGAGTCTTGTGCAGTAGCCCCCGTTGGTACCTGCCCTTGTATTGTGGCTGTGCCTGTGTGTTCTGAGGTGCAGTGTGGTGGAGGGGAGCTAATGCTTGTGATGGTGGACATTGCTTCCCTAAACTTGCTCTGAAAGAGTCCATGGGCTCTCCTGGACTAAAGCAGAGGTCAGCATAAAGAGATAACCTTCTGTTGAGCAACTGTTAGGGGCCTGGGTGACTGTATGGCACCGTCTCTGTTACATTTGGTCTATATTGACCAGTTTTGGACTACAAAATACACATGACCTTGTAGAAATCAGAAGTACCATTGGTGCAAGTAGGACAGAAGTACAAGAAATGTGAAGGAAAAGGAGCAAAAACCACTTCACAGTGGTATTTTTTGAGTTTTCAGGGGTTTTTGCCTCTTTCCACCCCTCCTTTGAAATACACAGCATTAATGTTAGGTAAGCAAAGTTTGAATGGATTCCTTCATTCAGTCTCTTGCTTCATCAGTAACTGTAACGGTTGTGTCCTGCACTTGTAGTGCCAGTAAACCCCAGGAGAGATTGGGAGAAATTGAGTGTTTTAAACTGTGAAGCTGTTTTGCTCTGCTTTAGAAAACTGTCTTTTAAAGAATATTTGTTTTCAACAGACCACTGTATTGTATAAAATAGTTGTTTAATAAGCATTTACATGAAGCTCCAGGTACACATGATTCTTAGTAAATCTACTGAAGTTATCCTGAAAAATGTGCAGTGGAATACTGACAGTCTGTATCACAGCAGTTCATGTTAGACTCATGCTAATTGTGCACCTGGCTCACTCACATAAACTATTGCTCCTGCCCTACTGGGACTGTTTTTAATGACATCCTGTGCAGCCACCCTGGTTCTGTGCCCTTCTTGGAGAGCCTGGGCAGCTCCACGTACGGATCTTCAAGCTTTGTAATCAACGCAGTTTGTTAACTAGTAAAAATCCTTTCAACCATGCCTTCGCCTAGGAATCTGGTGTTCAGGAAGTCCCTGTGTACAAATGGCAGATGTCCCATAAAGTTGCGTTTCTTAGTTTGGTCTCTTGGCCAGCGTGTTCAGAGCTGGGGCAAAGAGGAGAGTCCAGCTCCCCGCCCTTGGCTGCGGGCTGTGTGCACCGGTGTGATCCCTGCTTGGGCTGGGCCGGGCTGGGCAGTGCCGGGCTGGGCTGGGCAGTGCCGGGCTGGGCAGTGCCGGGCTGGGCAGTGCCGGGCTGGGCAGTGCCGGGCTGGGCTGGGCAGTGCTGGGCTGGGCAGTGCCGGGCCGGGCTGGGCAGTGCCGGGCTGGGCAGTGCCGGGCTGGGCAGTGCTGGGCTGGGCAGTGCCGGGCTGGGCAGTGCCGGGCTGGGCTGGGCAGTGCCGGGCTGGGCAGTGCCGGGCTGGGCTGGGCAGTGCCGGGCTGGGCAGTGCCGGGCTGGGCTGGGCAGTGCCGGGCTGGGCAGTGCCGGGCTGGGCTGGGCTGGGCAGTGCCGGGCTGGGCAGTGCCGGGCTGGGCAGTGCCGGGCTGGGCAGTGCCGGGCTGGCAGTGCCGGGCTGGGCTGGGCTGGGCTGTGCCGGGCTGGGCTGGGCTGGGCTGTGCCGGGCTGGGCTGGGCAGTGCCGGGCTGGGCAGTGCCTGGCTGGGCTGGGCAGTGCCGGGCTGGGCAGTGCCAGGCTGGGCTGGGCAGTGCCGGGCTGGGCAGTGCCGGGCTGGGCAGGGCCGGGCTGGGCCGGGCCGGGCTGGGCAGTGCCGGGCTGGGCAGTGCCGGGCTGGGCTGGGCAGTGCTGGGCTGGGCAGTGCCGGGCTGGGCTGGGCAGTGCCGGGCTGGGCCGGGCAGTGCCGGGCCGGGCAGTGCCGGGCCGGGCAGTGCCGGGCTGGGCTGGGCAGTGCTGGGCTGGGCAGTGCCGGGCTGGGCTGGGCAGTGCCGGGCTGGGCTGGGCAGTGCCGGGCCGGGCAGTGCCGGGCCGGGCTGGGCAGTGCCGGGCCGGGCTGGGCAGTGCCGGGCTGGGCTGGGCAGTGCCGGGCTGGGCAGTGCCGGGCTGGGCCGGGCTGGGCTGGGCTGTGCACGGGGTGCAGTGCCCTGCTCGGCCTGCGCCGTGTCCTTGTGCCAGGAGTGCCACCAGCCTGGCTGTGGCTGCAGAGCAGCAGCGGCTGCAGCAGACAGCAAATGTCCTCCCTTGAAGGGGGTAGCTTTCAGTACAAGTGAACTGAACCCATCCATCTGCTGCAGAAAGGCAGCTGCTCAGTGTGAGCCTCATCCTGCTTTCATGGCCAGACGCTCTGGGAGGGATGGCTGCAAGGTCATTCTTGTTCCAGTTCTCTTGCCTGGTAGGAATGCTGCAGGACTTCCATTGGGTGGGCAGCGCAGGGGCTGAGGGCGTTTCCCTGGAGGAGATGCTGTGGCAGAGACAGGGAGCTCTGGTGCTAAAGCAGCAGGTGAGGGGTCAGCATTGTGCTGAGCTGACTGGCCACACTTGGGGCCGTTGTGTAGCTGTGGCAGGCAGGTAGCTGTGCCCCTTGCTCCTGTGACTGGAGAGGAGCAGCGTCAGTGGCGGGCGGGTTCTGCAAGCTGCCAGCGTCTGCTTTGGGCTTGGCAAGCTGTTCCTGGCAGCACACTTCAATGAGGCAACTCTTTCTGCTTCACTCACTTGTGATGGTCAGACCACCAAATGACTACTTCAGACGTGGAGGTTTTCAAACTGTTTTGATGCAATCAGTAGCATAACTGTGCCGTTAGCTTCCTTTTGTCCTTTAATTTATTCTTTTCTGCCAGCATTATCTATTAAAATACCATTTGGTGAAGATATTTTTATATGGCTTTAGAAAAGCTTTTATTATAACAAAATTGTGGGGAACTTGGTCAGGCCTTGGTTAGCTTGTTGTTGTTGTTTATATAGTACTTCTGAGAGTTAAGCTGTGTTTGCTCTAATATGGGATGTTATTCTTGCATTATTTTTCCAGTGCAAGATCTAAGACAAATATCAGTAAAGAATGGCATGATCATGTCTCCTTAAGGCTATAATCTTTGTGAAGTTTCAATTCAACATCTCTTTTACTCTGCAAAGCAATCAGTATGGGGGAGAACGATCTCCTTGAAAGAAAGAGAAACTTAGTGGAGTTTTTGCACTGGAAAAATTGCTTCATTAGAAAAAGCTCTGTACACCATGGTCCTACAAGATGTCTGAAATACAGCATTAATTGTGTTTTTCTAGCCCTGGCATTTTGGGATTATAGCTATAGATAAAATATGCCTTTCTCTGCCAAGGCCTGGAGGCAGCAGTAAGTGTTCTGAAGGTGTAGAGCTACCCAGAAGACTCTGTGTGTTAAGCAGCCACTTCCTGTATGCTCTTGGAATGCTGTGCTAAGAGCAAGGTAGATTAAAACAGGGACACAACACATTGGTGGGCCACATGTGTTGTTCTCAGTAGCTCTTTGGATCATAATATGATGATAAAGATGGAGAGGATAATTAATTCAAAAAGCCTGAAATTATGCTGAACTGAATTTCTGACTAGTCACCTTGTTGGCAGGCCAGCTGGATCCTGGAATGAAGAACACAGTGGTTTAAGAAGTGGTGCTGTGCAAGATTCACGCTATGTGTTTGGCACAGAGAACCTTGGTGGTTTCTTACCAACAGCCTCCATTGTGCTGTCTGCTCCCAGCTGAAGCCTAAAGCATGGGGGATGGTGGTGCTGGGCTTGTGCTGCACAGAGCTGCAAAGTTCCTGCTGCTCCTGAAGTGCCCCAGGGCCGAGTGCTGGGCTTGGCTTCTGCAGGGCTGGCAAGTGCAGCTGTTCTTAAAGCTGCTGGAAATGGTTCTTGGTGTGATGGACTTGAGGAGAGCTGGAGCACTGTGCACCCGGGGCTCTCCCAATTGTTTTGGTGTCCTTTGGCTGGCTCTGGGGTGGGAAACATCCCTCCAGTTTGTGTGGCATGACTGGTGCCATGAGAACTGGGGGATGTCAGACTGATGCTCGTTAACGAGCAGATATGTTGGAGAACAGCAATTCTGGATGGAGCTTAGCACCCACAGCTTATAGTAACACAGCTTTTTACTATGTTCTGCTTCCATTTTCTCTATCCAGTGTGGATAGTAACTTTACAAAGTCAGTACACACTGTGAGGATTAATTCCTGTGCCGTTGCTGTCAAGCAGGCCTGTACAAAACCCTGTAATCTGTGTTTACTGCTGTCCTTGTTCCTTAGTGGGATTTGTGTATTGATTCTCCTGAGAGAGGAGAAACTCCTGAGCTTCACAGACAGCATTGAAATCATCTGAACTGTGGACATCTGGTCACAAACAATGGTGCCTCTCCATAGCTGTGGAGAGCAAGTATTCAATGAATGATAATTTTCTAATATCTGCAATTGAAACAGGATTTGTAAGCAGGATAGTTTGCAGTGTCAGGGTAGTTTGCAGCATGTGCTGTAGGGTGGGATGGAAGGTTCCACTGGGGTTAGAGCTGATGTGGTTGTGCAGCCTTACTGTGGGTGCTGGTTTAGGTGTGGGTTTGTCAGTGTTTGCAGTGGGTGCTTATGCTGGTCTGTATTGGGCATCATGGTGATACCTCAGAAACCCTTGGAGAGCTTTACCAGGGTCTTTGGGACCTGCTGCTGTAAACAAGAGAAATGAGAAAGCAACTTTCCCCCTCTATTTAATTTTATGAAAAGTTCTTTAAGAGTGTGATTAAAAAAAAAAATGTGCATGCAAAAGGACAGAGTGCATTTGGGATTTCCTATCTCCTGGGAGCTCGTCCAGCTGATTGCTGCTGCAAGGCTCTGGACCAGCAGGCTGCTTGGCACTGAGCTAACAGGGGCTTGAGGGCATTGTCCTCATGGATTGTGCAGTACCTTAAAGGCTTCTGCAGAGCTGAGCGCTCTGTGATCTGGACATACACTTCAATAAAAGTTACATGCTGTGCCTGACTGTTCTGAAGATACCTTTTGTTGAGCATGTTTGTAAAAACCAGTTTTTTAAATGTTAAATTGGAGAGATACACCTTCCAATAACTGGTGAAACTCTGATCTCTGAAGCTGAAGTGTTACAGGAATGGAGTAGCAAATACTGAAGTGCAAGACTGTATTTAAACAACTTTGCTTTATTACTGTTATTGATAATGATAACTGAGGCTTGATTTTTTTTTTTCTCTCTTCCAGATGAAATAAAAAGTGAGCTAGAAAAGCAAAGGTAAATTATTAATTACTCTAAACAGTGTGTGAAAAGAACAAATGAAATAATTTAGTGGAAGTGTAAGAGCATATATATGTTACAGCAGTGACTTTGTGAATAGGCAGTTACCCACCTTTCTGCCAAGAACAGTGGCCTGGCCTGTGTGCTTCACTTACACAATGTTTGTGGCCATGGGTGCTCAAGCCATAACTGCCTATGAATTTCACCAGGAGAAAATTGCAACATTTCTGAAAGGTGCCGGTTTTTGGCTTCCTTTTACTGGACTCAATAGCCTGATAGGAAAACATGGGGAACAGTGCATACCCTCTGTTTAACAGCATGTACTCTTTATTACCTAGATCAAGAACACCAATTGAAATATTGCTTAAATGAAAATGTGTAAAAGTTTTCTAGCACTGTGCTATGATTGAAAATGAGCAAATGGGTCTTCAAATGTGTTTCCATCTGCTTAGTGTTCTGCTTATGGGCTCTGTTTGATCCATTTGGAGCAACATGGATAGGTGTAACAGTTGTGTAGGAGTTTTCCAGTATTTAAAATAGTGGGACAGTGTTGGAGTATAGTGGGAAGGAGGAGTATAGTTAAGCTGAAGAAGATACAAAAAAGATCAGATAGAATATAAGCAAATGTAAAATGGGTTTTGTGCGATTTAAAAAAAAAATTGATCTTTGTTTGAGAAAGTATATGCAAGAAAGCTGCAGTACATTTGTATGTTGCTGTGCATTATTTAGTTTTAAATTTAGAAAAAGGAGAAAATGTAGTTTGCTGTGATACACATGTTTAGAAAAATTAATGACTCTTCTTACCTGACCTAGAGAAGGCACTGCTGCTCCACCAAAAGCAAATTTCATTGAAGCAGATAAATATTTCCTTCCATTTGAGCTGGCCTGCCAGTCAAAGTCTCCACGCATCGTCAGCACCTCCCTGGATTGTTTACAGGTGAGTGCTGTGGCTGGTTTTGGTCAGAGTGGGATGGAGAAAGCTGCAGTGAGCAGATGTGTGCAGCTGCCTGCTGGAGCCTTTGCAGCCCTGGCTTTGTGTGCTGTGCTCACAGGGAGCCTCTCCGTGGGCTTGGGGCTGATGGGACAGACTCTGGAAAACACTGCTGTGAAAAAAACCTCTCTGGTTATGGTGTGAAGAAATGGCCTGTGTGGAAAAGGTTTTTGTGTCATACTAAAATCAGTTTTGTCCACATATGTGAGCAGTGAAAGTGTTTGTTGGCCAGACTATAGATGGTGTTAAATTTTTGAGTTAAAACTGGTTATGTGAGGCATGCTATCTAAACATGCCTTTTTGTGCTGTGCAAAACTGTGCTTTTCTCAGAGTGTGTGGTCATCCAAGCTGCATTCTTTCCACGCAGAAACTCATAGCCTACGGGCACATGACGGGCAGGGCTCCGGACAGCGGCGCGCCGGGGAAGCGGCTGATCGACCGCGTGGTGGGAACCATCTGCAGCTGCTTCCAGGGCCCCCAGACCGATGAGGGAGTGCAGCTGCAGATCATTAAGGTCTTCTCTGCCATTTCTATTACTGCAACATTGATTTGCTTTTGCTCTCTTTCATTTGTAACTGAAAAAAAAAAGCAAAATATTACCGAGGGCCCATTTGCTCCATTTCTTCCATTGTCCCGCGTGTCAGTGCATTCGGGGAGGCTGTCACCAGCCTTGGTGAGGGAAATGTGCTTCCTGTTGGGAAAGCAGAATCTAAGGGAATGTTTTATAAATGCTTCTCCTTTCTGAGGTAAGCCAGCTTTCAGACAGCTTGGTGCTCCTCTTAGAGGCTTGCAGTGCCCACCTCCATCAGGCCAGGCAATTGCTTTCAGCCCTGACAGCAGCCCCTGGGCCTGGGGTGCAGTGCCCTGGGCCTGGGGTGCAGTGCCCTGGAATGCTGTTCAAGCCTGTCTGCTCCCCTGGCTGTTTTCCCAGACAGCTGCCAGTGTATGTTCTCAAGAAGGCATGGCAATGTCCAGCAGTCCTGTGTGCTCTGTCTCTGAAATCTTCTTGAGCTACTGTAGCTGAGGGTGGAAATTGATGAACCTTCTAGTAATCCAGCTTGATGTTAGTGTAGGCCAGTTGGCTCTTGTGTGCAAATGAAGCTATGGAATATAGTAACTTTATTTTGGAGGTGGAGTATCTCCCTTGGTGGAGAATGAGTTTTGACAAGACCCTCTAAGAATAGATCAGGAGACAACAGAGATGTGGAAGTCTTTTTAAACTTTGATTTGAATTGTGGTTGCTTGTAAAGTCTTAAAAAAAAGATACCTTTTTTGTAGCAAAGCCAGTGATTATTCTGGAAGACATGCATGAAGAAGAGCATGAAGAGCATTGCTGCCTACTTGCTTAGGTTTCATTTTTACCATGTTATGAACTTTTTTAGGCTCTTCTCACTGCAGTAACATCTCCATATATAGAAATTCATGAAGGAACTATTCTTCAAACTGTTAGAACCTGCTACAACATCTATCTGGCCAGTAAGAATCTTATTAACCAGACAACTGCCAAAGCTACCCTGACACAGATGTTAAATGTCATTTTTACACGGATGGAAAATCAAGCTGTAAGTAGCTATTACTTTTTCTCATCTCAAATGTTTAGGCTTGCAAATGACTGAAAACTTTATTATTTTTATTTTTAATGGATCTGTCATTGTAGTTGCATATCTGTTGATTTGTCATGTTAGAAAACCTGTTAGAAATCCTGCAGTGAGGCATGCTGAGTGATTTGAAAATAAAAGGTGACCTGCACTGCTGATAATGAAGTTTCACACGCCATAGCTTCTGCCAAATGGCATTGGATAAACAAATGATGCTTTTCAAATAAACTTTAAGTGTATCTTTTTAATCTTATTGGCCAAGTGATTGTAGTTTCACTGTTTCCTGCTAAGATGTGAATTCACAAGAAACATCAGTCATCAGAGACAGGATTTCCCTGTGTGTATTTTGTGCTTAGATGAACCTTTCTCTGTGTGTTTCAAGCTGCAGGAGTCCAGAGAAGCAGAGAGAGCACAGAAGCCTCAGTCCCCACGGCCAGGACAGCAACAGCAGAGCTGGGCAGGCAGGGCTGGGATTGCCAGCAGTGTGCTGCAAAATGGGGGGCCTGGGCAGGGGGAAACAGCTGGGCATGGTGAGACTGGGCATGGGGAGTCTGGGCACAGGGAAACGTCTGGGCAGGGGGAGTCTGGGCATGGTGAGTCTGGGCAGGGGAAACAGCTGGGCATGGTGAGACTGGGCATGGGGAAACAGCTGGGCATGGTGAGACTGGGCAGGGGGAAACAAACAGCTGGGCATGGTGAGACTGGGCAGGGGGAAACAGCTGGGCATGGTGAGACTGGGCAGGGGGAAACAAACAGCTGGGCATGGTGAGACTGGGCAGGGGGAAACAGCTGGGCATGGTGAGACTGGGCAGGGGGAAACAGCTGGGCATGGTGAGACTGGGCAGGGGGAGTCTGGGCATGGGGAGACTGGGCATGGGGAAACAAACAGCAGGGCATGGGGAGCCCAGCCATGGGGAGCCTGTCCATGACTTTCAATGAGTACTGCTGAAGAAAATGGATAAATTTTTATGCTTTTGCCTCTGTCATGTTTTTCCTTCTAATCTTCTTCCTAATCAAAAAATACGAAATAAAAAATTCTCTCTGTGTTTCGTTAGAGGAAACAATTGATGAAGGAAAGGAAATGGTCCAAGGCATTTTGGAAGATGTGGTGGAGTCAGCTGTGAAAGGTAGTGAAGTCATCTAAAGTTAACTAGTTGCATACGTATTGATTACAGAAGCATGAAGTAATTTTTCTTACTAAGTATCTTGACAAGAGCAACCTACTAAGGCAGCAAGAGCAGGTTCTGATTGTAACATAATATTGTTTTGATGATAGCTGAGAAACTTTCTAGGTTATCAGTGCTACTTCTGTGCCAGTAGGTGGTAGAGCTTCCCAGAGGCATGGGATAGAGAACTCTTCATGCGTGATTTTAATAATTTTCCCTTTTTCCCCTTTAGTGGCTGAAGAAAAGCAGGTAACAGAACCTGTCAAGGCTCTGCCTGCATTGGATACTCCAGATACTCTTCTATCTGGCTCTAGCAATGAAAATGTACAAACAAATGGGATTCCAGATGATGGGCAGTCTGTTTCCTCCACTGATAATCTGGTAAATAACTGCACTGGATGCCAATATACATCTACGAAAGAAGAAATATTTTTATTGAGGCAACTAATAGAATGGGATTTGGCAGAAGAAAGGGACAGAAACTCTAATGAGTGTGTCCTGCTCAGGTTCAAAAAGGAAGCAGCAGCTGCACTGTATATATTGAAAATACCTGTCCTAAAATGGATTATATTAGTTGTATTTTAATACAGAGTGGAGACAGAGATAAAAGGTCAGTCAACATGTGTGAAAAGAGCCAGATCCCTTGTAATCCTGTTTAGGTGTGGTTTAAACTGAAACTGATTTCTCAGAGGAGCTGTGAAATCTCCTAATTGCTGTTTCTTTGCCTCAGTGAGGGTCTGTGTTTCTTACTTCCAAGGAAACAGATGTATCTGGACATCAAGCTGCTGCCAGATTTTCCCATGTTCTCCAAAAGGATGCCTTCCTTGTGTTCAGGTCATTGTGCAAGCTCTCGATGAAACCTCTGGGGGAAGGACCACCAGATCCCAAGTATGAGACTGTGTTTATTATTCTGTCCCATCCTGGCAGCTTTTGGAGATGGTTAAGTAGCTGCTGTATAGTTGACCAGGTGTTCAAAATCCACTTGGTTTAGTTAGCGTGATGAATCTAGGATTGAAAATAGCTTCAAATTATTAAAAATTTAATACTTAAGAATTTTTGTTTTTGCATAATAAGCTTATTAATCTTACTAGTTGGAGTGGCCTTGACTACAGTATTTGTGAAGCTTTTGATGGGAGAGTGGATAAGTGCTTAAGAAGCACAGAGCTGCATTTATTAGGCTAGGCTAAGATGTTAGTATTACTGAGAAAATTTTCAAATTTGGATGGTAGAAGTTAAAAAATCAATTGGCTGATTTCTACCCCTCTTGAATCAAAACAGCAGTAATTTCTTTGTGATGTGGAAGAAATGCTACAGTGCTAATGTCAAATGCAGGTATATACTAAGAGAATACAGAAATGCATTTACTGTTGAATTTTTTCTAGATCACATGAATTGCGTTCCAAGGTTGTGTCTCTCCAGCTGCTTCTCTCAGTGCTGCAGAATGCTGGTCTGGTTTTCAGGACACATGAAATGTTCATCAATGCAATCAAACAATATCTTTGTGTAGCATTATCTAAAAATGGAGTCTCTTCCGTTCCTGATGTGTTTGAGCTCTCTCTTGCCATCTTCCTCACATTGCTTTCAAATTTTAAGACCCACTTAAAAATGCAGATTGAGGTGAGAGACTTTTAATCTATAAATTGTATTTGCTCTAGTTCTCAAAATACTGCAATGGTAAAATACAGCTGGAACTTCCATTTTAATGTCCTAGTTTGGTTTGCTTACTAAACTAATATATTACTACTGTATCCAAATTCTAATATGCCTGAAATGCTACTCTTCAAGAGAAATTACTGAACAGAAATGAATCTGTACATTTGATGTGATTCTAATATGTTTCAGATCATTAAGTCCTTAACCTTATTTATTTTGCAGGTGTTCTTCAAAGAGATCTTCCTGAATATTCTGGAGACTTCTTCAAGTTCTTTTGAACACAAATGGATGGTGATTCAGACTTTAACAAGAATCTGTGCAGGTATTTCCACTGTGTAAAAGAATCACTTCTAGCAGCAGATAAAAATTATTCTGATTCCTTTAAAAAATCCTGTTGCACAGAATCCTAATACTTCAATTTCCTTTTATTTTCCAGATGCCCAGTGTGTAGTGGATATTTATGTTAACTATGATTGTGATTTAAATGCTGCTAATATTTTTGAACGTCTTGTAAATGATTTGTCCAAAATCGCCCAGGGACGAAGTGGGCACGAGCTGGGAATGACACCTTTACAGGTAAGGAAAACACCTTTGAAGATAAGGCACTGTTGTTTTGTAAACAGTGCTATCTTTGCATTGTTTCTGAGCCTTCCAGAGGTTCATGTTGTCTGTAACTTACTGATGCTACTTTTGATTAGTTTGATTTGCAGTTGGACACTGAAGCAGTCCCATTAATTACTTGGTGATTTTGCTGCCTGTTTGCACTGTGAGACCAGGCTGGTTTTGTCTCTTTGGTTGGACTGCCAAGGGAGAAAGAACAAACTGAGCCTTCCTGTGCCTCAGTTAAATGTTTTCCTTTTGGAGCTTATGAACTGGTGGTACTGTCTCTGGGGTTTGCTTTGCACAGATTTTGTGCCGTATCTCCACCATGAGCATTTTATTTTTAAGATTATACTTTTCCAGCCCTTAGAGGGAGACTGTTGTAGAGACTGTTTTCAGCATGGCTTGTTGGTTTGGTTTTTCTTTTTTTTTCATTTTATTCTTCTTCATGTTTTAGGAACTAAGCCTAAGGAAAAAAGGACTTGAATGTTTGGTTTCTATTTTAAAATGTATGGTAGAATGGAGCAAAGACCTTTATGTGAACCCCAATCATCAGACTAGCTTGGGTAAGATTGTTTCTGTATGGAGAGATTGGTTTATTTAGTTCATTCTTGGTTCATTCTTGTGTTTGTTCAGTGTTCAGAAGTTATTCAGGAGTGGGTTTGTACCTGACAATTTGTTTACACAAGTGAGGTATTTTACAGACAGTTGTTAGTGCTGCTGCAGTAGCTGATTCTCCAAGTGTCTGGTTTGAATAACCAGGTTCTGTTGATTAGCTTTAGCCAGACCCTTGTCTACTAAAAAAGCTCAAGTAGAACAAGAGTTACTAAGTTGAAGTGAATTTCTCCATAGATGCTGCTGCTTTTCTGCCTTTTGTTGGATCATTTTAGAATTGCATCAATAGAGCATTTTCACGCAGTGTAGTGCAGACTGCCAAAAAGTACATATGGTAAAGTAAGGATATTGACTCACAGATTTCTGCTCACAAGTTCTGTAACTAAAGGCTCCTGACTGAACAAGGGTAAGTTGAATCTGCCTTGTTTGTGCATAGGTTCATATAAACCATCTGAACAGGAGATGGCTGAAGGGAAATGCCTGGACTCTGGAGGGAGGCGGAGCAGTGTCAGTTCCTTGGACTCCACTGTGTCGTCAGGAGTTGGAAGTGTTGGCACCCAGACTGCTGTCCCAGATGATCCAGAGCAGTTTGAAGTCATCAAGCAGCAAAAGGAAATAATTGAACATGGGATAGAACTGTAAGCCCAGTATGACAGGAAAACTGAAGTTCACCAGTAATAAAATGTATTGTTTCTTATTGTGTCACAGTCACAATTGTAGGGACACTTACAAATTAATATTAATGCTGAAGGCTCTTGTCTGCTGTTGTCAAAAAACAGTGCTAGAGATTGTTAAAGTTAAAAGGAATTTTATAAAATCTTGGGTGGAGTGGAAGGGGTTTTCACAGCTTTCCTTTTTTGCTGGCTCAGTTCCACTAGAGTGTGTATGTCTACAGAGAAATTGGTTTGTGGGGCACAGTTGTCTTGCAGCTCTTAAATGATTTGTATTCCTTTATTGAAATAGAGTTTGAAGAATTAAATCACTGTGCAGCTATGCTTTACTTTTTTTTTATTAATTTGAAAGTCTTCATTTCTGCAAATGCTAGAAAAAGGTCTTGAACAGCAAAATTTTTAACATTTCATGTTAAGTCTCTAATTTTTAATGTTCAAAAAGGTTAGCTTTGGAGTTTTCTAAGGTTATCAGCAGCTCAGTATACCTTATGAGATGGGGCCTATGGTGTGATATAGGTAATAGATTTTTATTTAACTCTCTTCCTAACTAGAAAGAAAAGACATGGACCTCCAACACAGAAACTTTGATTTATGAGGACTCTGTAAAACTCAAATTTTATAGGCTGTGATATTTTTAATTGTATATCAATTTTTTCCATGTTTTTCTCTGAATAGGTTTAATAAAAAACCAAAGAGAGGAATACAGTACCTCCAGGAGCAGGGAATGCTTGGCACTACAGCAGAGGACCTGGCACAGTTCCTGCACCAGGAGGAACGCCTCTGCTCTGTAAGATTACATGCAGCACAATTAATGCATTTGTACACTCAGTCCCTTCAGCCCTGTCCCTGGTGTCTGTGCCCTGCTCTGCATTAATTGTGCTCTATTAATTGTGCAGCACAATTAATGCATTTCATTGTACACCCAGTGCCTTCAGCCCTGCTCTGGAGTTCATGCCTTGGAGAGATGGAGGTGTGAGGCTCCTCATGGACACACCTAGTGCCACAGCTCCCTGCTTTCTGCTCACTGTCCCAGGCTCCTCAGTGAATACTGTGTTACAGTGAAGTGCTGGGGGGTTCCTCATCATGGAATGTGCCTGGGGGCTGGCAGGAGACAGAGTAGTGTCAGCAGTCCCTTAGCAGCAAAGGAGTGTCCTGTGCTGTAGGGGCAAAGCATTCTCTGCTGTGTGTGCAGCTGGGCACATTTCAGCTTTGTTCGGCTCTGCAGTGGTGCAGGTCTTGCCTTTGGCAGTTAGGGAGCAGGAATCTGCAGGCTGAGGGGGATATCTGGGAGCCCTGACTCTCTCCACCCTCCATCAGCTGCTCTGCTCACTCAGCACTGTGTCAGCTTCACAGAGCTGGCAGCTGTGCAGTTCTTGGCCCAGAAACCCTCTTGCAGAGCTGGCACTTGGATTGCACAGTAATAATAACTGCCCCTTGTGTTTTTTAGACTCAAGTAGGGGAATTTCTTGGGGAAAGCAGCAAGTTTAACAAGGAAGTCATGTATGCCTTTGTGGACCAGCTTGATTTCTGTGGCAAAGACTTTGTGTCTGCTCTGCGGATATTCCTGGAGGGGTTCCGTCTGCCCGGGGAAGCCCAGAAGATTGACAGATTGATGGAGAAATTTGCTGCTAGATACATTGAATGCAACCAACGGTAATTCAAACCCTTTGCATCACATCAGGGCCTGAAGAACTCCCTGGCTGTACTCTTGTGTGGCCCTAGGGGCAGGGGTAGATTTAGCTCATACCAGGCCAGGAACTTGAGCAGGCTTGTGTGAGGAGAAGATCTTGCTGTCCATGTTGCATAGGAGGGATACTGGTGCTTGCATTTCCTTAAATCCCAAGTGCTTGCTAGAAGGAATTATTGGAAGAGGGAAGCCCTAAGTATATTAAAATGCAGCAGCTAATAGATAATTTTAGACAAATGTAGATCAGTCAAGTATTAAATGTCAAGTAGAAATGGCTAGAATTAAAAATTCATTACATAAACAGCTTATAGGATGCTACAATGCTTTTGCTTGCCTGTTAGATGTAGAACAAAATGGGTATATGTTATTTCATACCAAATAGCAAAGCTGTTACTGTTCCTAATGCAATCAGCACTGAAGTTCAGTCAGGCTTAATTAGTTTCCTTTCCTTAGTCCAGCTGGCGTATCAGTGGATTGGTTTTGTATCAATCTTTATCAAACTCTGTGAGTGAAATATAAGCTGTCCTTTAACTTTTTAAAGATTACACATTATTGTTCTTCAGGTAATTGGTAGGGAATGTACTTGAAAATCTGTCACCTCTAGTTTTTAATATTGCAATGATGATGTGCTTTCCCTCCCACCCTTTTTATCTGTGCTTTAAACTGCTTAGGCTTTGATGCATTTTTAATAGCTACCTTCAGTTTTTGCATATGGAAATAGAGATAATGGACTGAGGAATTGGGAATCTATAAACCTGTTTTGTTTTTTCCTCCCTCAGGCAAACACTGTTTGCTAGTGCAGACACTGCTTATGTTTTGGCATACTCCATTATAATGCTGACTACAGACTTGCACAGTCCACAGGTAAAAATTTAAAAAATCCAAACTTCTATAAGTTCAGATTTCTCTTGAACTTGCATTCAAAATCTGATATCCAACTTATTGCTACTTACAGGTAAAAAATAAAATGACCAAGGAGCAGTACATTAAAATGAATCGAGGAATCAATGACAGTAAAGACCTGCCAGAAGAGTATTTATCCACAATCTATGAAGAAATAGAAGGGAAGAAGATTGCAATGAAAGAGACAAAAGAATATGCAATTACAACCAAGTGCAGTAAACCAAGTAAGGAGGAGCTAGAAGCTGGGCAGAGCACAGTGCTCCAGAGCTGTGCAGGAGCTTAGGGAGGGCACAGTGGTGTGCAGAGTCCTTGTGACTGCCTGGGGCAGTACCTGAAGTACATTTAGAATGGCTGGTGGAGGCACATGGAATGGAAGTGGTTCAGTCCCAGCTTCACTCTGCCTTGTGTGGTGGGAGCAGCCTGGAGGTGCCTCTGGCAGCACTGCAGGGCAGCACTGGAAACCAAAACTCTAGGTTTTCACACAGGAGCGTGAGGAGGAACTCAGGGGAACTTACTTTGCAATTAACTTGGTTTTCTTTGTGCTAGACAATGAGTGAGGGCTTGATTTGGGGTGTTGTTTTGTCTCCCTCCATTGTTCAGTGGCAGGGAGGTGTCATAGTCCTTGTGACAGTGTTTGCAAACCAGAGGGATTTGAGAGTTTGCCATGATCTATAGTCACCTCTCCTCATCCAAACCAAGTGAGCGTAGCATGCAGCAGGAACCAGTGCCCCAGCTGTACCCTGCTTCTATGCACAATAGCTGGTACTAATTTAAGTCAATTAGTGAATTATGAATCTTCAGCATAGTGTTTTTTCCAGTGTTTTCATGCTGTTTGCAGGTTTTTTCAATCAAAATAGGAACAAAAATTGATTTGCTTGAAGGTTGAAGTTGCACCCTGTAGTATAAGGATAGAGAAACACTGAGTTATTTATTTATCATGTTGGTGAGATTTGTTTTGGTTTGGGAATGTGAGCCTTAGAAGATACAGAAGTATCCATCCACTTTTGCAGGCAGAATGACTTAATATTTGCACCTCTGACTTGGAACAATTAGGTAATAGCATGTGTTACATAGTAGAGGGCTGAATGAGTTGTTTTGGACAAAATAAGTCTGAAGTTTGGGTTTTTAGTGCTGGACTTCCTTGCTTGCTTGCAGCCTGGGGCAGCCTCCTGACTTCGAAGATTTTGCCAGATTCCTAGCTGTAGGTTTCATTAGCAATAGCTTTATAAAGGTTCTGTGGTGCTGTGTGAAGGGACAGGGTACACCCTTGTAAGAAAAGCAAGCAATGTGTGTGTGTGTTCCCCTAGGTGTGGCTAATGAGAAGCAGCGGAGGCTGTTGTACAACTTGGAGATGGAGCAAATGGCAAAGACAGCCAAAGCCCTCATGGAGGCAGTGAGCCATGCAAAGGCACCTTTCACCAGTGCCACCCACCTGGACCATGTCAGACCCATGTTCAAAGTGAGTGTCAGCTTCTCACTGTGCCTTTGTTATGAAGAGTTATAAGCATGGGAAAAGAAGTGGAAAATTACTCTGAAGAGTTTGCTTATGCAACAAGGTGGATTCTTGGGATGTATTTGGCTTCAGTAGCCCAGTGTTTTGGGCTAAAGTTGTAAGAGACTTCTGAATTTAGTTTCTTCCTCTGTTTAGCTTGTGTGGACTCCTCTGCTGGCAGCTTACAGTGTTGGCTTGCAGAACTGTGATGACACAGAAGTGGCGTCCCTGTGTTTGGAAGGAATACGCTGTGCCATTAGGATAGCCTGTATCTTTGGGATGCAGGTTGGTGCCAAACTGAGCCTGGGGCTTGCTGAGGGTCCTGTGGGCTCTGGGAGGCAGCTTATACATAGAAGATGAAGTGTCTCATCTGCTTTCTTGAAATGGTTAAAGGTTGTGGTGTAATCAAGCATTTCTTCAACTCTGCTTTCTTTTTCTTACTGAATCTTCTGTTAAGAGTACTTGCTAACTGGCACCCTACTCTCCTTTAGCTGGAAAGTGCTCTAGCAGTGCCAGCTAGCCACAGAAGCAAAACCTGTAGGCAAGTTGCTTTCTCTTTGGGGGTTTGGTTTTGATGCTTGTTTCCCTGTCTTGTAGCTCGAACGAGATGCTTATGTGCAGGCCCTTGCTCGCTTTTCCTTGCTGACTGCCAGTTCCAGCATTACAGAAATGAAACAGAAGAACATAGATACCATTAAGACACTCATTACAGTTGCTCACACAGATGGCAACTATCTTGGCAATTCTTGGCATGAGGTAAACCTTTATTAAATTAAATAGTGAATGTGGTGTCAAATATTTTCTTCTACTATCAGCTCCCAGAACCCTCTTAAAAATGTGACGGAAGCGCATCATATTGTTACGTTTATTTTTGTTTTTTCAAAATATATATATATATAAAATAATGCACTGTGTTTTTTAAGACCCTGTGGAAACTGAGACAATATTGTAATTTTTGTGGCTGCATTTGATATGGAATTGAAGTTATATAAAAAAATTCTCATTTGGCTTCAGAAAATTCTGAATATAAACTATTGTATTCTTATTCAAGTAAACAAAAATATTCTAGCTCACAGGTCCAGAATTGTCTGTGCACAGTTTGGAAACATTTATACGATAAGCACATGAAAAATTAGTGCTCCAATACTTTGGTGGATGATTGGTAAAGATGAGTTATCAGGATTATATGCACTTTCTTAAATCCTATTTTCCAGGAGCAGTTCTACAGCTCTAAATCTGTGCTGTTGCTAAAAGGAGCATTTCTGTTGCATTATGTTCTCTGGCTCTAATCTTTGGCTGCATGGTATGAGCCAGAGCTGCCAGGTGCCTCAGACCTGGCTCACAGCTCACTCTCCTGAGTGCTTGTGCCAGCCAAGGGATGTGGCATGGGGGAGCAAGAAGGAGGAGAGGCAGTTTTGTGTCATGGCAAGCACATGTCTGGGTTGGAACATCTTTACTCAGGTGGAGAGAGCTGCAGTGTTTCAGTCTTTTCATCTCTGCAGGACAATGAAGTCTCTAGATCAGCTCCAACTGTATATAGTCTTGAAAGCTGATGCTGTGAAAAGTCATAAAAAGGTATCTGTTTGTAGTTAGAGATCCAGGTTAGATTTTGGAGCAGTGTTTATTTTATTCTTGTTTTGGAATGATTCATGGTGGCTGATGCTATTGGGTGAACCACTCAAGTTCAGTGTTATTAGTAGTCTTTTAGCTCCATCAAAGCTGTTATCATGGCCAAAGTTGCTTGAATGGTTGGAGAACCTGGGAAGGTCAAAAATATTAAATACAAATATATGTTAAAAATAAAAAGATGGTGGTGTGCAGAAACACAGTGTTTAATTTCTTTTGGTTCTAGATCTTGAAGTGTATTAGCCAGCTGGAGCTGGCACAGCTGATAGGAACTGGTGTGAAAACTCGCTATCTCTCTGGTTCTGGGCGTGACAGGGAAGGAGGCATGAAGGGCTATGCCTCTGCAGGAGAGGACTTCATGAGCCTGGGATTGGGTAAGGTTATTCATCCTCAGCTTCACAAACATGCACATACCACTGCAGAAAGGATGTTAAGGAATCCTCAATGTTAAAACATACTCAAATGTATTTACTTGCTTCCAGGGGAAGCTGGGTTGGGTTACTGAAACTGTGCATTCCACTATGTGTTTATAGTTACCAAATCTGTTATAACCTTGGAATTGGGTTAAGCTATTTGATAACTATGCCAGATTTATTTGTTGGAATATGTTGTTGTAAAAACTGTTTTGCCATACAAAGTTGTGGTTTTGTTACAAGTATTAATTTATAGAAAAAAGAGCCATTTATTTTTAGGAATTAATAGAAATTTATATAACTGACAATTGATTTTCCAAAGGAATTTCTTATCTCTGCATGTTGGGCTTGCTGTTCCAGTTCCTGTTGTTTCTGCAGTGTGTACAAGAAACAAACCTTAGATTTTTGGCTGTAAATTAGACAGATGGGGCAAGTTGCCTTAATCTTTGTAAAACCACTAAGGAAACAATTTAATTAAAAAAAACTCTGGAGTGGATGCTACATGATGATTATAATGAATACAGAATTGTGTTCAGCATTAACTGTTTGTAGCTGGCTTAGAGTTCATATTTTACAATAGTATTTTATCTGTTCCAATTTTATGAACAGTATCATATCATCTTAACTTAATAAATATGATGTTCAGCTGTGTAATGATCTGGCACAGATCTGGCAAAGGCACCATCTGCTCCATGTAAATTACATGGTAACTAGAAGCAATAGTCACTGCTCTTTGTCTACCTGTTTGATGTTGGAGTTAGTATTTCCTGGTGGCAAATCCTGGTTTTAATGGGTTTATTGCAGGGAACCTGGTTGGGAGTGGGGCTGACAAACGGCACATGGCGAGCATCCAGGAGTCTGTGGGGGAGACCAGCTCCCAGAGCGTGGTGGTAGCAGTGGACAGGTACTGAGAACATAACCCAAATCACCATCTCTGTCATCTGCCCTTCTGAAATGCTGTCTAAAGACATGCTTCTATCCTAAACTATGAGTGGGAGTTCTTAGTAACTATTGATGCAATTGTGCAAGTCTGCACAATCATATATTCAGACTTGCAGTGCTTATTCTAACCATGAGTCTGTCACCACATTAAAGTCCAGAACATTAGGGAATGTTCTCTGCTGTATCAGTGTTGTGTATGGACCACTATCAGCAGTCTGAGCTCCTCTCAAGACTGAACAGCTGAAGGGGAAGAAGGGACAGTAGTGCATCCCTGTGTGTTTTGACAGCCACAGCCAACCACATTCTCAGAGGATTTAAAGATCAAAGGCGGCTGATAACAAAGTCTTGTAGCAAAGCTTTCTTACTATCCCCGTGAAATTTAACATGCTGTCACCCAAATGAGTGCTGCAGCACAACTTGGCCTGGGGAACGTGAGCCTGTGCCTGTTCCTGCAGCGGGGCAGGAGCGCTGGGACTGGGACTGGGTGCAGGAGAGAGGGTGCTTAGACCAAGGACAGATGCAGGCGGCGCTACCCAGGCACCCGGGAGGTGCAGGGCTGGAGCAGCTGCAGTGTGCAGAGCTGTGTGGCTGCTCTGGGTGGTGCAGGGCTGGAGCAGCTGCAGTGTGCAGAGCTGTGTGGCTGCTCTGGGTGGTGCAGGGCTGGAGCAGCTGCAGTGTGCAGAGCTGTGTGGCTGCTCTGGGTGGTGCAGGGCTGGAGCAGCTGCAGTGTGCAGAGCTGTGTGGCTGCTCTGGGTGGTGCAGGGCTGGAGCAGCTGCAGTGTGCAGAGCTGTGTGGCTGCTCTGGGTGGTGCAGGGCTGGAGCAGCTGCAGTGTGCAGAGCTGTGTGGCTGCCCTGGGTGGTGCAGGGCTGGAGCAGCTGCAGTGTGCAGAGCTGTGTGGCTGCCCTGGGCAGCAGCTGAGCCCTGCTGTGTGTGTTGCAGGATCTTCACGGGCTCCACGCGGCTGGACGGCAATGCCATAGGTAGGTGAGGGGGGGAGGGCCCCTGGCGGGGGCAGCTGCTGACAGCCCTGTCCCCGCAGTGGACTTTGTGCGCTGGCTGTGCGCCGTGTCCCTGGACGAGCTGGCGGCCCCGCAGCAGCCGCGCATGTTCAGCCTGCAGAAGATCGTGGAGATCTCCTACTACAACATGAACCGCATCCGCCTGCAGTGGTCCAGGGTCTGGCACGTCGTTGGAGACCACTTCAACAAGGTGCTTCTGCCAATCTGCTCACCCTGCCTGCATCAGTAGGGGCCATTCTTTAATCGGCTTCTCCCTCCTGTGTTACTGCTGGCTTAAACTCTGATATGGAAAAAAATTCCATTCAAGACACCTGAAAGAAGCACCTATTTGAAAACATAAAGTGTGTAAATAAAAATGTTTATAGGAATGATCTTTAAGTAATATTCATTATATGATTTGGTAGTTTTGCAATTTTGTTAGGATAAAATGCCAAGTTAGTTTTCCTCTAAAATGTACACAGGAGATCCTGGAACATTTCTTTAAGAAATTGAATCATGTTAGAATGGGATTTTTTTTAACCAAAGATTTCATTTTATTTATTGTATTGTACTGTATTTTAATATCTAGCTGGCTATCACAGTTCGCTTTGGTGCATTCAAAATCCATGGGTGTGTTTAGATGGATGATGTGACAGGAAACCCTCTTCAACAAGAGCCCCTTCTTTCCCAAGAGTCTGAACACTAGAATGTGATAGCAATGTTTAGTGGGCTGAGATGGAACTTGGGTGACAAATCTGTTAGTCATATAAATGACACATCAACTGATAATTGTTTGAAAATATGCTTTTCTTCTAGGTTGGGTGTAACCCTAATGAAGATGTTGCCATCTTTGCTGTAGACTCATTAAGGCAGCTGTCAATGAAATTTCTTGAGAAGGGAGAGTTAGCCAACTTCCGCTTCCAGAAAGACTTCCTAAGGCCTTTTGAGCATATTATGAAGAAAAACAGGTGTGAGGCACTGCAATTTCTGTTTTAGCTTGCTTTAGTCCCCCTTAAGGATGTCCCTGGTGTGGATTAGGGGGCCATGTGCAGGCAAGTGGGGCAGTTACTTTGTGCCAGTGCAAAGCAGTCTTGCTTTCCTTTCTCTTTTTTAGATCTCCAACCATTCGCGACATGGTGATCCGCTGCATTGCTCAGATGGTGAACTCCCAAGCTGGGAACATCCGTTCAGGCTGGAAAAATATCTTTGCAGTCTTTCATCAAGCAGCATCAGACCACGATGGGAACATTGTAGAGCTGGCCTTTCAGACTGCAGCTCACATAGTTAGTAAGTGATGCTTGACAGATGCAAGCACCCACGTCAGCCTGGCTGCTGGGAGTCTGCTTCAAAAGGCTCATCTGAATAAGGCTTTTGTGTTTCCAGCAGATAAACACATGACCTCACAGCCAGCCTGCTCAAACTCTGCAGCTGGCTCATACCCTTGGAGTCTCCTGAATGCTATGGACAGGATAACTAGATACAGATATTCTGCTGTAGAACTTTGCAGTGTGGTTGCTGGGGTGGGACAGGGAAGAATTCAAGAGAGGGCAAAGAGCCATATTTAATGTAGATCTGGTCCTGTCATGATTGTCTGTTCCATAGCAGTATACCATAGGTGACATGCCTAGATTGATGCAGTTTATCAATGAATTTTAATAAGTAAATTTTAAAAAGTGTATTTGTTTGTTCTTCACAGCAAATATTTTTCAGCAGCATTTTCCAGCAGCAATTGACTCCTTTCAGGATGCAGTGAAATGCCTCTCTGAGTTTGCCTGCAATGTTGCCTTCCCAGACACCAGCATGGAAGCCATCAGGCTCATTCGCTACTGTGCAAAATATGTCTCAGAAAGACCACAGGTATATTGAATTTTTACCCTGCTGCATTTTCATACTCTCTTCTACTGTTAAATGGAGATTAATCTACCAAGGAAGAGCTTTCATACTCAAGCTTCAATTGTAAGTGTTTGTATTCAAAGCTTATTTGGATTTAGGAGAAATCTTGGTATTATGTAAGCAGCAAACTAGGGCTAGTTAAGTAGCCTTAAGTCTTGTAAGTCCAAATGGGAAATAACTGAATTAAATAGTTCTTATTTTTTTGTTTTTGTGGTGTTAAGATGACTTGGAAAGCAGTGCTGCCTGTTCTGTCACCCTAGTTATGTCTAGTTCAGTTGGTTACAAACATGTATTCTCCATCAGTCTGTGGTGTGAATATTGAATGTAATAATCACTGGCTGAGGAGAGCCTGGAGTTACATTGCAGTTGCATGTTCC
The DNA here is from genome assembly GCF_903797595.1 of Erithacus rubecula. Classification (NCBI taxonomy): domain Eukaryota; kingdom Metazoa; phylum Chordata; class Aves; order Passeriformes; family Muscicapidae; genus Erithacus; species Erithacus rubecula. The sequence goes on along the minus strand of NC_136670.1, from coordinate 14,409,672 downwards.
CACTGCATGCAGGGTACTAGAGACTTATAGAACTGGTTTCTGCCAGTTTTGGATTTGCTTATGTGTATTTATGTTGTCTGTCACTGTTAAAGTTGCTTTCTAACGAGTCCAGACCTCAGCAACTTGTAAGGCTTTTAGCTGGATTGAAATAAGAGCAGATTGAAGTGTTAATTTCCATATGTTATTTTCTAGTATTTTTGCAAAAAGTTACATCTCAGAGCTATACTTACGTTTGCAGAATTGGAGTGTTACAGTAGGAACTAAGCCAACTTTCCAAGTCTGTCTGTACCACTGGTAGTATCTACATTTGTCACATATAAAGATTTTTAAGATAATTTTTTCTTTGAATCTTTTTTTCCTGCTGATCTTCAAGGTATTAAGAGAATACACAAGTGATGACATGAATGTGGCTCCTGGGGACAGGGTGTGGGTCAGAGGATGGTTTCCTATTTTGTTTGAACTTTCTTGTATCATCAATCGTTGCAAGTTAGATGTCCGTACAAGGTAATAAATTTTTTTCCCATTTTAATTAATTCAGTGAAGATATCACAGGAAGACATTTTAACATCTGTTCTTATGCTTGTTTGGGTTTGTTTATAGAGGCTTAACAGTGATGTTTGAAATCATGAAGAGTTACGGGCATACCTTTGAAAAGCACTGGTGGCAAGACCTGTTTAGAATTGTGTTTCGGATTTTTGATAATATGAAACTCCCTGAGCAACAAACAGAGGTAAAACCAAAAAGCAAACATTCCCTAGAGTTGTGTTTTTAATAACTCACACACCTGAGGCAGCAGTTTCTATTGACATCAGATAGTGCTACCCCATACTGCTCCAGACTTAACTAAACATGTTCTGTGTTCTGCCACATTCTGTGGCATTAGTGAAAGTGATTATTTCCAAGGAGGGTGTTCTCCCTCTGCTGTGAACATGCACAGTTTTCTGAGCAGTGTTCACGTGGCCAACTAAGTGCTTCTGACAAGACACCTGCAGTCGTGAGGTTTTAGTTCTGAGTTCTCAGAGCTGTCTCTTGTTGACCAGCCATGGTAAGCCAACTGTTTCCACCATGGGAGAATCCCCACAAAAGCAAAGTTTTTTAATTTTCTGTCCCAGAAGTCAGAGTGGATGACCACGACGTGCAACCACGCCCTTTATGCCATCTGTGATGTGTTCACACAGTTCTATGAAGCTTTGCACGAGATCCTCCTTCCTGACATCCTTGCACAGTTACACTGGTGTGTAAAACAAGGTACCTTATTTACCTGCATCTTTTGGTTAAATGTAGTTTTAAATTTTCAGTACTTAAGAAGGGGAAGGATAGCTGAATAAAAGCTCCCATTGGTTCCCACGTTGCAGTAGATTGATCCAATGTCTCGAATATCTGAGCACCAATCTTTTTATTGAGTTAGGCAACTTTTTTTGTTACTGTGTTCATAATGGGCTCATGGTGTTACTATGACCAAAAAAAGCTTTTGGAGAATGGTGTCAATCTTCTGAACCTTTTGGCAAAAACCTTTCTTGGTTTGACTGCAGCCATGCATTCCCTCCTTTATTTACACACATGGGTATATGTGCATGCATTCTGATTTTATTTTTCTCCCTTATTTTCTGGCACCCACTTCCCCTCCTCCTCCCAACCAATGAGTACTTCAAATGCAGCTTTGTAAAGAACATGTTTTCTTTCTGGCTCCAAGTCTTGCACCTGAAATCCCACATCACTAGCAGGGGATGTTGGGGGACCATCTTGCAGTAAATCAGAAGTTTTTGATTGCTGCTTTTCCTTCCTTTTTTCACTGTGTGCTTCCCTTCTGCTTCTGCTCTGTCTTTTGTCTTCTCTGGTTGGATTTCCATCTCATGAAGGGGATTTTGAAACTTTTTTTTTAAATTCAGTAGGTTTTTCAGCTTCTTATTGTTGTAACTTATTGTATAGGTAGGCTTTGAGCCAAGAGACTGCATTTCACAGTATTAGTAAAAATTTTTAATGGAGCAGTAATAGGGAATGCTTAATTTTTCATTGGTATTGTAGAAGTTGATAAATATGGAACATTCCTTTCACAGATAATGAACAGTTGGCACGATCAGGTACAAACTGCCTAGAAAACCTGGTAATACTCAATGGGCAGAAATTCAGCCCTGAAGTCTGGGACCAGACATGCAATTGTATGCTAGAAATCTTCAAAACAACTATTCCTCATGTGTAAGTTCATAAGTTTATTCTTGTATTGATATCCAATTCCAAAGCAACAATATTTACCTTTTTTGTTTTGTTCTGTTTTGTTTGATTTTTTTTGTTTGTGTTTTTTATTGTTGTTTTGCTTCTTTAACTCTGTGAAGCTTGCTGACATGGAAGCCTGTAGGAATGGAGGAAGATTCATCTGAAAAACATTTGGTAAGAGTTAACTCAGGGTGATAAACTGACTTAAGGGTTTTGTGTTAGGTTAGCTTTTGAAATACTGTGTTATAGTCAATACACTTGACAAGGAATTGACAGTAGATTGCATTTGGTGTTATTGTAAATAAGGATATAAGGGGTGAATGCAGGAATCCATCTAATCTAGAGTTAGAGAAGTCATCTGGAAAGTGAGAGCTGGCTGGGAGTCAGTGTTTCAGATTACTGGGATTGCTCTGCACTCTCTTCTAGGATTTGGACCTAGATCATCAGTCTTTAAGCAGCATGGATAAAAATGCTTCTGAAAGAGGACAAAGCCAATACTCCAATCCAACAGATGAGAGCTGGAAAAGTGGTCCTTACACAAGTAAGGAAAGCATACAAGCTTTTCAGTGCACCTTTATAGCCAGTCTTAGTTCACTTCTCTAGTTCTCTGCACAAAGTTTTGGGGCAGTTAAACTTGGATGAGTCTTTGCAATTTGTGTTTATGCCTTGCAGTGAGATTTTCTCTTTAGAAGATCATTCACAGCATTACTAAATATCAAATTGTTAAGGGGAGTGTCATGTTTTGCTAGCCTGTTGTAAGTGAATTGTCATGAATTGGTTCTGAAACTTGTGTTGCTCCATTTCATTAGATCAAAAACTATTTGCTGGCCTCCTGATCAAGTGTGTGGTACAGCTGGAGTTGATACAGACCATTGATAACATAGTGTTCTATCCAGCAACAAGCAAGAAAGAAGATGCTGAGCACATGGCTGCAGCTCAGGTACCATCAGACTCACTTGTGACCTTGTGGTGACAGTAAAGAACAAACTGTGGAGAGCTCTGATGTGTTTACAAAATACTCTTTTACTGACTCTCAGCATTACCTTGAGTGTGTGTGTAAATTACTCTTACCTTGTTAATTTTTTGTCTCAACACTTCCAGTGTTGCCAGGTGGTTTGCCCATTGTAGTATTATATTACCTTAATTTTTATTATCACTATAATAGATATAATTGTTTTTATCATGAATACATACTCATCAGAAAAGGTTTTGTTTGTTTGGGGAAAGCATTCTTTTCTGCTCATTGGACTGGGTGTCTTCATTTGGCCACAGCTGAGACTCTGCTCAGTCTCTGGATGTTTGCACAGGAAGTGTTGCAGCAGTTCAACTTCAGCAAGGTCAATGGTCAAGATTTCACTCACTTCTGACCTCAGAGATGTCCCTGTCCCTGAAAGTTCTGATACTGGGTACTAGTGCACAGTAGCTCTGGCTTGGCTGTTAATAAAACCCTGAGCTGGAAGTTCTGGCTAGTGCATTCAGATAGTGTTTTGGGGATGATATATTGTAGCTAATTTCACTAGGAATTTAAAACATTGACTAAATTTAACATAACCCTACTGAGAAGAGTGCAACTCTGATCTTTGTCAGGGCCACCCTGCTATGTTGTGCTGTGCTAATCCTGCACTGCACTATAAATGCAATTACTGGAGTTAATGGCATGCTCTCTCTCCCTGTTCTTTAGCGAGACACATTGGATGCAGATATCCACATTGACACAGAAGACCAAGGAATGTATAAATATATGTCTTCACATCACCTTTTTAAATTACTGGATTGTCTGCAAGAGTCTCACTCATTTTCAAAAGCCTTTAATTCAAATTATGAGCAGCGAACTGTGTTGTGGAGGGCAGGTGAGGCTTTCAATTTCATTTGGTAAAAATGCTGAATTGCACTTCTAGAATTGCACTGAATGACACAACAGTGTGCCATTGCAATCACTTCTAGAGTGTATGGGACAGTCTCATGCTTTTAGTGCTTGTCTCCTTCCTGATGACTGGAATAGTTCTGTTTGCTAAATTATCTGCTTCTTCTTGATTAAAGTAGAGCTACACAGCTGGTACAGCTGTAGTTGGGTATCATTATAAATAAATGAGAACTCAATCAAAATCAAGGATGAGGAAATACTGTTTGGACAAGAAATCACTACTGGTTACTAGTGCAGATATTATAAAATTTATTATAAAATTTATAAAATTGATTTTTGTTTAGTAACGCCAGCTTTGGATGTTCCCTCTTGTCCTGTGTGGGGCTGATTTCCAGGGTTCAAGGGTAAATCAAAGCCCAATCTCCTGAAACAAGAGACCAGCAGTCTGGCCTGCTGCCTGAGGATCCTGTTCCGCATGTACGTGGACGAGAGGCGGCGGGAGGCGTGGGACGGCGTGCAGCGCCGGCTGCTCAGGTGGGGCTGGCAGGGTGACAGGCTGGGTGACTGACTGGCTGACAGGGTGACAGACAGGCTGACTGACTGACTGACTGGCTGCTCAGGTGGGACTGACAGGCTGCTGAGGTGGGACAGACAGACTCACAGGGTGGCTGACAGGCTGACTGACAGGATGCTCAGGTGGGACAGGCTGACTGACTGACAAGCTGACTGACTGACTGACTGACAGACTGACAGGCTGCTGGGGAGGGACTGACAGACTGACAGGCTGCTCAGGTGGGACAGACTGACAGGGTGACTGACAGGGTGACTGACAGGGTGCTGGGGAGGGACAGACAGACAGGCTTCTGGGGTGGGACTGACAGACAGTGAAGATCTCCCAACTTGCTCTTGGTACTAATGCAGTGGATTCTGATCTACCAGCATGTATGTTAATCTGCTTAGTCCTTTAATTAAAAGGGTGTCCTAAAAATAGCCATAGTAAGTAGTACAGTTTGTACCTTGTGTTGACAATCTGCAGCAGGGACCGAAAATCTATTAGTACAATAATAATTATTCCTTAATCTGTGATGCTGAGCAGTAGATTTTTATGAAACCAGTCCAAATTTGGAGGGAGAGCTCTCTTGTGTTGCTGGTGCCTAAGCTGTTCCAATGTCAGGGTCAGGAAATAATCTTTGCAGGTTGAAAGTCACAGCACTTAAATTACAAATTGTTTATCAGACAGATTAATTTTCCTTTTCCTTCTCTGTCACAACATGAAAAGCATTTCAGTTCAGTTATCTGTAACAATTCCTGTACCAGAAAAAGCCAATCTGTGTAGTTCAAGTTGTCATGTGATTGAGAACTTTCCTGTGGAAGGGCATCTTGTTTGAAAACTAAGTACATGGAAAGGACAAACAGAGCATGTCATCAAAAACTGAGTAAGGGTTTTCTCCATCTCTGCAGCGTGTGCAGTGAAGCCCTGGCGTATTTTATTACTGTCAACTCAGAAAGCCACAGAGAAGCCTGGACCAATCTCCTGCTGTTGCTTTTAACAAAAACCCTAAAAATCAGTGATGACAAGGTAAGAAGGGACTGGAAGTCATGTCTGCATTTGGGTATGTTTTTCATTCCTGCTACAGCCTGAGTTCAGTCTTTATTGCCACTCAGATTGGAGGTGGGAGGTTCCTCATGGAGAGCACTCTCCTTGCAGTACAGCAGTGGAAATGGGGCTGCATCCATGCAGTTCCCATCGTGTGGGAATGTGGATAGAATTACTGAAAAGCTTTCATATAAAAGCACAGTGAGCGTGCAGTAAGGAAGAGGCTTATGCTGTACTACAGCTGCACGGGAATGGTAAGGGTGAATCTCACCCCTGTAAAATTGGAGTTCCAGTGTCCTTTACAGTGACGGCAAAAATAATTTTCAGGATGTTGGCCCTTTTGAGGAAAAGGGAATGCAAATGTTCATATTGCTAGGAACAGACTGTGATGCTGCCTGTGGGCCGAGAAGGCACAAAGCCTGGCTGTGCTCAGGGAGTGCCAGCACAGCAGGGCTGCGGGCTGCTGCTCGGGAGGGCTCGGGCCAGAGCCGGTGTCTGCCGCAGCCGCCACCGTGCCAGCGCCCGTGTTTTGCCGTAGCAGTGGGGAGTGACGCTGTGTTTGTCTTGGCTAGTTCAGGGCACACGCCCGCACCTACTACCCGTACCTGTGCGAGATGATGCAGTTCGAGCTGATCCCCGAGCTGCGCGCCGCGCTGCGCAAGTTCTTCCTGCGCACCGGGCTGCTCTTCAACATCTGCGCGGAGCAGCGCCCCCCGCTGGCCTGAGCCGCGCGGGCCCGCCGCCTGCACGCCGCCCCGTCTGGCCCTCCAGGAAAGTGCCAGCGCTTCTATTCAAGCTATTGCTTGCACAGTCCATACAGTAGCTGTGCGCTCTCTTTGTTTCAATGCTAATCATTTCTATGATCCAGTATGTCTCTTCTGGTCTGTTATCCGCTGCTCAGTCGTTCATCCCAGCTAGAACTGATCAATCAGCTGGAGCTCCACAGAAGTTATGCCCCTTGGATCTAATGACTGTAATTAACTGTGTAGCCTTGTGATGTTGGCACGTGTTCATAATAAACTGGACCCTGGTGCCCAGTGACCACCTGAGATCCCGCTGGGTTTTCCTCTGTGCCCAGGACCAGCCCAGGCAGAGCACTGGGCTGTTGAACTGGACAGCCTGTAGGATATTTGGACTGTTTAACAGATGACTTACATTCTTTTAAAATATCAGTACTGCTAAAATATCTTCTGAGACATAGTTTTAGTTTTATGGAAGATTTTACATCAGGATCACCAACAGAATCTACTCCTTTAGGTTATCAGGCTTGAGTCAAAGGCATTGAAGAAAAGGCAGATCATAGAGAGAGCATACACAGGAATATCAAAAACAAGGCTCAGAACAAATAAATCCACCTTTTTGACCCTTGAATATAATGTATTTATGAGTAATGGTGACTGCTTAGCAAAAAGTCCAGTCCTTAACACAAGTTTGTCTCCATTTACTGCAGATCTGCAAGTTCTGATTTGTCCTTTTGTACAAATGATTTTTGTTCTCAACTCTTAATTCCTAGTGGCACCTAAAAAGACTTGAATTTCCAAAACACTGCTCTAGCAAAATTAAACAACTTCATTAATGTGCTCTAAGTTACCAACACAATTCTGTGCTTTGAAGGCTACCTGTGAAGCAAAATGTGACATGACAGCACCACTTTGCTTGCCCAATTCTTTCCTTGAAATGCATCAGGTGTCTGTGACAATGTTTCCATGACAGAAACATGTCTTGACCTTTGAAATAAATTTAAATTTCAAGTTTCAAGACTTCTCTAAACCAGGAAAATATGGCAGGATGGGAGGAGAGGCTCCACTTCCTAAAATAATGCAAAGTGTTGTATTAACTACTGTGCTATCCAGAGTAGCAAACTGAAAATATTAACAGTATTTAAAGAAAAAAAACCAAACCAACAAACAGCAACAACAACCTTGAATGGAACTAAGTGTATAAGATGATTTTGTTTTTTGAATTGAGTTTCCTGGTAGCATGGCCTCAGGTGAGGTTGCATTGGGATATGCTGCTCTGGGCTGCTGGGAGTGTGCTCTCTTTGGAGGCTGTTTTTGGTTGTTGTTTTTCATTTATTTGTTTGGTTTGTTTTTGTGATCTTTTTCCAAAGGGTTTTTATGGTGCTTCTCAATGCATCAGTTTGTCCTATGTAAGCATTGTTTGGGGAAGGTTTTGCAGTCCATAGCAGTGACAAAGCTTTCGCAATTCATTTTTACTTTTTATTTTTAACCAAATAAAAGTGGTAGTTGTGGCCCTTTGACTTTTAAATGCCCATTAGGTTAAATCTCTACACTGCTATTTAGTAGAAGGGAGTGAATGGCTATATATGACAATAGGAGAAGACTGAAAAATAAGCAATGCTGGTGTTTGACTTGCTGCATTTGAGATGTCCTTTTGTGTTGCACCTCATGTAGCTGCTCATTCCCTTGGGAATGTCACTGCATTGGGTACTGCAGATAATGAAGTATTTATTTTAATTCTATTTAAATCTGTAATAATATGCTATTCTTTTTCTTCTGGTCATAGGTAGTCCTAAGGAAAATATATGAACCATTATTTTTCAGATTTGGAATGTGTCATGCCTCATGGCCTGTGTTCCCTCATTCCCATCAGACACACCTGGCCCAGCTGCATGTTCCTCTGCGTGTCATGGGTTTGAAAGCCCTACAGTCATGTCTTGAAACAAGTCTCAGTTTTGAGGTCTTAAATGACTTCACAGTTGCTTCATGGGCTTTCTTTACTGTAAGGGACAGCATTTGTACTCTGCACATAGGATAAGGATGTTTAATTCATGATTCCCTTCAGCCCTTGGTCTGAGACCGTTCTTTTCCTTAAGAAAAGCTTTTGTTGTATTTAAACCGGTTACAAGCTGCTGAAGTTGTGTGTGTGACATGCCAGGGTGTGCAGTGCATGAAGGAGGAAAGGGCCTGGGCTGTGCTGCTGCTGCAGGCGCTGCGCCCATCACAGCAATAACCGGGGTGTGTTCGGGCACCCCTGCGCTGCTCCTGCTGGGGCGGAGGGGCCGAGACAGAGCTCTGCTGCAGCTCCGGTGCAGCTCCGCAGCAGCTCCCGCTGCAGCTCCCAGCTCTCCCGCTCTCCCGGCGGTTCCATGCCCCGCTGCAGTTCCCGCTGCAGTTCCCGCTGCAGCTCCCAGCTCTCCCGCTCTCCCGGCGGTTCCATGTCCCGCTGCAGTTCCCGGTGCAGCTCCCAGCTGTCCCGCTCTCCCGGCGGTTCCATGTCCCGCCTGTCCCGCTGCAGTTCCCGGTGCAGCTCCCAGCTGTCCCGCTCTCCCGGCGGTTCCATGTCCCGCTGCAGTTCCCGCTGCAGCTCCCAGCTCTCCCGCTCTCCCGGCGGTTCCATGTCCCGCTGCAGTTCCCGGTGCAGCTCCCAGCTCTCCCGCTCTCCCGGCGGTTCCATGTCCCGCTGCAGTTCCCGGTGCAGCTCCCAGCTGTCCCGCTCTCCCGGCGGTTCCATGTCCCGCTGCAGCTCCCGGTGCAGCTCCCAGCTCTCCCGCTCTCCCGGCGGTTCCATGTCCCGCTGCAGTTCCCGGTGCAGCTCCCAGCTGTCCCGCTCTCCCGGCGGTTCCATGTCCCGCCTGTCCCGCTGCAGTTCCCGGTGCAGCTCCCAGCTCTCCCGCTCTCCCGGCGGTTCCATGTCCCGCCTGCCGGGCGGCTCACCCGGCGCTGTCGGAGCAGGGCAGGCGCGCCGAGCCGGGCTGGGCAGCACGGGGACGGCCCCGGCACGGGCTCCGTGTGCTGTGGGGCTCCCGAGGGAAGGGGGAATGCAGGAAAACCCCAAACCCTCCTTTTGGTGGCGATTAAAAACTCCCTTCATGCTGCTTGTGTTGTGTCTCACCGTCCAGGACACGGCTGTTGTTCCAGCAGTTTGTTGTCCGTGTCCGGCACCTCACCTTCTAAACTGTAAACAATCTAAACCAATGTCCTCTACTACAACCAGCACCCTACAGATTTCAGCTCAGTCTTATTATTCAGGAAAAAGATTAAAAATAGTAACTCTGTCAAAAGTGTATCTCCCTTTAATCTGTAACTTCAGTTGGTTCGGCACCTTTGTTTAAAATGTATGTTTTCATATACTTTAAACACCTGAGTTTTAATATCTCTATTAAGTGCATTTACTATCGATAATTTAAAGACCATTCCTTGCCAATGGATGTATAGAGTTCTGAGAGAATACCAAAATTATATAATATGATAAACTATGTAAAGTTTTCTACATGAAGATACGATGTATAATAGTTATAATATTCCATGCTTTAATCAAGTGATAAATCAATAAAGTTTTACGAAGTGTTGCTTTTTTGCTCAGGCGCTTCCTTAAGCGGCTCAGAGGCTTCGGCGCCCTCGGCTTCCTCTGCGGGGTTGGGGGTTCGGTTCGTTTTATCCCCCCGCACGCTCCGTCCCCGTCCGTGCTCCGCCGCGGGGCCGGGCCCGTTCCCTTCATAGCGCAGCGGCTCCGCCGGGTTCCGCCTCTCCCGTTCCGGGGCTCCGGCCGGACCCCGCCGCCCCCGGCCCCGCTCTGTTCCGCGGCTCCGGCCCCGGCCCCGGTCTGTGCGGGGCTCCGGCCGGGTCCCGCTCCCTCCCGGCCCCGCTCTGTTCCGCGGCTCCGGCCGGGTCCCGCTCTCTCCCGGCCCCGCTCTGTTCCGGGGCTGGGGCCCCGGCCCCGGTCTGTGCGGGGCTCCGGCCGGGTCCCGCTCCCTCCCGGCCCCGCTCTGTTCCGGGGCTGGGGCCCCGGCCCCGGTCTGTGCGGGGCTCCGGCCGGGTCCCGCTCTCTCCCGGCCCCGCTCTGTTCCGGGGCTCCGGCCGGGTCCCGCTCTCTCCCGGCCCCGCTCTGTTCCGGGGCGGGGCGAGGCCGGCCCGCTGCGAGCTGCGCCGCGGAGCCTTGTGGGAAAAGGCCGGCCATTGGCCACCGCCCATTAGCGCGGCGCGGATTGGCTGCGGGCAGCGCGCCCGGGGCCGGGGCGGCCGCTGATTGGCCGAGCTGCAGCGCGATGTCACCGCCCCACGCGATGCGGTCACGGAGCCACCGCCGCGCCCTCGCCCGGCGGTTTGAATGTGAAGCGCAGCCGGAGCGCTCAGAGCCGCCGCCGCCGCTGCCGGGGGGGACCCGCCAGGTGAGGCCGGGATGCGCCGCCCCGCGCGGCGCGGGGGCTGCAGCGGCCCCGCGCACCGGCGGCACCGCGGCCGCCGCGCGCCGACTCCACGCCGCGGTGGCGCCGGGCCCGCGGCGCGGCCACTGGCGTAGCGCACCATGCTGGGCCCTTCCTCCCGCCCCTCGCGGGCCGCCATTGGTCCGAGGCCGCCGGGCCTGCGCAGCCCGCGCCGCTCATTGGCTGCGGCCGCTGCCAGTCGGGGCTGCGGGGGGAACGGGCCCGAGTTAGTCTGAGGGTTCCGGGGCCGCTCGGGCTCTCGCCCGGTCCGGCCCTGCCGCCCCTTACGGCCCCGCGCGGCTCGGCCCGGCCGCAGGAGGCAGCGCGAGCGGAGGAGGCGCGGGCCGGCGCCGGGACCTGGTTGAAGGGCCCGGGGGGCGCGGGCCGGCCCCGCCGGGGGCTGTTTCGGTCCTGCCCTGCCCTGCCCGGCCCGCGCTTTGGGCAGCGGGAGATGCCCTTGCGGGCCCCGCAGCACCGCCGGGTGCTTTCCCGTCACAGCCGGTCCCGAAGGCGGCTCGGGGCTCGCTCGGTGCCGGGGGGGACATGCGCTTGTGGGCGGCTCTTCTTCCCCGCCCAGGGGCTCGGCCCCTTCTGCCCGGCTTTGGGCTCCTAATCCCTGAGTGCTCTGCGAGAATTTGGCTGAAGTCGATGATGCATTAAGCATTATGGGCTTTCTGAGGCCTCTTCTGCAGCTACAGGCTGCAGCAGAACACAAAGCATCATATCACTCTAGCCAAAGTCCCACCAGTGTTGTTTGTGCTGTAAAACAAACATTGAGAGCTAGAGGGAGAGAAGGAAATAAGCATATGTAGGTAACAGATCAAAATATGTTGGTGGATGCGAGTTGGTGAACAAGACTACGGACAATAAACCCCACAAGCAAAGGGAAACGTGGGAGGCAGGACTCTTCAGGTAGATTTTTACTTCTGGCAGAATGCATTAGGATCTGATTTACTTATTAACATTCGTTTAATTCAAGAGGATACTGCTACTGTTTTTTTTTAAATGGTATAGATGCCATAGCTGACATAAAAATTGTGTCATTAAAGCTCTCTGCCTTTACAAACATGCTTATACAAAACTGTGTTTACTGTACTGGTGATCAGCATGAAATGACTCCAAAGCAGGACAGGTAAATTTCAGTCAGTTTTACCAAGCAGAAACTCCAGAGAAAAGATGGAACCCTTAACTTCTTCCTAACCTTTGTAGGGGGTGCATTGTGCTGCTGGTGGTGGGAAGGACGGGCAGGATTGATGATGATGTCCAGAGGAGCATCTCCATTAAAGCACTTCCTATTCTCTTAGTATTGCTGTAATTATAATTATTCCAGTGCAAGCTGTGAAGTCAATCTATAACTGTGGTACAGATAAGAGTATGTGTGGGAGATTGCTAGAGAGGAGCAATATGGACTTATTTCAGAGAGTTCCTCTGTAAAAAGTTTTGCATTTAAATTAGCCCCCACCCTAGTCTGAAAATTTTACAGGGAGGATAAACTGGCTTTACGCAGTCTTTTTTTTTTCTCTTTTTTTGAAAAGCATTTTCTTCTGAGATTTTTCTTTAATAATCAGTATTTGATTTTTTTAAAACACCTTGACTTAAACGCACTTTGAATTGTTTTATTTACAGTTATGTAGGGCAGGACTGTTCAGCTGTTTCAGTCAGGAGCAGTTTCTGGGACTGGCAGCAGAACCAAATTGCTGTTGTCCTGAAAGGACTAGAGATCACCTTTTTGGCTGTAGCTGGCCCATGCCTGCTGGATGTGTGAGCCTCTTCTGAAGTTGGGGTCCCTAAGCCAGCCCCCAGCAGTTACCTGTAGCTTGAGCAGTGGAATGTTTGCTGTGCCTGGTGCCCCCCGTGGGGACTGTGCTTGTGAGGTATTGTCAAAAAGAGCTGATGTTGCTTCTGTGGGAGCTGGTTTTACATGGGTAGCTTTAGGACAGATTTTCTGATCTCTGGTTGTAACAAAACTACTTGTGTGTTTTAGGTTCTGCCAAGATGGAGCTCAGTGATGCCAATTTACAAACTTTAACTGAATATCTAAAGAAAACACTAGATCCAGATCCTACTATAAGGCGCCCTGGTAAGTAATTCTCATGATTGAGAACAAAAAGTTCTGTTTCTTTCTGGCTCTTCTGTCTCTGTGTAGCAAATTTCTGTGGATATTTATGCAATAAACTCTTTACAGAAATTCTCAGTATCCCTTTGAAATGAAACTCCACAGAAAACCCAAGTGAAGAATGGATATAAATATAAATATAAATAATTTTATCTGCTTTTTGTTATTTTGTTGTTCTGTGTTCTTGCTCTTTTTTGTGTTGTTGTTTAAAACAGTGCTGCTATTCACAGCAGAGCAGGATATGCTTCTCTGGGTTTGTGGCTTTGCCAAGGGTGAGGAGGCAGTGTTTTCCCATCTTGCTGGGGACCCCAGAGCTGCTGTTGATGGCAGGAGCACTGAGGAGCTGGGGAGCAAGGAAGTGTAATACCTTTTGTCAGACACATTCTTGTGAAGCTCTGGGAAGTATTTGTGTTGGGTATCTCAAACAGGCACTGGAGAAATCGTAGGGTTCCCATTAGACAGAGCAGTTCAGCTTTTGCTAAGCTCAGTGTATTCTCTTACAGCCGAGAAGTTCCTGGAATCTGTGGAAGGAAGCCAGAACTATCCTCTGTTACTCTTAACACTGCTGGAGAAATCACAGGAAAATGTCATCAAAGTCTGTGCATCTGTAACGTTCAAGAATTACATTAAAAGGAACTGGAGAATTGTAGGTATCCTAGTGAGGAGCTGTGCTAGGAATTATTTCTTTCAGCTTTTTTCAGATGCTGCTGTTCAGATTCATTGAAGGCACTGTCTCTAACAGTCTGCTTCTTAGGCTCTTCAGCATTGTAATAAAGTTGCATAAATCAGTATTATCAGTTGGTTTCTGAAATGCTGATCATATCTCATTTCCTAGGGAATGCTGAGATGCCCATAACTTAATTATTGTTTTCATTTTAGGTTGAGGATGAACCAAACAAAATCTGTGAATCGGACAGAGTAGCCATTAAAGCCAACATAGTGCCCTTGATGCTTAGCAGCCCAGAACAAATTCAAAAGCAGGTAATAAGTCTTTCCTGGTTGTATCCATGAAACTTTGGGAATATTCTAAGCATGTCTAGAGGTTATTGGCAGAGCTCAGTTCCCTCACCAGTGAGCTCACCCTGATCTAAACAACTTCAAGAATATTGTTTACAGATATTTCTACCTGCTTTAACTTTTTTTCAAGATGATTGCTGTGTAATCTTTTAGCTGAGTTCTAACACCAGGCAGTTAAACAGCAATTGTACAAAGTGAGACTGTGTGAACTTAAGGTGAGATTTTTGCATTTGTGAGGAAAGCAGTAGATGTTTAAGGCAGTGATTTTGAATTGGACAAGAGTGAGCAGGATTTTCTGGGATGTGTGCAGCAGCTGGCAGGGTGCCCTGTGCTGCTCTGTCACATCCAGTGGTGCTTCCTTTGCAGCTGAGTGATGCCATCAGTATCATAGGGCGGGAGGACTTCCCCCAGAAGTGGCCAGACTTGCTGACAGAGATGGTGAATCGCTTCCAGAGCGGCGATTTCCACGTCATCAACGGCGTCCTGCGCACCGCCCACTCCTTGTTCAAAAGGTGCAGGGAGAAGGGGCTGGGCTGGGGGCTGTCAGTGGTCTGTGCAGCTGCCCTGTTGTGCTGTTACACTCCATTTTGGACACTGACAAAACCTGCTGTTGTGACTGCTACATGCACCTTTTAAGTTGTTATCTAATTGTGCACCTTGCGTGGTTCTGAGCCGTGTTGTTTAGTTCTTGTTTACTTGACAATATTTGTTTCAAGGTTCAGTGCAAGACAAAACTCTGTGTGAATTAATTTGGTAATAAATGTGAAGTTTATTCTGTTTTTCATGTGTTTCTCTCTAACTTGTCAGGTACCGCCATGAGTTTAAGTCAAATGAATTATGGACAGAGATCAAACTTGTTCTTGATGCCTTTGCTTTACCCTTGACAAATCTCTTTAAGGTATTTCTTGTTGAGTCATTTCTAAAACAAGTTTAATGTTCTGAATTGCTTGCTGTGGGTACCTGTAAAATTAAAACTCAAGAATTGTTGTTTGAAACTGTTAAAGGGGTTCAAATTCAAGTAATCAACTGGGACCTAACAGGATTGATAAGAGCATAAAAAATAACCATATTTTCCAGTTTAAAAAAAAACAGTCTATGACACTTTTCAATATTTTTTGTTGGTGTGGGTTTTGTACTTGACAATCTTGCATTTTTTCTAGGCAACTATTGAACTTTGCAGCACACATGCAAATGATGCCAGTGCCCTGAAGGTTCTCTTTTCTTCACTCATTCTGATTGCAAAGCTGTTCTACAGTTTAAATTTTCAGGTGAATCTTGTTCTTGGGATAGTTTCACTTTGTTCTGAAGAAGCTGTTACTCTAGAGTTCATTTGAGGCAGCCTTCAAGGCCATGCTCTATGGCAAAAAGAGAAATCACCAGTGCATCTGCTGGAGTAAAAGCAAAGTGAGGAAGGGTTATTGGAGGCATTAGCTTGGCCCTCTGTAAACTCAAGTTCAGGAGAGTCTGTGCTGGCATTGCTGCAGGGAGGTGGTGTGGGAAAGGCAGGAGTCCAATTCCTGAGCTTCTGCTCAGTGTGCCCCTTGCTAAAGGTGTCTGCACTGGCAGGAACAGGGTCACATACTGCAGGGCTACATGACCTGTAGTTCTGTGCACTGTGGGCCAGTAATTCTGGGAGCAGGGTGGGGTGTGTGGGAGTCAGATCTGCATTTGGACATTGCTAAGTGTGCTGTATGGGAAATGGTAAAAAGCTCCCTTGCTGACATGATGTTTGTTCAGTGTCTCAGCATGAATGTAAGTCTGTGAAGTGTGGTTGTGCCTGGATCCCTTGGGATGTTCTTCCATGGGGGGCAAAAATACAAGCTGGAGTTAAAAAAGACTTGTGCTTTCCTTTTTCTGAGAGTGGGAGGTGATAAGGCTCAGTAATTATAAAAATGGGATCTGTTTAGAGTCTAGCAGCTAGTTTATTTGGAACTATTTTACTCCAGGGCTCTGCCAGCTTTTGTTTGGAAAGAGGAAGGGGCACTGTTTCAATTTGAAGAGTGTTTTACACAGGTTATTGTCCCTCAGCAGATTGTAAGGTGAATGCACTGCTTCCAGTGTAGGTATGTTATCTAAGGAGGGCAATCAGAAATGAAAATGTAAATTTATGCTTTTCCTTCACAGGATCTTCCTGAGTTTTTTGAAGATAACATGGAAACATGGATGACAAACTTTCACAGCCTTTTAACTTTAGATAACAAACTCTTGCAGACTGATGTAAGTACTGCATAAACCACCTGGTTTGCATCTGTAGGGAAGAGGGTGGACTGACAACTTAGGTCTGATTCTGAACAATCAGTGGATTTTGTGGGGCAAACATAGGAGTAGGATGACTGTGAGAAAATGGAGTTTAAGAGGAGTTGCTCTGCTGTCCTAAGGAATTTGAGGTTCAGTTCTTCAAGTTGTGTGACAGTTACAGATATACCCAGCTGTGCACAGAAATCAAATTACCAATACTCATCACTGAATTGGTTCTTTCAGGAACAGCTGCTGAAGTAACCTGACCATTAGCATCACAGGGCTCAGGCTTTCTGTACCTTTCAGCGGGCTCATGCTCTGTGTTCTAGAAAACAGGGTACCTTAAAGAGCTTGAAACAACTGAACATAGAGAGCAGGGCAACTCTTAAGTACTTCAGCATTTTCTGTCTTGGTCTAGTTAAAGAATCAGTAATTTCACTGATGAAATCTGATACCAGCTCAGCAAAGCTCCAGTTATTTTTGTGCACGTTTTGTGCATTTTAAATGCTGATGTCTTCCAAAAACAGCACAATAGTTGGCCACTTGATGGAGCCAAAAGAACTCTATAAATTTCTTGGCAGCACATAGGGAGGCATATTAAGTGTATGTTGTGCTTTAGTTACCCTGCTGCTAGAAGAAGCTTTGCTGCTCTTTTGTCTTGTGTCTGTGGGCTGCTCCCAGCACAAGCACTGGTGCAGCTGAGCTGGGACAGGCAGTAGATCTGGAAGGTGGGGGTGGAGGGAAGAGGGGCAGACACAGCTGGAGTGGAGTTTGGTTGAGTTATTTTTTTTAAATTCCAACTCCATTTCCCAGTTCACATTGTTGTTCCACAAATGTCTGTGCTGATCTGGGGAAGGGGAGGGGACTTCTACAACTACTCCAATTAAAGCATCATGATGTAGTGCCTCTAAGCATATTTTTCTATGCCTTGTGTGGTCTTTTCCTTATTACATTTGTAAATTAATTTTGTGTGAATTATTGTGTCTGTTTTCAAGCACACAGTACCTTGATTTGAAATTTGGGTATGATTTCTAACTTTAAGAGCAGTTTGGGTACAGATTAGCAAAATACAGTAGTTCCAGGGACACAAGGAATTTCTTTCACCTGTTTAGAACATGATGAAATTGTGATGTAAATAACTTAAATACATTGATACTTTTGATGTTTAAGTAGTGTTGAAGTTTGGATGTTTAAGTTCTTAGTTTTGTTTTATGTGAGGATGAAGAGGAAGCTGGATTGCTGGAGCTCTTGAAATCACAAATTTGTGATAATGCTGCTTTATATGCTCAAAAATACGATGAAGAATTCCAGCCCTACCTGCCACGTTTTGTAACAGCAATCTGGAATCTGCTGGTCACGACAGGCCAGGAAGTGAAGTATGACTTGGTGAGTTGTAAAATGTGATCTTGTCAAGTTTGCTAATAAATTGTAGATCACAAGTGGATCAGTCATGCTGAAGTTCTGTGTTCTGTTTGTGGTGCTGCAGCTGGTCAGTAATGCAATCCAGTTTCTGGCCTCAGTTTGTGAGAGACCACATTACAAGCATCTGTTTGAAGACCAGAGTACATTGACAAGCATCTGTGAAAAAGTTATCGTTCCCAATATGGAATTTAGAGGTAACTTTTTGAGAGTTAAATTTTGAAAAACACAGCAAAAATCTAACTAATAACGTGTTGCTTTGCAGGGCTAAGAATTGAGGATTCCCTCTTGTGTCCCTTAGTGCTAGAGTCAAACCCAAGTTTCTGCAGCAGATTGCTGTCCTGTGGGCTTTGTAGCATTGTATGAATATACCTAACTTTACATGTTGAAATCCCAGTGGAGGAAGTCTAGGTCATGTGCCACCAATAAATTTCTGCAATTGAAGTGAGTATCTGAATAATGCAAGGAGCCTAAACAGGCAGGAATATCAGGCCTACCAAATTGCAGTGTTTAGTTCTCTAGGTTTTGATGGCTCATATTGATCCAATATTTATAAGGCAGTGAAAAGATATTGGAGTGATAAGAAGCTCCTCCCTCTTAAGTCTGTGACTCTGAAAGCCTCTTCAAATACACCTGGTGTTAGAGGTTTTTCTTTGGATCCATACACCAGCCCATGGATAGGAAAGACTAATTTGTGGGGCAGAAGCTAAACAGACTAGTCTGGCTGAATATTTCTTCTTAATTAATGTTAATGTTTTAGAAAGGTCTTAGGAAAAAATAGCAAGTTGATAATGATACATGCTTTTACCATAAAAACCAGAGACTTCAGTACTTCAGCTTCCATGTATTTTATATTTTCAGCGGCTGATGAAGAAGCGTTTGAAGACAATTCTGAAGAGTATATAAGAAGGGATTTGGAAGGATCTGGTAATCCACAGATTTATACTAAGAATACTTGGTCTTTAAATATAGCTGTAAAGAGCTGAAGCAATTTACTGAAGCTTTTATAACTTCATTTTGAAATTGAGAAGGTTTCCACACCACCCCCAGCTGGATTTTATCCAGTCTGTGATCAAGCCTGCTGTCACGATATGCTCGTCACAGTGTCTTTCTGCTTTGAGTAGTGTTTTTATAGGGCTTTTTCCCTAATTGGATTGGTATGTCTCCTGCACTGCCCACTTCTCCTTTCATGAAATACAGCCTGTAAGTCAATGCTGAGTAGTAGCCAGTTGTGTATTAGGTGCTATGTGTGGAGTTTTAAATAACAGGGAGAGAGACTCTTGGTGTTTAAACTGAAATTCTGCCTGGGGCTGCACACAGGCTGTGCTCAGCCAGCTGGCCAGCAGCCAGCCTGGGCCCTGCATGTGTTCAGAGCAGTGCCTGCCCTGGGGCATGGCTGTGCCAGCCCAGCTGCTGCAGTGCTGGGGAGCCTGAGCTCTGCAGCCAGGCCAGAGCCAGACCTGCCTCTGGGACAGCTCTGCCTCCAGCACTTCACTGACACACACTTCTGAAGTGATGGCATTTCATAATAGATTGAAGCAATTACTGTATGCTTGCAGTGAAGGACAAAATTGGATGAAGCATTTTTGAACTTTTTTCAAGAAAGCATAATTCTTATCCAGCATTGGCTGCATTTTAGGTATTTGTGAAGTTTTTTACAAAAATGTCCTGTCAGGTGTGGTGGACTTGTGCTCCAGCCTGCTGCAGTCTGTTGGGAGAGAGAGAGTGGGAGGGGTGAAAGTGAGAAGATTCATGGATAAAGACACTTTATCCAGGTGAAAGAAAGAGTAAGGAAAGGGGAGAAAAGCTACTGCCTCACCACTGCCCACAGGCAGGCTTTTGCCCAGCCTGTCCCTGAGCAATGGCTACTTCTCCCAGACCCCCTCCCCTCAGTTTTTACTGCTGGGCATGTCATAAAGCATGGGATGTCCTGCTGGTCAGTTTGGATTAGCTGCCCTAATTAGTTGTCCCCTCTCAGCTCCTTGCCTGCCCAAGCTACTTGCTCAGAAGGCAAAGCATGAGGAAGAGGAAGCCTGACACTGTGACAGTGCTCTTCAGCAGCAGCCAAACCCTGGGTGTTAGCACTACCCAGAGAAGCACCTTGAGAAGCTGTTACTGTTTGATGATTATGTTTGTTAATATGAAAGGCTGTCTGCTTTCTCCTGTACTAAGAACCTTTTGTTCTCGTGCAGATATTGATACCAGGCGCAGAGCTGCTTGTGATCTGGTCAGAGGCTTGTGCAAATTTTTTGAAGGACCTGTGACAGGGATTTTTTCTGGATATGTTAATTCTATGCTGCAAGAATATGCAAAGAATCCATCTGTTAACTGGAAGCACAAAGATGCAGCTATTTACCTTGTGACGTCTTTGGCATCCAAAGCTCAGACACAGAAGGTACTGGTACATTCTGCTCATTGGTCTCTGCCTGCACCCAGATATTGCACTGAGGGGAGCCTGCAGTGCTTCAGAAAGGGAGCAACTGTCTGTGCACTAGTTGATGCTGATGAGATGGAAAGCTGCCCTTTATATAATCCTATCACAGTTGTTTTTTGCTTCTTGCAGCATGGAATAACACAGGCCAATGAACTCGTTAATCTGACAGAATTCTTTGTGAACCACATTCAACCTGACTTAAAGTCTGCTACTGGTAAGTTAATGTTCATTTTGAAATGGTGTTTTTGTGATTTATCCTAACCCTGACAGTGACTGTTTGTGAAGTTTCAAGCACTCCTTTACCAGCAGGACCTCTGAGACAGGCTGTTAGCCCCTGGCACAGAGGAATCCATTTTTGTGTGGCCAGCAGAGAAGGAGCTGTTACAGCAAGGTGGATTGGCACCTTTCCCTCCTGTTCTCTGCAAGATCAGGCCATGTATACATGTATACATTGCTATCAGCTGCATGCTTGAACTTGTTGAATCAAAGTAACTTGACTTCTCTATTTGGGACCTTATGGTAAACTTCTATGCTCTACAAAACCCTGAGAAGTTAAAATTCTGAGCCATGTTGTGGCCTGTACAGGCCCCATTGAGGAGGTTGTGAATGTCTGGATTATAAAAAACACTATGTTGTTTAACTTAAACAATTATCTTACAGCATCTTGAAATGTGTAATTGAAGACTGCTAAAATTGAAACCAGAAGATGAAATTTCATCTGAGCTGTACTTTTAATGGTACTGGGGTGTGATTTGTACCTAAAACTGATATTCTAACAGTACCCATACTGAAGTGCAGGAGCTAAGAAATGTAGAAAAACTTTATTTTCTATATTATTTCTGTATTATTTTCTACAGGGGAAAATTATTACTTAGTGGCAGGTGTCACCTGTATATGTAGTACACGTTCAGTAACCACATTTGAATGAGAAGTATCAACAAAGTTTGCATATTTTTCTATTTCAGTGAATGAATTCCCTGTGCTAAAAGCAGATGGTATCAAATATATCATGATTTTTAGAAACCAAGTAAGTTTTCATTTACATCTTATGGAAAAACGTATTGTAGGTTGTTACTTTATACTTGCCAAACCTAATTTATTGCACTTGGCCATATGGTAGCTCAACAGGTGTTTGATAGTCATATACAACACTTCATGCTGAATTTTCAGTTTAGAACCAAAATGATATTGTTATAAATATCCAGTTAACATGGAGTCTGTATGCTGTCCATATGCTGAGGGAACACTGAATATCTTAGCTGCTTAATTCTGTGACGCACTCAGATGTTTCCAAGTCAGTTTTAGTGCAAATACCCTTGATTGCTTCTGTCATTGCAGTAGTTGTTAGAGTCCAGCAGTTTTGTCCTTCACCTTTTCTGATTTGTGAGATGGGGGGCAAAAATATTATTCTAGATTACCTTTATTCATTTCTTATGAAACATCTGTGATTTTGGTTTTTTTAAACCTTGATATTTTTAATTGTCTATTAAGGCAAAGTAAAATGGAAAGGGAAATGTACATTGGGATTACCTGCACTTAGTGCTGATCCAGTGTGCCATTGGTGTCCAGGGGCAGTGTATGAACAATGGCAGAAGGAGGTACCCCCTTGTTGTCAGGATGTGAAGCAGCAGCAGGAGGAGCCTCCCAAGATACTCTGTGCATGTCACTGATGAGCTTGCTTGTGCTCTAGACTTGAACCATCTGCATTTTTAATGTCCTTATGGTCTGTTGCTGTACCTCTGTAGGTACCAAAAGAACAACTGCTGGTGTCTATTCCTCTCTTAATCAATCACCTCCAAGCAGAAAGTATTGTGGTCCATACCTATGCTGCCCATGCTCTTGAAAGACTGTTTACCATGAGAGGCACAAATAATGCTACACTGTAAGTTTTCAAGCAGAAATAAATCCATTGCTACAAAGATTTTGTGTATTAAGGGTGAGGAATACCTGTAGGGGATCCTCTGTCATATATTATATTGTAATAAGGCTGGAAGTTGTGACCTTCACTGTGTTTCACTTAACAGCATTACAGCTGCAGAAATGGCTCCATTTGTAGAAGTGCTGTTAACAACCTTTTCAAAGCTCTGACACTTCCTGGCTTCATCTGAAATGAATACATTATGAAAGGTAAAGGCCACAATATAAGAATAACTTGGTTTAACTTGAAGTGAAGGCTTACAGTTACAGGTTCCTGCCATTTTTATTTGAAAACCTGTTTTATGCAAATGTTTTGAAGAGCCTGCAGTTACTCATCAGGCTGTATCAAGTCATCTTTGACTAAACTTATGGTACCAGAGAGGAACACCAAACATAATGGTGCTGTGGGAAATGATTTCTCAAATGGTAGTCTTGGAGTCAGGAGAGCTACCTGGGCAGTGCCAGGGGGAGTCTGAGCAGTCTGGTCATGGCTGGGAGGGTGTGAGATCTGAGACTTGCCTTTCTAAAGTTAATCTGCTGTGTTCATCTGTAAAATGGGGATAGGGAGACTTTGTTTTGTGCTTTGTCTTGATTGTGGATTGAATGTTCTTGCAGCAGATGCCCTTTTTGTTCTGTACCTTATTTCTTGGGATCTTATTTTAACAGTAAAAGGTAAAGGATTTAGGCATATATTGAGTGGCAGAAATGTATTTTGTCTTCAGAAGCTAAAATATTTGATTTATTTGCAGCCATCATGAGAAGTTTTTCTCTGCTACAGGAGTCCATAATTCCATACATCCCTTCTGTCATCACACAGCTCACACAAAAACTGCTGGCTGTCAGTAAGGTAAAGAAACAGAGCAAAAGGCTCACCTTTTACCTTTCATGTACCTTTACTTACATGTACCTTGTTGGTGGTGTTCTGTTACAATACTCTAAATAGTTCAATATTTTCTGATGCAACTAATTTGAAACAGCATTCCAGTGAGGTACTGCCTTCCTTTTAGAACATTTAAGATCATTCTCCCTGCTGTCATCTGAAATTTTTAAGCAGCATATGAACTCATTTTGTAATGCTAGTTTGTTGTAGTATAAATGCTTGCTTGTGCAGAGACCACCAGTACAATAATCTGGTGTTATCATGACTCCTGTATTTTTTCTCATGAAACTTCTGAAGCTAATACTAATTTGGCATTGAAATGTGGGATTGAATTAAATCAATTACCCTTCTGCTTTTGGTGAGTAAAATTCCCTTAGTTTTTTATTTAGACTTGCTAAATTCTTAACCACTGACAATAGGGAATGCCTTAGAATACCTTCATTGAGTGTCCAGAAAATTCCTTCTCTGTACAGTTTAAACTCAGCTGAAGCTTATGAGGAGTATTCAACAGAGAATTGACTGAACACTTAGAAGATTGAAAAATAATCTTTTTCTGGTTTTTGCTATATGATATTTTAACTGCTTGCTAGGTTATATAGAGCTTCTGAAAAACACTTGCTACAAAAAGACCCTCTCCTTTATGCCTTAGAGATCTTTATGTTTGCTTTTATCTATGGAATTAATTTCGTAAGCATATTAATACATAAGTTACAAGTTACTAGGCTGGAATGCTATTTAGTCTTCAGTTGAAATAAAAAAATATATTCAGCAAAATAAGTGACTTGTGTGCGAGTTTGGGTTGATGAATCTGTTCATAACTTTCTTTCAGAATCCCAGCAAACCTCACTTTAACCATTATATGTTTGAGTCCATCTGCTTGTCGATAAGGATAACGTGCAAGGCAAACCCAGAGGCAGTGGGGAGCTTTGAGGAGGCCTTGTTCCTGGTGTTCACAGAGATCCTGCAGAATGATGTGCAGGGTAAGGACAGCCCCTCAGTGCCTGGGCTCTCCCCACTGGGATTTACCTTTGGCAGGTTTTCTGTAGCAGAGGAAATTCAAGGGGAGAAACACCATTTTCACAGTCTCAAAGTGTTTAGATTTTTCCATTGGGCATGTCAACGGCATTCATTTACTTTAAATTGCATTTTAAAAATATCTAGCAATCACCATTCCAAAGCCTCTTAATATTATTCTTAATTCTGTTGCCTTGCTTGTAGTAGTTTGGTTTTTTATGTTCTGAAACATTAACAGGTAGAGGAAATAGAAAGTGTATATATGCACTGCTTGCTAATTTTTGGAACAGCTACATTTGGGAAGATATATTTCTTCAGAGTTTTATTTATTGAAATCTTGGTGATATTAAAGAGTGGGTTCTTTGCAATGATATTAAATTGTGGGTTCAGTCCACAGATATGTGAACTGACGGTGACCATGTCGTCTGACTTGGCAAATGTCCTCGTTTCTCTTCCAGAGTTCATTCCCTATGTGTTTCAAGTGATGTCCCTACTTCTAGAAATGCATAAAAACGAGATCCCTTCGTCCTACATGGCGCTGTTTCCCCACCTGCTGCAGCCAGTCCTGTGGGAAAGGACAGGGAACATTCCCCCCCTGGTCAGGCTGCTGCAGGCGTACCTGGAGCGCGGCGCCAGCACCATCGCCAGCGCTGCCGCCGACAAGATCGTGAGTGTGCCAGGGCCAGGGCTGCCAGAGCCAGGGCTGCCAGAGCCAGGGCCAGGGCTGCCAGAGCCAGGGCCAGGGCTGCCAGAGCCAGAGCCAGGGCTGCCAGAGCCAGGGCTGCCAGAGCCAGGGCTGCCAGAGCCAGGGCTGCCAGGGCTGCCAGAGCCAGAGCCAGGGCTGCCAGAGCCAGGGCCAGGGCTGCCAGAGCCAGGGCTGCCAGAGCCAGGGCTGCCAGGGCCAGGGGCCAGGGCTGCCAGAGCCAGGGCCAGAGCTGCCAGAGCCAGGCTGCCAGAGCCAGGGCTGCCAGAGCCAGGGCTGCCAGGGCCAGGGCTGCCAGAGCCAGGGCCAGAGCTGCCAGAGCCAGGGCTGCCAGAGCCAGGGCTGCCAGAGCCAGGGCCAGGGCTGCCAGGGCCAGGGCTGCCAGAGCCAGGGCTGCCAGGGCTGCCAGAGCCAGGCTGCCAGAGCCAGGGCCAGGGCTGCCAGGGCCAGGGCTGCCAGAGGCCAGGGCTGCCATAGCCAGGGACCTGCCAGGGCTGCCAGAGCAGGGCCAGGGCTGCAGAGCCAGAGCTGCCAGGCTGCCAGAGGCTGCCAGGGCTGCCAGAGCTGCCAGAGCCAGGGCCAGGGCTGCCAGAGCCAGGCCAGAGCTGCCAGAGGCCAGGGCTGCCAGAGCCAGGGCTGCCAGAGCCAGGGCCAGGGCTGCCAGGGCCAGGGCTGCAAGAGCCAGGGGCTGCCAGGGCTGCCAGAGCCAGGGCTGCCAGGAGCCAGGAGCCAGGGCTGCCAGGCCAGGGCTGCCAGAGCCAGGGCTGCCAGAGCCAGGGCTGCCAGGCTGCCAGAGCCAGGGCCAGGGCTGCCAGAGCCAGAGCTGCCAGGGCTGCCAGAGCTGCCAGGGCTGCCAGAGCTGCCAGAGCCAGGGCCAGGGCTGCCAGGGCTGCCAGAGCCAGGGCTTCCAGAGCCAGGGCCAGGGCTGCCAGAGCCAGGGCCAGAGCTGCCAGAGCCAGGGCCAGGGCTGCCAGAGCCAGGGCCAGAGCTGCCAGAGCCAGGGCTGCCAGAGCCAGGGCTGCCAGAGCCAGGGCCAGGGCTGCCAGGGCCAGGGCTGCCAGAGCCAGGGCTGCCAGGGCTGCCAGAGCCAGGGCTGCCAGAGCCAGGGCCAGGGCTGCCAGAGCCAGGGCTGCCAGAGCCAGGGCTGCCAGGGCTGCCAGAGCCAGGGCCAGGGCTGCCAGAGCCAGAGTGCCAGGGCTGCCAGAGCTGCCAGGGCTGCCAGGCTGCCAGAGCTGCCAGAGCCAGGGCCAGGGCTGCCAGGCTGCCAGAGCAGGGCTTCCAGAGCCAGGGCCAGGGCTGCCAGAGCCAGGGCCAGAGCTGCCAGAGCCAGGGCCAGGGCTGCCAGAGCCAGGGCCAGGGCCAGGGCTGCCAGAGCCAGGGCCAGGGCTGCCAGGGCCAGGGCTGCCAGAGCCAGGGCTGCCAGAGCCAGGGCCAGGGCTGCCAGCCTGCCAGGGCTGCCTGGGCCAGGGGGCTCTGCTACACCCTGAGCAGCTCCAGCAAACTGCTGCCTTACAGCACAGGGCACTGCTCAGAGTGTGGCTTTTTGGGGGCTCTTCCACTGCCTGCGGGAGGTGAATTCTAGGCTGTCGTGCTTTTGTCAGCTGAGATGAACAATTCCTGCTCTTAGTTTTTGCAAGCAGATAAGTTTTCACAGTTTTCCTGTCTTCTTTGCCTCATGTTAAACATGTGGATAATGAGAGCTCTCAGGTTCTGTTCAGAACAGTCTTGAGAAGAGAAAGTGAAAAGGAGCCAGACTGGGTCTTCCTTGACCTGAACCACAAAAACTGAATCCTGGCTTAGCTTATGAAGGCTTTTGCCTTGGTGTTTGCCTTAGGTGGTAAAGGTCAATTTTCTGGTAGGTCACATACAAAGAATTGTTGCCTAGGGTTTTGTATCTGCTTTTCTTGCAGCCTGGATTGTTAGGTGTGTTCCAGAAGTTGATTGCCTCAAAAGCTAATGATCATCAAGGGTTCTATCTTCTGAACAGCATCATCGAGCATATGCCCCCGTGAGTATGAGCTGAAATTGCATCTAAAGCTAGCTCCTGTAGACTTTAATTATGAAGTGTATAAACATGCCAAATGTTAATTTTTAGCAACTGAAAACATTACATTTTTCAGTCAAACAGATTTGAACAATTCTCTACATGTTTTCTGTCAAGTGGCATCAGTAAAGTCCTAGTGTGAATTCAATAACTATCCTTTTAAATTTCCAGTGAATCAGTTGACCAGTACAGGAAACAGATCTTCATTCTGCTATTCCAAAGACTTCAAAATTCCAAAACAACAAAATTTATCAAAAGTAAGTTCCTTGCTCTGTGGAAAGCTCTGGTGACAGAGGTGCAGCTGCACAGAACAAGTGTCCTGGGGGAGTGGTGACTCCAAGGACTTGCTCCAAAGTATTTGTCATCAAGAGGGGTGTATGGGGCAGGTGACACTTACTTCATGGAAATGGAGGGAATGGAATTAAAATAATGGACAAGACTTGCCTATTTCTCTTCCTTTCCTAGTGTGTGATGCCATTATCTGAAAATGTCTCCGTTTAATCTCCAGCCAGTAGCAGCAGAGTTTCCTCTTGTGCAGCACAGCAATACTGACATACTCCATGCTCTCCTGTAATTTTGGCCTTACTGTGACTAAATTTATTGATAAGGTTTTATGTTAAACTGGCAAAGCTGTGACAGTTTACTGAAATACATATTCTGGTAATTCATGCTGTCACAAGAAGATTGTCATACTTCAAAATTATTTTAATGATACTACACAAATTATGCAATGTCCATTATTTAACCCTATAATTATCTGGTTAATGCTACCTGATAGAAACAAGAGTGATAGAGTTGTTTATAATGGTCTTCCACAAAGTTGAAGTGGATCCTTTAATATCCTGCACCTGTACAAGGGGGCTCATACCTCACCTCAGAATCTGCATTGTGTGAAGTTTTCTGCTAAAAGTAGAGAGGTTTTTTAAATAATTTCTTTGGTGCTTGATCTGAAAAAAATTGCAAATGGCTTTTCTACTGATTTATTCTAACTGCTGTAAGGGGAAAAGGAGTGACTCTTGTCTTGTACCACCTTGTTTTTGTGCCGTTTGTGACAAGATGAGTTTTTAGACAAATCTCATGGCAGCAAGTTCGTGTACTTCACTTAAACTGAACACATATAAAGACTGCCATTTCTATCCCCTTGAAAAACTTGCTGGAATGTATTTTGCTGCTGACTCTAAAGCTATTCCTTTGTTTTCACATTGAGTTTTACTTTGGCTTTTTTCTTGTTGCAGGTTTCCTTGTCTTCATTAACTTGTATTGTGTAAGATATGGGGCACTAGCTCTGCAAGAAATATTTGACAGCATACAACCAAAGTTAGTATGTTTTGTTGATTAAATTTAATACTGCTGTGTTATTTTTATCTTTTGAAGTAAGAAAGAGTTGTCTGTTTAGCAAGACAGTCAGACTACATTTATCACTAATTTGACTGGTCAAATGTTTCTCTTAATGTGGTTTATTTCTCTAGAAAGTCTTTCTGAATTTCTGACCAGTTCCTCACTAATGGTTCAAGTTACTAATCTAAGCAGATTATAAAAAGGAAAGATGGATGTTTTTAGTCATTATCCTTTGTGAAAAGTTTGTATTTGCAGATGTCCACTGCAACAGGGCAGCATCTTAACAAATTATCTGGTTGTCTCTATTTCCTAGTGATTAATGTTATTCTGGTTCTCTTTTGTCACCATAAGGCTGATAAGGCTTTCTAATGCTTTTTCTCTCAATGCCACCATAGGATGTTTGGAATGGTGTTGGAGAAAATTATAATTCCTGAAATCCAAAAAGTGTCTGGACAAGTTGAAAAGAAAATCTGTGCTGTTGGCATTACAAAAATATTAACAGAATGTCCTCCCATGATGGACACTGAGTACACCAAGCTGTGGTAGGTGCCACCCTTCTTCAGGCTGTGCCCGTGAGGCTGTTGGAGTTACTGAAAATGTGAGCTCAGACTAAAACACATCCTTGAAGGAAACTCCTTTGGGATTTCCTCAGGCTGTTTTAGGCTTTTCATACTGCTTCTGTTTCTCAACAAATGAAACTGTGTTTTCAGAGAGGATGACAGAACTGGTTTGAGATGTTTTGCATGGAGATAGCATGATTTGGCTGCCTGGAGCTGCATTTAGGGAAATACACTGCTTTCCTCCAGCTTGTGTTCTTTCTGAAAAGCTGGACCCACTTTTGACTTAAAGCTCTTCTAGTCAGGAGACCTGAGCATATTCATAACCTGACAGAAACTGTCATATCTTAGCTTGAGAGTGGACTTTTGGGGAAAGCTGCCAGGGAAGTTTGATTGTCAACCTGTCCAGTAGTCCAGTGTGCCAGGTAGTGCCAGGTAGTTTAAATTTGATGACCATCACTGGATCCTAGATTAGATCCCCAAACTAGAACTTTTTTTAATGTACTTAGAGTGAAGTTGTGATCTGGAAAATCATTGCTCTTTTTAGGTATGCTTCATGACAGTTTGACCTGATAAATACATAGATTGCTCAAGCTGTTGACAGGAGTACCCATGTTATGCCTGTAAAATACTCAGACCCACAGTTCTTCTGGTCCAACATACCTTGGGCATTTACAATGTCAGTAGCCAAGCAAGTGATTGATTTGCAAAGGCTAAATCATAAGGGTTCCAAATACTTGAGCATCCTTGTAAAACTCGCCTATGATGTATTTGAAGCAGTCCAATTGTGCCTCCCCTCTCTGCTGCCAGGATTCCTTTGCTGCAGGCCCTCATTGGCCTCTTTGAGCTGCCTGAGGATGACACCATCCCTGACGAGGAGCACTTCATTGACATTGAGGACACCCCAGGCTACCAGACTGCATTCTCCCAGCTGGCCTTTGCAGGGAGGAAGGAGCACGATCCTGTGGGGCAGATGGTGAACAACCCCAGGATCCACCTGGCACAGTCCCTGCACAAGCTGTCCACAGCCTGCCCAGGCAGGGTAGGTGCCTGCACAGCTGCATGCTGAGTCTGCACTGGGGAAATGCTTCTCTGGGAATGTTTGGTAATCAGCTAAATGAAGTGGGCCATCACTAGAATGCAAGGTGCTGTGGATTTTTTCTTCATTGGGGTGTAGCTTTTGTAAGGGTTTTCCTTAGGAGCCTTAGAAAGGCCTTATTTTCACAGCACTTAATTTTGCAAAAAGCTAAAATATGCCATTTTTAAAAAGAAAACTTACACACTTGATGGTCTATAACTCATACTTGTCTCGAGATCTACTGGTTGCATGTACTTGGGGAATTGAGGCAGCTGCTATAAAGTTAGAGAGGATGAGTGCACAGTTAACTCTTGCAGCCCACAGCCCTTTGTGTTGCCCAAGCTCTTGGAAAGTGAGGGCTGCCTGAGAGATGAGCACAGCTGGCTGCTGCTGTGGCTGGTGTGTGGTGGCAGAGGCAGCAGGCTTGTGCTGGTGTGTGTGAGTTGACCCTGTGCCCCTGTCTTGCAGGTGCTGTCGATGCTGAGCAGCAGCCTGAACGCAGAGGCGCTGCAGTACCTGCAGGGGTACCTGCAGGCTGCCAGTGTGACTCTGCTCTGAGGGCTGCAGCACACGGCCAGAGCACAGCTGCTTCAGACTGCATTGCAGATTCCATCTTGTGAAAGATTCCTGTGGCTTTCAGCTGAAACTCAACAATTTGATGGTTTGTGTGCTCGTAGATAAAGGTGGCTAACTTCCATTCCCAGTTTTATCTCACAGGGAATAGGCATAGCAGTTTGTTACAAGATTGATTTGAAATCTGCATCTGCAGTGTTTGGATAATATTTGGAAATGTGTGGAGAGCACTGGCTGTAGAAATTCACTTCAGTCACTAAAATTCCTTTTCATTTTAATGTCGTTCTTTGTATTTTTTTTGTCTTCCCTTAAACTTTATCTAAATTGTGAATAAATAAGTACTTGTTTAAAATGCCTGTCACTGTGCACTTACCGTTTCAGAAGAATCTAGTTGTTTTAAAAAAAGATGTTTTACACTTAGGATAGAGTATGAAATAGTGGAACTGCGAGGGTTTTCTTTACCTAATAGTTTAGGTACACTGTAGGATCATCCAGAGCAAGTCTCAGACTTTGGGAGATGTGAGGGCAGGTGCTGTTCCCTGGGAGCGGAGATCAGCTCCAGGTGGGGTTTTCCTGCTCTATTAACACTGAAGCAGTTTTGGAGATTTTGGAGTTAGGTTGAAGTGCTGTTCTCGCCCTGGTCGGGCCCGGGCTGCCCGTGCGAGCCGTCCTGCGCTCCGGCGGCTCGGCTCGGCTCCCGGTGCCTGTCCCGGGCCGCAGCGGGGCGAGGCCAGCCCGGGCACCGCGCAGCGCGCGCCCGCGGCCACCGGCCACCGGCGGGGGCGGGGCCGGAAGCGACGGCGAACGCGGCTGCGCTGCCCGGCCCCCGCGCGGGGCACGCCGGGAACTGTAGTTTTCCGTTCTGCGGCCCGCGCGGAGCGCGCCGGGCGTCGTAGTCGCGGCGGAGGAGGCGGTGCTGCCGGCAGGCTGCGCGCCCATTGGGAGGCGCGCGGCGGGGGCGGTGCGGCTGCGGGCCCGCCCAGAGGCGATTGGCTATGCCGAGGCCCCGCCCCCGGCGCGCTTCCGTCAGTTCCGGCGGGCCGCGCCGCCCCGCTCATTCTCTTTGGTGTTTGCCCTGTGCCGCCCCGCCGGTCCCGCCCGGCCCATGAGATGAGCGCCCCCCGCCCGCCCCGGCCGGAAGCCGAGCCCAGCGCAGGTGAGGCGCGCGGGCGGCCCGGGCCCCGGCGGGGCCGCGGGCGGGGGGTGGCGGGGCCTGGCGGGCCGGGCCGGGCCGGGGCCGTGGGGAGGGGGCGGCCCGGAACCCGCTGCCCGTCCGGGGCTAGCCTGTGACCGTTCCCGGCCCGGCGCTCACCCCGCGCGCGGCGGGGAGCGGGGAGCGGCCCGCGATGGCCCCGGCGCGGCGGCGCTGGGCGGTGACAGCGGCGCTCCGGCGGTGTGCCGAGGCGGGGGGTGCCCGCTCCCTGCCCGCCGAGCATGGCGCGGGGCCCGGGGCAGCGGGGGCCGGCTCCCAGCAGGCCCGCGGAGCGCCCGCAGCCCGGCAACGCAGCATCTCCCAGGGCCGCCGGTACCGGCAGTGCCGAGGCGAGCCCGCCGCTGGACAGCACGTGCGGGAGCGGGGGGACGGGGACAGGGACAGCGGGGGGAGAGCGGGGGGACGGGGACAGCGAGGGGACAGGGGCAGGGACAGCGGGGGGAGAGCGGGGGGACAGGGACAGCGAGGGGACAGGGGCAGGGACAGCGGGGGGAGAGCGGGGGGACAGGGACAGCGAGGGGACAGGGGCAGGGACAGCGTAGGGACAGGGGCGGCCTCTCCCGGCACAGCCCCGCTCGCCCCCCGTTGCCCCGGCTCTGCAGCATCGCTGCACCAGCAGCGCTTCCCGAGCAGAGCGCTGGTTTCTCCCGAGTGTAAAGGAGCAGGTTCCGGTTAAACCTCTCCCCCGTGCTCGGGACGCTGCAGCTTTGGGCTGTCTGTCCGGGGCTGCTGTGCCTGGTGATGCCAGAGCTGTTTTCCTGGTGCATTCATCTGCTGGGCATTTTTGTTGTTGTTTTTCTGGCAGGTTTAGGGCAAAGCTGAGAGGAGCATCATTTGGAATGTTAGTGAGGGCTAGGTGTGTGTATACACACACATATATCACTGAAATAAAGAACCTGAATGAAGTCTGTTGTCTGCATTTGGAATGGTATATTTATAATGTCTTGTTTCTTCTAACTAGATGTGCAAGTGTACTGCACAGTTCCCTTGCTCAGACTGGAGGCTGTGTTTTGGGTTTGGTTTTTTTAACAGTAGTGGACATGAGAATTTGAGTTTGGATTATGCAGCTATGGCTGCAATGTAATAAAGGGATTTCTGGTTTGTCTATTGATTCTCTCACACATGCAACAAATGTGTTTGGCCTAACTTTTACAGAGATTCACTGAAAGTCTGTCACATTTTGATGAGAATGTAAAGAGCCCAGGAGCTGAACTTCTTACTGTATTTTCTATTTTCTGAAGTTGAATCACAAACTTATTTTGAAATTCTTCTAAAAGGATGCATGCAAGAAACTATTCCTTTTTATATTGTTATTTTAAGCAGACACTCTGTTCAGAGTTTTTCATAACATCATGAATCATATTTTCACTATCAGTCCAAGTCACTCAAAATATGCTTTGTTGCCAAAATTATTCATAGATTGAAATAAATTTGAAGTGGTGTGACTGTACAAAGTCAGAGCAAGGCTGGAAAATTGCTTTGTACCTTTCAGATCTTCCTGAAGAACAGCAGCTTCTTTTGGAGGGAAATGACCATTGCAAAGCCCTTTGCTGGTTGCTTTTCCAGGGCCCTGGCTGGGGCTGTTACTTCACTGGGTGCAGGAGCCCTGGGCAGGCTGGCTCCCAGCAGTGGCTCTGTGGGTCTCTGGGTTCTGTCACCTGTTCTGCTGCAGGGAAAAAAGCCAAAATCTGTGTGCTGCTTTGTCACAGTGCTAATTGAGCTGGAAGTAAACAGTTAGGTGTTATTCACCATGCCACTTCCAGGTTTATCAATTTGCTTATTTGGAACTGTCTGGTTTGTAGGTGTGTTTGGTAGTTCCCTCTTTTCCTTCTTTACTTCCAATTTTAGCTTTCTTATCTCATTAATAATCCCTGTCTTGGCTCCCTGACTATTTTGCATTTAGTGTTTGTGCCCTTACCAAAAAGAGCAATTTCTTTTCCCAAAGTGTTACTTTTGGGATGGATCCTGTCCTGCGGAGATGTTGCAGATTTATCTAAGAAGAAAACATTGTTTACATTTTGTGCAAATAGCCTTAAGTCTGTAAAATTTAGTCATTGTTGATCAATTTATAGTGAGTTTTTGTTTGTATTTCCAGTTGTAAATAGATGCTCTTAAACACTGTTGCAGCAGCTTGAGAATGTTACACTGGATGTTACAAAGCTGCCCCTAATGTGGGTTTTTCAAAGGTATTTTAGGTAACAGAGCATCTCAACAAATCTCCTAGAGTTTGGGGATATTTATTTTTTGTGCCTCAAATAATTGAGTGTGGGACAGGAGAATCAGCCTCTACATTGAAGGTATTTAAAATTCTTTAAAAAGAGGAGGAGAGAAGGAATCCTTTGCTCATGGTTTTGTTTAGGGGTGAACACACTGCTGTGTCCCAGTGCACACAGGGCAGAAGGTGCTGTTCACAGTGGGGTGAATTCCAGTGTGAGCTGGGCCTGGTTCCCCCCAGCCCCTGGCACAGGGCACAGGGCAGGGGCAGGGCTGTGAAATGGGATAAATGAACTGTCCTGCCCCAGGGCAGTTTGTCTGGATGAGGAGCAGGGAATCCTGCCCCAGTGCCAGGGAGCTTCTGCCCTTCAGAGAGGAGCCAGGGCTGCCTTCAGCATCTCCCTGCCTGTGGCTGCAGCTGCTCCTTGGCTGCTCTGTGTCACAGGCTCTGTTGGGTGGTGCCAGGAAGCCCCTGGGACACCAGCTGGGAATGCAGCCCCAGAGGGGCAGCCAGCTGTGTGCAGTGCAGGGGATGCAGTGTACAGAGGTGTGTGCAGTGCAGGGGATGCAGCCCCAGCTGTGTGCAGTGCAGGGGATGCAGTGTACAGAGGTGTGTGCAGTGCAGGGGATGCAGCCCCAGCTGTGTGCAGTGCAGGGGATGCAGTGTACAGAGGTGTGTGCAGTGCAGGGGATGCAGCCAGATGTGTGCAGTGCAGGGGATGCAGCCCCAGGTGTGTGCAGTGCAGGGGATGCAGCCCCAGGTGTGTGCAGTGCAGGGGATGCAGCCCCAGGTGTGTGCAGTGCAGGGGATGCAGCCCCAGGTGTGTGCAGTGCAGGGGATGCAGTGTACAGAGGTGTGTGCAGTGCAGGGGGTGCAGCCCCACAGGACTGCAGGGTCCATCCACCCCCTGTAGGGCAGCCTCAGTGCCATCCCTCAGGTGACATCCCAGCCCATTCCTGGGGATGTGGCAGTGAGCTGCAGCTTGCCAGCAGCAGGGAGCCCTGTCCCCAGAGCAGGCACTGGGTGTGACTGGCAGGAAAGGCTTTCTTGGTGTGTTTTAAGCTGTTGTCTCTCGTTCTGTCACTTTAACCATAAAGAACAGATCGTTCTTTTCCACTCCAAAATCCTTTCAAGTACATGAACTGCTGGGTGTCAGGTCCCAGCCAGCCCTCTCCTCTTCAGAATACACAAGTTCAGGTCCTTTAGTAGCTGTTCCATAGGTTATATTTCTCTGAAGCTGAGTGGTTTGGGCTTTTCCTCCTTTCCTGCTGCCTGGGGCTGGTCCCAAGTGCTGCAGGCTCCAGCTGAGGGCTCAGTGTCTGAGTGCAGACCAGGACTAGTGCACACATAGCTTGGCTGGTTCTTATGGCTGGTCTCAGCATGGGGAGGGCTTTTCCTGGAGCAGCCTGGCAGTGTCAGTGTGTGCTGGGAAGGGCTTGGTGGAGCTCTTCCCCATCTGCTGGTGCCCATCAGTGTGTCTGTGCCATGGCAGTGCCTGCCCAGCCCTCTGTCCAGGGCTTCACTCTTAGCAGGGTGCCAGGAATGGCTGGGGGAGGAGATTCTGCTCTCTTCATGCAACTTGCTCTTGACCCTGCCTGCAAATGATTCCTTTCCTTGATTTCAGATGCTTAGTTTAACCTCCAGAAGAGAAGTTGAGCTGCCTGCAGTCCTCGTGTCCCCTCTTCACTCCTGTTGGGAAGCACCAGGTGTGATGTGGTTCCAGCCTGGTTCAGGCTCTGCATCCTCCTTTGTTCCAGCAGGAGAGCTGCCCACAGTCCTGGGAGTCAGCCCAGGAGTTTGAAATGCCTGTCTGAAGTAAATTCAGGAGCTCTGTCCTCTTCTAACCTTAACCAAGATTGAGATCTCCCCCATTTTGTGGCTGGGAATGATGTTGCTGGCATCTGCATGCAGTTGGCTTAGGCATGGAAAAGAAGGATTAAACACTTTGTGCTATATTTGTAAGCAGAATAAAATAGGTTTTGATTTCCATTTACAGCAGTCTGTGCAGTGACAGGTTTCATATGGAGCACTGAGATAATTTCACTCTGAAATGGTTTTAGCATATTTGTTAGTGGAATCACTGGATTGGAACTGTAGCCAAAAGGTAGAATTTGTATCAATTGTTGCAATTAATAGCCACCAGGGTTTCTCAGTGTGTGGCTTGCTTTTGGTTTGGCTTTGTGAATGAAGGTCTGGGTCTCAGTTTGGGAGCTGATCTCCAGGGCTCTTGGGAGGAAGAGCCTCACTACAGAAGAGCTGGAAGCCTTACTACAGAGGAAAATTGGCAAGTGATTGTAATTCTGCAGAGAGCAGAACTGAGTGAGAAACATCACTTGGGGTTGGGGAGAGGGCAGGGAGGGCTCCTGAGCAGGCTGGAAATTCTGCTTGGGAAAGCAGCTGTGCTGAGCAGTTTGTCAGGGGTGAGGGAAGGCTCACACAAGTCCTTGTGATCCAGTAGAGGTGAACACAGCGTAGGGTGAGACATTCTCTACTGAAGATTCTTTGTGCCTTTAGGAAGCAAAACACTGACTCTCTGTTTTATCTTTTAGGCATTCTCCATCATAAATATCCTATTTAGAACTAAATACAAATCTTCACTCTCTGGATCTCCTAAAGGTACTGGAAACTTACTTAAAACATTAAAGTTTCTTACCTGTCTATTTGCATCATATTAAAATATGACAAGTTGTGGTAAAACATGAATATCCAGAGGAAGTGTTTGATTTTAGTTTGGTCCTCTGGCTTCTATCTGCAACTCCTGTGTGAATTGTATCACAAAAAAAACCAAAAAACAACAAAAAAACAAAACAAAACAAAACAAAACAAAAACCAATAAAACAAAACAAGAAAGTTTTTATCTAAAAATGTTACATTCTTTAATATATGAAGAGCTTAATTTCTTTTTGGCTGAGCAGACTGGCCATGCTCACATCTTCATGCATTTCTTTGGTTACCTTAGTGACACCTGACCTTTGCATGCTAATGTGTTCAAAATTTCTAGGAATGTTCCAGGCATTGATGCACCAAAATAAAACAAAAATGTAAGAGCAGGTGGTGAGCAGTCCTGTGTCATGTGGGATCCCTTGGGGTTACAGCTGCCCCCAGTCCCTGAGTGTTTGGGATCCCAGGGTGGGATCCCCCTCTGGTGCTCACTGCTGGGAAACACTTCAGCAGCCTGGGGTGAGTGAGCCAAAAGCAGCTGTGCAGGGGGTCAGAGCAGCAGCTCTGGGCTGGTGCTGCCTCCCACTGTGAGTGCAGCATTTCTTCCTTCTCCTCTCTTGGGGTCACTTGGCTTCAGTTCTAGCAGCACCTCCATGGGCAGTAGGAGCAGTTGCTTGCACCAGCAGTGTCTTGGGAAGTGTCCAACCCCTGGTTACATGGAACAGGGCCTGAAATCCTGGCATCTTTGCTCCTCTGTCCACCAACAGCCTTCATGAGTTGTTGGCTTCAGCTTCCTCAATTATTGGGTAGTTAGAATTTTAGAAGCCTGTTATAGGGCAAAGAGCATATTTCTCTGTAAAAGCCCTGTAAACCCTTTCAGAATCCCCTGATAACCTGTAGTTAAATGTGCCATGGTGGGCAGTGAGTGTTTTTCCTGAGTGAAATGCTTGCCACAAATCAGCTCCAGGACTGTCACCTGCACAGTGGCTGTGAATGCAAACACAGATTCCAGTTTGTCACTTCAGTCTTTGCAAAGACATTGCACCTCAGCAGGACAGGAGTGTTTGCTTTCTCTTTGAAGACTTCATTGCATTTCTTCATCTGCAAGACTTTGGTGCAGTCTTTGCCAGGCAGCTATTGCTGTTGTGTTACAGCTGAAAACTTTCAGTGGTTCTAGGGATGCTCTTGGGAGTGAAACTCAGTGATTGTAAAGTTGCTACTCTGGAGTCTCATTCTACACTTTCTGAGAGCTGCTTTAGACAGACTCTCTAATGCCACTCACAGTTACAATGCACCCAGTGTCTAACTGCTGCAAATTTAGTAGTCAAATATAGGATTTGTTTTGAGTTTAATCTGCATGTGTGTCTTCTAGACTAATGATACTTCAACTGTTTTTTGCTCTCTAGTAAAAACAAGGTTATCCAGGTGGTACTATGATAAGTCTGACATGTTTATGATTTTTTTTTCCAAAGTAGAAATACTCCAGATAGTAGATTTGGTAGTGTATCTGTTGTTTCCCAGTAGTTTCTTACCTCTTATTTAATAAATAATTGAATCTTTCTGCCCATGAATGTATTAATCTAGGTTCTCCCCTCAGGTTTGTTTTGTCAGTAACTAGCTAAAAATTTCCCTCTGACTCATTGCTGCTCCTCTCACATTTGGAAGTCCATTCACAGGTTCAGAATTTGGAGCTCCCAGAGCACTGGTGGAGTTGTGTTGCTGCTAGCAGCCCCCTGGTGGTAGCAGGACCAGTGATTTCTCCTTTCACCTTTGAGTTAGGAAAGAATAAACCTTTGTTTGCTGCCCTAATCAGGTCTGCAGGTGACCTGTGTGTGTGTGTGCATGTGTGAGTGCCTTTGTGTGTAAAATGGACTTACTTGGCTGTAAAATGTGTTTCTAACAAATAAATTGATATGTGGCTTGTAAGTGGATATGGGCAGCTGACCTGTTTGTGTCTATTTAGGTTCCCCTGGCTGAACATGAAGATAAGTTTGCATCCATGTGTAAGAGAAATCTAATACTGATTTGTGAGCACAGGGAAGATCTGTCCCAGCACTGCACAGGGCTGGGACATGTCCTGTGCTCCAAGGGGCTTTTAAATGGCCACAGGTGCCACGGACACTTCCCTCACTTGTCTGTAGTGCTGCAGAGCCCAGTGACTCTGAATTGGTTCTTGAGCTGTGACTGAGACATGTCCTGACTTAAACAGAAATAGAAGAAATAGAAACTTTCACAATACCTGTAGCTGATGAGTTTATGAACTCTTACACCTCTGCTTTTCCCATCCAGAGCTACTTCAGCCCTTCCTGCTGCACTCCAGCTTTCTTCCTTCATAAGTGGCTTGCCATTCTTGGTGATCCTGAGGAAAACTCTATAGTTAAGGATGTATTCTCCAAATAGTTTTTTTGTAAAGACTGCATTTATTTGCCCTCCAAGTGAAAAAGCTGAACTCCAAGTGGTGGAATGCATGAAGTGTAATTTGTCTGTGGAAGTTGCTCTTTGTCCAGTGTATAACCAGTGGCTTTGGGTGTAAGTAACAGGATTTGCCTCCTGAGTGGATTCAGTCATGGGGAAGAGAGGTGGACAGTGATGAAAAGGCACAAATGCAGCTCCTGTGCCCTTCTGCTGTGAATGGGAGGAGTGGGACACGGTGGGGTCATGCTGTGCACTGTGTGACTGACCAGTGGGCAGAATGGGAGCAGGGGGTGCTTGCTTCAACACTCTGCCTTTTTGCTGATGGAGGAGTAATTTCAGTAGGTTGTTAGAGAATGCTAAATATTTGGTATAATTTATTTTTCATCTTTACATTTTAGGTCAGCAATTTGGCTTCCAAAATTGGAGTTTGTCTGCGCTCAAAGCTGTTTGCCTACAGTAATCTGCTCTGGTTGGAAGTGAACATGTCTCAAGTTCAGATTCAGAATCCTTCTGCTGCCCTTGCAGGGAGCCAAATACTGAGTAAAAACCCATCTCTTTCACAGCCTTTGAGTATTCCTTCTACTACCAGTTCTTTGCCCTCTGAAAATGCAGGCAGACCTATCCAGAACTCTGCTTTGCCCTCTGCTTCAGTTACATCTACCAGTGCAGCTGCAGGTAAGATCCAGGGTCAGTAACTGGGTGTATTTCAGTGCTTATAGCTTGGCATGATGTATTTCACATTTCTTGCATCTATGCATAATTTAAAAGTAATATTTGTATAACTGCAGTAGCTCTCCGTGGAATGAAATCTCTTGGAGACAGGTGGAAGCATCATTTTGCATAAAGTTCCAGCAATTAATTGATATGTTTCTAATAGTAAAGAATATTTTTAATTGTATGAAACATTATTGAAACATTACTATCAATCTTTTCTACCAGTAGCTTGCTGTGAATAAGAAAAAAATTTGTTTCAAATAGTTTTAGTTCTGTTATCTTTAGTTCTTTTATGATCAGTTTAATGATAAATATATTATGTTAACAAAATGCAATAGAACAAATAAAGGGTAATAAAAAGTAGCTAATAGCAAAAAATAGGAAAAGGAAAATGAAATTAACTGAATTTTTGAAATTATCCAAAGCAAGTGCTGATGAGGAATACTTGGAAGACTTGGTCCTTGACATGTGCTAGATAAGATGTCAGCTGTGTGCAGGAGTCTTCTAACTTCATAGTTCTGGCTTGTATTAGAACCTTGAATTTAATGGCGGTGCTTTTTAGGCATGAGCACTGCTTGGGAATCCCAAAGTTCAATAGATTGTTACCAGTTTGGCCACTGAGCAAAGCTGTCTCTTCCAATATTGCAGAGAGCTGGAGGCTAAGGCACTGAGATGTCCTTTTCAATTAAAATTTCAGTAGAGTTCACAGTTATCAGTTAATTTACCTGATCTTATGTAACCTTTCAGCTCCTTCAAACATGGCAAACCCCAAAGAGAAAACCCCCATGTGTCTTGTGAATGAATTAGCCCGTTTCAACAAGATTCAGCCTGAGTACAAACTTCTGAGTGAGCAAGGTCCAGCTCATTCTAAGGTAAAGGTGCATCCCAGTTTGTTCCTGCTGCTGCTCGTGCCCCTCACCTCAGGAGGGGGAAGTGTGTGTGACTTTGGTGCCAGATCCTCCAGAGTAAGGGACAGGAAAGAGCAGCCCCCCAGAGCATCAGTGGTAGGGATGTGTGAAGCTGGTACCTGGGAAGTAAAAGGTTGGGTTCCCAAAATGCCACATGAGCTTCAAGGTGTGAAGGTGTTGACACTTACAAAAAGTATTGGAATTACATTCAGAACATCTGTTCAGTTGTGTTTCATTCACCTGTGGGCATGTAGAAGCTTTAATGGCACAGTGTGAACTTAACTTTCTTCAAACTGCTGAAAAATATCTTTAATAAAACTTTCAGAGGATTAAAGCAGGAGTGGAGCTGTGTATCCCAAGGGTGAGTTTGCAGCCTGCTGTTCAGTGCCATGGGCACAGCAGCAACCCTGGGGCTGCCACCTCCTCACACTGCTCTGAGTTTTCAGCCTGGCACCTCCTGCAGGATACTTGACAGCCACGACTGTGGTGAAATTCTTAGTTCAGGAATTGGGAAAATCCTGTTCATGTCCCAAGTGATGGAAATGTGGAGATGCCATGGGAGTTAAGGAGAGGTTGGATTACCATGTTCTCAACTTGTGCATCACTGAAAGACTCAGTGTTTTGTGTAAGAGAGTCTAATAAACAACATGAATTCTGAAGCAGCTTTTTACAAAATGCCTGTTTGTGATTTTGAGGTGTTTACAGTGCAGCTGACTCTTGGGGACCAGCACTGGGAAGCTGAAGGAACTAGTATTAAAAAAGCTCAACATGCAGCAGCTGCCAAAGCTTTGGAAGGGACAAAATTCCCAAAGCCTACGGCTCGTCCATCTCGTAGTGAAGGCAAGAATCCAGGTATATGTCACAACAAACTGAATTAAAGTAGTAATATAGAGAATACACCTGCTTTTGGTATGTATTGAAGCTGCATGAGGATAGATAAAAACTTTGCTTCTGCCTGTTTAACAATGCCAGTTGTTTAGTACTAAACAACTTGTCTAGCAAGTACTTAATTTGTCTGTGCATCTGTTCTTAGGTCATTTTCTTCTGGCAGTTACCTTACACCAGGCCTCTTGGTAGAAAAAAGGACACTTAGTGACACTGAAAGACACTGTTCTTTCTGCAGTGAGAATGGGCTGGGAGTCAGTTCTTCACAGTATCAGCTCTGAGAGAAGTGTTGTAGCCCTCAGTAGCAATTTGCCTGCCTTTGGCAGGGCGAGTTGCAGTTTGGAAGGGAAGAGTCACAGAAACCCTTCTGGATCATTGAGGACAGAGAAACGTTTGATCACTCTCAGTAAGCAAGAGACACAGAGGGGATGTGGCATGTCTGGTAACTTAAAAGTGTATTTGGAGGAATTCCTTTACTGCAGAAAATTATTTTTCTGCACTTTGTTAGACATGCTGTAAACATAGGTAAATTGGCAGCTTCAGAAATTAAAAGCAAAATAAAATCCCCCAGAACATATCCAAGAAGAGCTCCCAGCAAATTCACATTTTTATAACAGGATTTGTCACAGCTGTGTGAGGCTGCTTTAATGTGCATCATCCAGGCTTGCAGTGGTTTTGTTCTTTAGGAGTTCTGTTTGGAATTGAGTCACTGAAGGTGCTGCACGTGGCAGTTTTTGCTGCAGTGAGGCAGCAGTGGGGCTCAGAGCGTGCCATGGTCACAGCTGGCTGTGCTCTCTTGCAGACAGTGTGACCCCCACGGTGGAGCTGAACGCGCTGTGCATGAAGCTGGGCAAGAAACCTCTGTACAAACCCATCGACCCCTACACGGGGCTGAGATCCAGCTACGGCTACAGCCTGCGGGGCGGCGCCTACCCCCCACGGTGGGTACAGACCACCCACCCACAGCACCCACACACCCACCCACAGCACCCACACACCCACCCACAGCACCCACAGCACCCACACACCCACCCACAGCACCCACAGCACCCACCCACAGCACCCACAGCACCCACACACTCACCCACAGCACCCACACACCCACCCACAGCACCCACCCACAGCACCCACACACCCACCCACAGCACCCACCCACAGCACCCACAGCACCCACACACCCACCCACAGCACCCACACACCCACCCACAGCACCCACACACTCACCCACAGCACCCACACACTCACCCACAGCACCCACACACCCACCCACACATCCACCCACAGCACCCACACACCCACCCACAGCACCCACACACCCACCCACAGCACCCACCCACAGCACCCACACACCCACCCACAGCACCCACACACCCACCCACACATCCACCCACAGCACCCACAGCACCCACAGCACTCACAGCACCCACACACCCACCCACACATCCACCCACAGCACCCACAGCACCCACAGCACCCACAGCACTCACAGCACCCACACACCCACCCACAGCACCCACACACCCACCCACAGCACCCACACACTCACCCACAGCACCCACACACTCACCCACAGCACCCACACACCCACCCACACATCCACCCACAGCACCCACACACCCACCCACAGCACCCACCCACAGCACCCACCCACAGCACCCACACACCCACCCACAGCACCCACACACCCACCCACACATCCACCCACAGCACCCACAGCACCCACAGCACTCACAGCACCCACACACCCACCCACACATCCACCCACAGCACCCACAGCACCCACAGCACTCACAGCACCCACACACTCACCCACAGCACCCACAGCACCCACACACCCACCCACACATCCATCCACAGCACCCACAGCACCCACAGCACCCACACACCCACCCACACACCCACCCACAGCACCCACCCACAGCACCCACACACCCACCCACAGCACCCACACACCCACCCACAGCACCCACAGCACCCACACACCCACCCACAGAACCCACCCACCACCATCTGAGACTGCCCTGGGGGTGGGCACGGGGCTGAGATCCAGCTACGGCTACAGCCTGCGGGGCGGCGCCTACCCCCCACGGTGGGTACAGACCACCCACCCATCCACAGCACCCACAGCACCCACAGCACCTGCACCACCATCTGAGACTGCCCTGGCCCTGGGGGTGGGCAGGCAAGTGGGCTGGAGCTGAAGTGCTTTTGGGAGTGTTCAGCTATATCCAGCTTCCTTTAGCAAATAGCCAAATATGAGGTAAATATTGCTTGCATTTCCTTTCTGTGTGAAAGCAAAAGTGAAGAAAACAGTTTGATGGTTCTTCTGAAACTATTTAAATTAAAGTTGTAGTTTAAAGAATTTTAAACTTCCTGGCCTGCCAAGTCTGTAGAAGTGCAGTTCTGTTGTCTTTGTGTAGCACTTGGTCAGAAGTGTGTTCCTACTGTAAAGCAAGGAATGTCAATATTTGTTTCAAAGGTAGCTCTCTAAATTCTTTTAAGCTTTAAATCAAAATTTGGCTTTTTAAAACTAGTGCTTCAGTGCTGATGTGGTTACTGGTATCCAAGGGATTGACCCACATCTGACTTAGGTGTCTGTTTGCTTTCTGAGCCAAACCATTTGCTTATTTACCTCTCTTTGCAGGTACTTTTACCCATTTCCTGTTGGGCCTTTACTTTATCAAGTGGAGCTTTCAATTGGAGGGCAGCAGTTTCATGGGAAGGGAAGAACAAGACAAGCTGCTAAGCATGATGCAGCTGCTAAAGCTCTGAAAGTTCTGCAGAATGAGCCCTTGCCTGAGAAACCAGAGGTGGGAATTAATCTTAGTGTTGTAAGCATAAATTGCTAGAATAAACTGGCATATAATTATAGATTTTTTTTTCCTTGTTGAGAGGAAGGGGACAGTTGGGAGATCTAATTCTGTGTAGCAGTGGTGACTTTGTCAATGGAAACACTTTGATTTAAAGGCACGAATTTCTATGGAGCTAGAATTTTCCCAGATGAAGTTATGTTAATTTTTTTACTGTCATATTTTTCCACAGCAGTGCTGTAGACCTCTGTCAGATATGAGCACTGG
Source organism: Erithacus rubecula (assembly GCF_903797595.1). Classification (NCBI taxonomy): domain Eukaryota; kingdom Metazoa; phylum Chordata; class Aves; order Passeriformes; family Muscicapidae; genus Erithacus; species Erithacus rubecula. Next base: position 14,365,414 of record NC_136670.1, on the reverse strand, counting down.
AAGCATAGATAGGAATTAATATCTTATCAGGTACAGATCCTACACAAACTCGTGAAGAAGTGCATAAATGGGCACCGTAAAACTCAGGCATGGATTTACTTCCTGGGACAAATTCCTACATGTTTTGGAAAGAGCCATGGAAGTTCCAGAAGAGCAGGAAATGCATGGAAGCAGTAGACTCATATACACATTTTGACAGAAATATAAGAAGTCAATTTTTATCCCTTCCTATATTTATGGCTGCCCAGCACTCTCCATTCCAATACCATTAGTGTGCTTTTTGTGTTTTTTTTGGAGTGGCTTTAGGCAGGAGGTGTCACTTGGAGCACAGGGGTTGCTTTGCTGGGCTGGCTGGGAGCCTGCACCCCTGTGTGTGCTGGCTGCCTTGGGAAAGGGACAAGTGGGACTTGTGAGTGTCAGAACTTGCTGGATGTGGAGTCTGGCTGTGTGCTGAGCAAGGAGGAAAATGAAGAGTTGGCCATGGAAGTAACAGGGGGTCTCAGACTGAGAAAAGAACAGCTGGGAACTGCCAGGGATGGCAGAGCAAGAGGCTTGAGGAGATGTGGAGTCAAGGGACTCTGGATCAGAGCTGGGTGAGTGGGGTGAGCATTGCCCAGGGACTGGGCCCAGCCCTGGCTCTGCCCCTGCAGGAGGAGCCTTGGGAGGCTCTGCTGGAGCTGCTTCAGGTGAGGGACAGCTCAGCTGGAGCAGTGCAGGCTGAAGGATGGAGGCCCCTGGGATTACTGTGCTGTTGGGAAGAGGGAGCAGTGCTGGGAACAGGAGCTGGAGCTTGGGCTGTTGGGCAGGGGCAGCTGCTCTGCAGGACAGGCCAGAGCAGAGGAGGATGTTCCCCCCAGTGCTGGGAGCCCCACATTCTGCAATATTGCTGTGTCAGTGGTGCAGAGCTTCCCCTTTTTGTGCCCACCCTGGTGAGAGATGAGCTCCTCTCGTGGGCCCTTTCCCCCTCAGGGACAGCAGCTCTGCAGGGCTCACACTGAATTACTCTCTGTTCTCTGCTTTAGAAATGCTTCAGGACAGGTCACTTTCCAAAAATGTATAGAATTGGGGTTGGATAATGTGATTTTCTCAGAACAAACTGCAGTTGTTGTAGGATGTCTCATTCTGTATTAGGGGTGTAAATCCAGGGGTGGAGGAAGTAAATGATGCAAGAGACTGCAGGAAGGAGATTTACTTTATTAGTAAAACAGGACCCGAATGGTGTTTTGACCCTGAGAAAAACTGCATTTGTCATTTTATTTTTCAACTTACATTTGACTTGTCTGTAGAGGGCACAGTAGGGAATGCAGCTTAGGGAAAGGAGAGAGAGCCTTGGAACAGGGTGTGCTGGTTATAACAAGTGCTTGGATGATCAAGTTTTTATTTAAAGGGATGGACATAGAATAAGGAAGGTTGTGGTGCTGAGTGGATCCTGTTCATCCCTGCATCCAGTGAGGCAGGGGCATGAAAGGATACAGGAGTGCAAGGTCATGAGAAATGCTGTTAAAAATGTCTGTATACAGCAGAGGCAAAAGATTTCAGAAGCAAACATAATCCTGATACTCACAGCATTCATCTGATGTTGCCAGTAATTTTTCTTTTAAATGTAGTTAGTGTAACCCATTTATGTGTATGCTTGTGGGAACAGAATATTCTGGTGTTTCGACTCACATGTTTTAAGGGGGAGTAATTTTGTACATTTTTTTGTTATTTGGGGGGATTGTTTACACATTTTTGTTTTATAGAATTTTACTCTTGTATTTCCAAATTAGAAAATATTCAGTGCACAATAAAAGATCTTAAAGATCTTTTCCAATCTAAATGTTTCTGTGATTCTAAGAAGGAATCATTGACTAAAATGATTAGACTTTAAGGGAAAGAACGATTATTTCCCATACCTTTAGGAGCAAGTGGCAGGAGAAAATGTGTAATAATATTTGGTGTCTTGGCTGTGCCAGGGCTGCCTGAAGAGCTGAGCTGGGTGCTGAGCACTGGGAGGGCTGTGCTGGGAGATCCTCAGGGAGCCTCCCTGGGGCTGGGCTTACCTGGTGATAAATTATGATAAACTTTGACTTAAAGCTCAGGAAATGTGGACAGCTGGGCTTCCTAGCACGATTCTTAGCAGGAATTCTACTTTTGGCTCAGAATTTCCTTGTGTGTTTGCTGCCAGCTGCCCTGTGAGTCCAGCTGCAGCTGCTGGCCCTGCTGTGGAGGGGCAGCTGGGCTGGGGCTGTGCCTGGCAGCAGAATGGGCTCAGCATTGCCCACAGGCAGTCTGGAGGAAGGGAAGGGACTGGGAGGAGTTCCTGGAGGAGGGCAAGTGCCTCCTAATGGACATTTTAATGGACTAAAAAGCCTGTCTGAACTGGTGGGACTAAAAAATCCCTTGTGTTTTAAAGTCACCTGTTAGTGGCAGGTATGGGGGATGCTCACTGCCATCCAACAAGTTTTAATCTATGAAAACTCTCTAGCTCAGCTGCCCTGCTGCTGCTCCAGTAAGATGCTTCAATCATTTTTATTACCTGGTTGCATTACTAGTATTGTGACAGGATATGATCAGTGATATCCTTGCTGTTCATTTTTATCATGGTCTTTCCATTTTTATCATTTTTCCATTTTTATCATGGTCACTGCTGGACACTTAGTCCTAAACTTTCTCTGTTGCTGCTGACATGCTTTAGCTGATGTTGATGGCAGCATCAGTGAGGACACTTTGGAATCCCAGTGAAGGGATTTACCTGGGGCTGTGCAGGTGTGCCTGTGGGAAGCTTCATGGGCAGCTCTGTCCCAGTAGCTCTGAGCTCTCAGAGGTGGCCAGGTTTGGTTTGGGGCAGGTTTGGTTTGGGGCAGGTCTGAGCTCTCAGAGGTGGCAAGCTTTGGTTTGGGGCAGGGTTGGTTTGGGGCAGGTTTGGTTTGGGGCAGGTTCCTGTAGGATGTTTTTGCCATGAGAACAAAGCTGCAGGTGAAGCAGTTACAGGGGGACATGTGGAAGGACAGGGCTGTGCCAGGGGCTCATCAGCCATCCCTCATTCACATTGGTCCCACTGTCAGAATCTTTATTTTTCCTGCCCTTTCTCTTACCTGATCCTGTCCTAGTTCTTTTGGTGCAAATGTCCAATCAGTATATGAAAGTTGTATTTCATAAAGGTACTTCCATTTGGAAATCAGTGCACTTAGCACTTCAATTTCGTTTTCTGTAAACACATTTTTAAACCTATTGGCCCTTATTCCATTTGTTCTTTCTTGCAATGATCACATGAAAATATGAAGGTTTGAAAGCTTTTACACATACACCTTAAGGAGCTTCTTGAGATTCAGTTCTGTAGTAAGTGGGCTGCATTTCTCCACATTTATGTAACATGGCAGTAAAGGTTAGAGTACTCAAAATTTGGAGAGTTCATTAAAGTGGTTGAATGGATAAAATTCAATTTAATAGGATCTTTATTTTAAATAGAGTATGCTTCTTTTAGGTTAACGGAAAAGAACCAGATGATGAAAATCTCAATAAATCTGAAATAAGCCAAGTTTTTGAGATTGCACTTAAAAGGAACTTGCCTGTGAATTTTGAGGTATGTTTACTTTACAAGCTCTAGATTTGTTTTTATTAGACTATTAAGGGTTCACATTAAGTTGAGTCTCTCTTAAATAACCCAAACAACTGACTTTTAACATATCTTGTTAGTTGTGAATACACTTTAAGCTATGACAGTCACCCTAATTGTTTTGGAGGTTATATGGCAAAGGGAAGAAAAACCCACCTGTTCACAAATTCATGCCCTAAAACTATCACATGGAGTGAACAGCTATGCTGTGGTTATCTGTGCAATCTTTTTTCCAAGCTTTTTGAAAAAAAATTATTACAGTGGAAAACCAGAACACAATCCTGCACTAAGGATTGGAACATGGAAGTGCAGAGTGGAGGCAAAAGAGTGGAGCTTGCTCTGAAAGACACACATGGAAGTATTTGCTTTACTAAGCACTGATCTGGACCACCCCCCAGTGCAGAGTCTCACAGTTAAGGTTTCTTTTCTTGCCATGAGGTGACCTCATGTGCATCTGACTGTCCTTTCCCTTTGGCCTGGCTGCTTGCTGCCTCTTTGCCCTCCTTGGTCATTGCAGTTACCCTCAATCAGGAGCTTCCACAGGAGCATCTCTGTTTCACTAAAATATTAATTTACCACGCTGCTTTCCTGAGCTGGCAGAGTAACACTTAAGCCAACTGTCTGAATAATTGTAGTAAGAAAATGCAATTGTGTGAAACTAAATTGCTTCTGAAACTGTTCTCTGAAATTTTACATGAAACTTTCAATTATTGCAGATTAGCCTGAGCATCACTGGTAACAATACACTGTCACACAAAGCCAGTTGTGGGTGGAAGCTCTTAATTTGTTCTTACTGTTTGATTATATGGGTATTTTGGAGTGTGAGGTGTTAAGAATGGAGTTAAAAGCCTGAATCTGTAGCAAGCATCTATCTTTTAGATGTCTCTAGAATTCTTCAGAACTTCAGGGTTCAGAAATCAGAATTTCTGGACTAAAATGTTAGATCCCAAAGAGTTGCTTTGTCTGTAATGTTTATTCCTGTACCATGATATATTTAATGAGGTGCTATTAACTGTGGGGAAGGAGATATTGTTGAAATAGAACACTCAAATTTTTACACTGAAACAGTAAATCAGTAAACTAAATAAGTTAGGTTAATGTAAATACTGCTTGGTGCATCTGATCTTTTAAAAGTGTGTGCTTAGTTGGGTGGGAATAGGTTGTTAGAGTGTATGCTTTATTTTTTGGATTGTGTGAGAATCTGAAATCTCTTTATCCTTAGTTCTTGAGAGAAGTTTGCTATAAACAATGTGCCCTGCCATTTTTAATAAGTGTTTATCACGCTTTCACTCAGTTTTTCCCTCTGAAACAGGTGACCAAGGAAAGTGGTCCTCCCCATATGAAGAGTTTTGTAACCAAGGTATCAGTTGGAGAATTCATGGGTGAAGGTGAAGGAAAGAGCAAGAAGATCTCAAAGAAAAATGCTGCAATAGCAGTCCTAGAAGAACTGAAAAAATTGCCACCCCTGCCTACGGTTGAGAAAATGAAGCCACGAATCAAAAAGAAAACAAAATCAATAGTGAAGGTAAGGGGGAAAAGGTTGGAAATTTGGCTGTGCAAGTAAACATCAGAGAGTTTTCTGAGTCAGTTGTAAATACTCTGCAGCTGCTCAGCCTGTACCAGTTCATGGTGAAACAAATGAGCTGGTACTTTGCTCCCACTCTAATGGGGTTCTGCCACCACTTTTATAGCAGTTATCAGGAAATTCAGGATGAAAGAGGAACCTTGTAAAGGGAAGAGCAGCACATGAAAGTCAAGCTCTGACTTTCAAGCCTCAAATTTTACAGCTTCGGGTTTGGCTTGATTTTGCTTGCACAAATTCTCCTGCAAACTTGTCCCTCCTAATACAGCAGGATTAGAGTTTGTAAAGCTTTTAGCAGGGTAGGTTACATGTGGTCAAGTGTGGCAGCAGAGCCAAATAAATGGAGTATTTCTCTTTGGCCGTGACAGTGTTTAATTAAGCAACTTTATTTCAATGTTTTTAAAATCTAGAGATGAATCAATTCAGTGTCATGCTGCATTTTGTCCATTAAACCAAATATTGCTAAAGTTTGTCTTATTTGCTGAACACTGTTCTCCACAGCTGCAGACAAGTCCAGAGTATGGCCAGGGGATGAATCCCATTAGCAGACTGGCCCAGATCCAGCAGGCCAAGAAGGAGAAGGAGCCCGAGTACATGTTGGTGACAGAGCGGGGGCTGCCCCGGCGCAGGGAGTTTGTCATGCAGGTGGGCACAGCCTGGGGGGACCCTGGGGGGACCCTGCCACAGCCCTGGGAGCCTGGGGGAGCCTGGGGGGACCCTGCCACAGCCCTGGGGGTGACCCTGGGGTGTGCCTGGGACCTGGAGGTGACCCTGGCACAGCCCTGGGGTCTGGCTCTGAGCATGGCACACACCAATATTTTTAAAAGTCACAGCCAGTTAAAAAAATAAAATGCACAGGGCACCATTAGTCTATGTTGCAACTGCCTAATGTTTTAATTAACAGGAGTATTAATATTCTCCTGAGAGATACTAAGCTGCTTGTACTTTGTAACACAGAATTTATTGACATTGACCTGGGTACCCAAGGTGAGATGATGGAATACAGGTCTTTGTGTGACTTCTGTTTGGGCTCTTTGTGCTTGAAAGCTAATGATTATTGGTAATAAATGACAACTTGCTTAGAACAATGATCACTGGAACTGTTCTGTGACTCACTGTATGCTGGAGACAGATCACCAATAAGGGAATCCCCTCATTGCTGCTTCAGAATTGAATTTTTTCCTCTTCTGTGCAGGTGAAAGTTGGTGTACACACAGCTGAAGGAATGGGCACAAACAAAAAGGTTGCTAAACGCAATGCAGCTGAAAATATGTTGGAAATTTTAGGTTTCAAAGTCCCTCAACCTCAGCCTCCAAAACCAGCATTAAAGACAGAAGAGAAGGTGAGTCCTGAGGAAGCAGCAGCTGGTTAATGCTGCAGCAAAGGCTGAGCTGAACAGAAGCAGCTTTGTGACGCAGTGGCAGAGTAAGAAGTTCATTCTCTCTGCCCTAGCCAGGAAACAATTGTATTGAGGGGATTACTCTCTGAAAAAATATGGAATATCCAGGGTTTTGGATACGTTAAACTTTTTGGGTTTTCAAGTAAATCAGAGTCTCTTCAGAAGGATAAATGAATGTATTTCTGCTTTATGAAACATCTCAGAGCCTGTGATAATCCATGTGTTGGTCTTAGGAACTTGCAGACTGTAGCAATAGTTGTGCACAGCCTTGTCACAGTTGCAGTGAGAAGTTTGTTATGGGCCTGTCTGGTGGGTCCCTTAGGGAAGGAGCCTTGTGTTCTGCTGCTGATTCAGCAGATGCTGCTGGGAGTTCAAACTGCAAATCCAGGCTTGGTTTTCTCCTTTTCATGTCTGTGCTCATTTGTGCTCCCCTCAGCAGCAGCAGTGTTTAACTGGCTTTATTCTGGTGTCTACTGGGGAGCTGTGTTCCTAATGCCACTGCTCTGGGGTGAATAAGAATCACTGAACTTCTCTTTTCTTGATAGCAATGTAATTGTTGATGGTTTTGAATAATAGTTTTTCCTTTTATTTTTAAGACCCCAGTGAAGAAACCAGGTGATGGAAGAAAAGTAACCTTCTTTGAGCCAGGCTCTGAAGAGACTTCAGCCAGTGAGTAACCTGGTGAAAGCAGCAGGGCCCTGCTGGGGGAGCCAGGTCTGTCCCAGTCCCTCCAGCACTCTGGGGTGGGCACAGCTGTGCAGCTGCTGCTTTGCAAACCAGATGGAAAGGATTGCTTCAAACCCCAAACCAAATGGAAAGGATTTTGCTATCCTGTCTTCTGCCATCTACAAATTTTGGCTTTCATCCTTAGACCTGAAACAGCTCAGCCCTGCAGAGCTTCATTAATCTGTTCTGCCATAACAATGACTCCTTGGTTAATTTTGGTGGCACTGCCTTGGCCACCTTTCCTGAGCACACGTGTGCAAGTTTCACCCATAGTTCTGTGTGAGTTCCCTTAAAAAGCTGTTCTTACCCCTCTTTAATCTAACTTGCACTGTAATGTCAGCAAATTGCTGTCCATTGACTGTGGCTGCACATTTGCTGTAGTCTTGCCTCTTAGTGTTTATGTTCCATTTTACCTTTCCTACCTGCCTGTTCTCACAACATACAGTTTAAACTTTGCAGACTGTCCCTCTCTTTACATCATTTAATGGTGGCTCAGGCCAATCTGTGGTTTCATTATTTGCTCCTACAGTTTGAATTCTGGAATACAAAATTCTGAAAGCAAAAGATATGTCTAGAATGTGGTAGCAGCTGAGGTGTCTGAGCTTGGCTGGCCTGTTTGAGCTCCTGCTGGAGGTAAAGGTGCTCCCTTTGGCAGAAGCAGGTGCTGCAGAGTCAGTAATTCAGTAAGAAAACTCTGTCTCCATGATGCTGAAGCTCTGACCCTCCAAAAGCTGATTGAGCTTACCAAGTTTGTTAGTATTTCAGGAGTGATTTGAAATGAATTGTTCTTTTCCAAAGTGACTTTGGGTGCCTGCGTGTGCCTGCAGGAGGGCACAAACAGCTCTGCACCTCTCTCCTCGCAGGTAATAAAGAAGATGAGTTTAGGATGCCTTATCTCAGCCATCAGCAGCTTCCTGCAGGAATTCTTCCCATGGTCCCCGAGGTTGCCCAGGCTGTAGGAGCCAACCAAGGCCACCACACCAAAGAGTTCAGCAGGGCAGCTGCCAACCCTGCCAAGGCCACGGTGACGGCGATGATCGCGCGGGAGCTGCTCTACGGGGGCACGTCCCCCACGGCCGAGACCATCCTGCAGGGCAGCAGCTCCCCGGGCCCCCACGGGCCCCTGGCCCGCCCCTCCGAGCAGCTGGACTACCTGGCCAGTGCCCAGGGCATCCAGGTGTGTCTGCTGCTCTGCAGGGCCTGCTCCAGAGCCCCCCTGACCCTCTGCCCTTCCTCCAGAGCCGCCTTGACCCTCTGCCCTTCCTCCAGAGCCCCCCTGACCCTCTGCCCTTCCTCCAGAGCCGCCTTGACCCTGTTTGCCCTTCCTCCAGAGCCCCCCTGACCCTCTGCCCTTCCTCCAGAGCCGCCTTGACCCTCTGCCCTTCCTCCAGAGCCGCCCTGACCCTCTGCCCTTCCTCCAGAGCCCCCCTGACCCTCTGCCCTTCCTCCAGAGCCGCCTTGACCCTCTGCCCTTCCTCCAGAGCCGCCCTGACCCTCTGCCCTTCCTCCAGAGCCCCCCTGACCCTCTGCCCTTCCTCCAGAGCCGCCTTGACCCTCTGCCCTTCCTCCAGAGCCGCCCTGACCCTCTGCCCTTCCTCCAGAGCCCCCCTGACCCTCTGCCCTTCCTCCAGAGCCCCCCTGACCCTCTGCCCTTCCTCCAGAGCCCCCCTGACCCTCTGCCCTTCCTCCAGAGCCGCCTTGACCCTCTGCCCTTCCTCCAGAGCCGCCCTGACCCTCTGCCCTTCCTCCAGAGCCCCCCTGACCCTCTGCCCTTCCTCCAGAGCCCCCCCTGACCCTCTGCCCTTCCTCCAGAGCCCCCCTGACCCTCTGCCCTTCCTCCAGAGCCCCCCTGACCCTCTGCCCTTCCTCCAGAGCCCCCCTGACCCTCTGTTTGCCCCAGGGCTCTTTGTTCTGCAGCTGAGACATGAGGCCTGAGCCTGCTGAAATGCATGTAACAGTTTAACTTTACCCATGACATGTACCCAGTTCTACATCTTTTAAAATTTAATTTTCAAATGCACATTTCTGTGCTGTTCTCAGCCCCAATTCATTGCTACTCTGAGGTCTTGGAAGGTCAAAACTAAAGAAGCATTTCCTGAAAACTGTCCCAGTGTAGGAAGACAGTGTACATTTGAACTTGGCTGATGTGAAATCAGGTTTTTTCACTAATCTGTCATACAGTAACATTTGCTGTAAGCTCTGCATTTTCTTACATTTGCTCCCTTTAATGAGAGTTGCATTAAGCTCCTATATTCTTATGACAGATGATCTCACTGGTTCAAAAAGCGTAATGTAGAAATTTAAAATGCAGACAGCAGTTATCAGAACAAAGGTTCCAGTAAAAATCATTATTCAGGAGCCTTGCCACACTCTTGTGAGTACTGAAAAAACATTGTGAGGTTAAACTTCAAATACAGTGGTTTCACTGGCTGAGGGAATGATGAGAAGAAAGGCTCAGCTTCATATATGGGCAAAGAATCTGTAGCAGTTGTGATATACTTCCTGTACTTGGTTAACTGAAAAGAAATAAATCCTTCTCTTTTCTTCAGGTTGAATATAAAGACTTCCCAAAAAACAACAAGAACGAGTTTGTATCTCTTATAAACTGTTCCTCTCAGCCACCACTGATCAGTCATGGGATTGGAAAGGATGTGGAGTCCTGCCACGACATGGTATGATGGGCATTGCTGGGATGCTGCTCTTGGGCCTTCCCTGAGGTTTTGTATCACTGCTGGGAGCAATTAGATGTTCTACAGTTCCCTGGGTCATTGCTGTCTAACATTTCACAGGTTGTGGAAATAATGATTAATAATAGCAGAATCTAATCTAAATAATGCTTATTATACTGTTAGTATGATAGTTTTGATCTACAAAAAGCACATTTGCTTCATCTCAACAGTATTTGCATGAGCCCCTGACAGTAAATGCACAAAAAGGAATGTATAAACCTTACAGCAAACACCTTACATACTAGAATGGGCTGATGTTTCCTTGGGAACTCTGATGCTTGGGCTCACGTTCCCAGACTTGCTGCAGAAGTGAAATCCCCTGTGGAGGAAGTGCAGTTCAGCATTGGGTAGTAAGAGACACTCTAAATCTGTTCAACTCCCTTTATGAAAAGGATTTTTTATTACCAGTGGCTGAAATATTTCTTGGTGGAAGAATGAGCCTGCTGTAATGAAACCTGCAGGGGACTCTGGCTGTAAAGGGCTTTAGGTGGAGCTGGTAGGATGTTCCCAGTGTGCTCCCATTCAGAGGAATTGTTCTTGTTCTTTTGGGCTCCAGAGGTGAGCTGAGTGTGGCAGCCTGAGGGAATCACTTGCAATATGTGAGTGCACTTAGGAAAACCTGATTTTGCTGATTTTTATACTAAAAGTTGTTGCAGTACTTTCCTAAGGGACACAATTTCATACAGATTTCGTTGTTCTTTGGCACTTTCTTTGGACATTTTCATGCAGTGGGAATCTGCAGTCACAGCACCATCCAATTGTTTAATGAAGCAAGATGAAATTCTATACCTTTGCATTTTCCACCATAACTATGGAACTTTATTCTTTAAAAATATCGCCAAAATATGAGCATTAGTTTGGGTTGAGTGCTTTCACTAAGTTACTGAACTGGCCAGAGGCTGAATTGCTGAGTGCTCTCTCTTCTCTTTAGGCTGCACTGAATATTTTAAAGTTGCTGTCTGAGTTGGACCAACAAACCACAGAGATGCCAAGGACAGGAAATGGACCAATGTCTGTGTGAGTGCTTCCCACCACTTCCCTTGCACTGAAAATGAAACCAGGAGAGTTTTCAGACCAGTAACATGTGAGGGGTTGGTTTGCCAGAAAGGCAGGAGCAGGGGGAGGGTTGGATGATCAAGGCTGCTGCTTTCCTGTGTCACAGGCAAAGCAGGAGCAGCAGTGAGTGGGTGGAGTGTGGTGGCTGTGCTGTGACTGCAGCCAGTGGGACTCTGCACTGGGCTTGGGGCTCCAGCTGCTCCTCTCTCTCTCTTGCAGTCCTGTGTGTCACAGCTGAAGGGATGTGCAGGGGTCAAAGCTCATTCTCAGCAGAAACATGGAGAAGGGTGCAAATTATTTCTGTGGCTGGGTTTGGGAGGAGAGGAAGTTGAGCCTCTCACTGAGATGATAAGTTCTCAGATTAACAGTGGTGTGATTAACAAACTGCTAATTGATTAAAAATCGGAGCAGTTATGTGGTAACAAATTGTTAAATGTACATCAAATTACTTGTATCCAATTTAAAGCATCTTATTTGTGGAAATAGTGTTTTGTCTCCTAAGTAACAGGTGTTTTCTCATTTCAGATGTGTGAAACAAGAAATGGAAAGTGACCCTCTCCTCAAGCCGGCGAGCGCAAACCCTTTGGGACAAACACTGGACAGCACTGCCTGAAACAGGCTCTTGACTGAACCCAAACCTGAAAGCACCAGAGAAAATCAAATGCTTCCTCTTAATGTAACCTAACTGTTGGAGTGCTACAGTCTCTACAACCTACTGTAGTGTCTAAATCATAACTGTTGCTTTTTCTTCAAACAGTGATACATTTTTAGTTTCATTATGTTGTTTTGATTGAAATGACACTATAAATTTTTCATTTAAAAGTTTCTTAATTGTATCTAGAACCATAGCACAGTTTAGAAACTTTGTCTTCTGAGACTGACATGTTACCTGTGAACTAACTTGGGAAGATCATATCCATGTATGTGGTTATTTTGGTTTTATTGGAATAGCAGCGTTTCACTGGAAACAGGCTGTGTCCCACCGTTTTAAAAAGCCCCATATTTTCACAAAGCAACCCTAATGATCCAATGGTTGAATGAATTTAAACACTTTATGAATTTTAACCTTGGTTTGATCATTTTTGGTTAATTTCTAGTTTTCTTGAGCGTGGGGTGGGGAGCTGGAAGGCACCGTGGCTTTCAGCGATCTCGGAGCTGTTTTAGGGACTGTGCTGGTGGCTCACAGCTCACTACAGTACAGGATATGATCTCAATGTAGTGCATATAAAACTGCAGATTGATTTTCCTTGAGTGCTTTATACTGTTTAATTACATCTCCATGTAGGGCTGAAAAAAACGACCTATGTTTCTCTATAACTGTGTTGCTTTTGATGTTGTGTTCCGGCGCCCGGGGTGCGCTGGTTGCTTGGTCCAGGTACAGCACGATTGCCGCGCCAGTTCAGTACTGCTTCCGTTCTTTGTTTACGCTGGAATTTTTTCTCCCCATGGAATGTAAGTAAAACGTAGTGTTTGTCACCAATAAATGGTAATACTAAGTTTTATTGGTTAATTTATTCCTGTACACCACCACAGGGGCTGCTTTTTCCTAGGTTTGTAATGCTTGTGCTCTAGTCCGGGCGGTGTGTTAAGCTGTGCAGTAACTTCCCTCGAGTGCATAGAGAATGTTCCATGTTCTGTGCTGTGCAGGTGTGCAGACCTGGCAGGGCAGGGCAATGCAAAGTGACGTGGGTGCAGTCTGTTCTTTGTGCCACAGTGTCAGTGCTGTTAGTGGGAGCTCAAACTGAAACTTCAGAGTTCACTGAAAAGAGGAGCCTGGCCAGTGAATGGGACTTCCTCAAAGGAGAGACTTAAACTCTGTGTCCTCGTTTGCTTGTGAGTGGAGGCCAGCCCTGGCTGGGCCCAGTGTGCTGGGCAGGGCTGCAGCAGAGCTGGGTGCTGCCCCAGGCTGGCACTGGCACTGTCCCTGTCCCTGTCCCTGTCCCTGTCTGTCCAGTGTGAGTACACTCGGTGTTTATGCTGTGACCTGCAGGAGCAGCTCCTGCACAGAGAGCACTTCCTGCAGGTGCTCTCTCACACCTGAATGTCTTGGCCATTTTATTTGCATCATCCAAAGCAATCAGGCCACAGGAACTGCAGACCAGATTGCATTGAATCACGTTGGGTGTGATCATTATAAGCTAAAAACCCCCAAACATTGTAAAGCTTTTTTTTGTTTTTACTTTTTTTTTTTTTTACATTTGTAGAACTAAAATGCTGTACATTTAAAAATTAAAAGAAACTTGCTAGGCTAAGGCTTTGTATTGCAAATTTTTCCAACTCATAAACTGCTTACTAAACAATTGCTGTTGGAGAGCAGGGGGCACACTGACAGCAGTGGGCCCAGGCTCTCCCCCCTTCATCTGCTGCTGTTTTCTCCTGCTCTGGGACTGTTTGAGCAGTCCCTGTGGCCAGTGCTGTGTTTGAGAGGGCCTGGCTGAGGCACCCTGGCACAGAGCTGTGCTCCCCTCTTGGCCCAGGTGAAGTGTCTCCTGTCCCAGAGCTCCTGGCCGGGTGGGTTGGGGTGAGCTGGTGGGAGCTCTGCATTAAAGGGGCTTTGCCTGGTGCAGCAAGGCACAGACACAGCTGGGAGAGTTCTTGTACTCTGCAGGAGGCCAAATGGGAATGGGAAGCACTGGAGCCACAGCCGTAATCCATTCTGTGAATTTTGTGTTTGGGATTTTTGCTATTCTAAAAGAACTGTGTGTGTGATTTAGCAGAAGCTCATGGAGCTTTTTTTCCAACCCCCATCGTCTGTTGCTTTATTTTGACTATCAGAAGCTGCTTACCCAACAGTTCGGGGAGATTTTTCATGGCTTTCTTGAAGCCTCTTATTTTTTAATAAAGTCCATTTGCTGGAAAATCACAATCTGTATTAGAAATTTCAAGAATATTGTAGGCATCTGGTGCTGATTTTCTAGTTTAAGTTATGATGTTGGGAAAGCAGAGGTTGTATCCCAAAAAAAAGTTTGGATTTCTTCACAGTCCTGATTTTAAAAGAACCCTGAACATACCAGTGTAGCAGTTCAGAGGATGGCACATGAAACATTTAATCTACCAAGGCCTTGTTTAGCAATTTAGGAACATCTCATCTTTTCCTGTCTCCCCTGCCCAGGCCTATCTCAGGCCTCCCCACTTTCCCTTCCTTGCCAAGCTGGGCAACACAAATCACGTTTACAGTTCCTTTTGTGTTGTGCATGTGACAGAGGTTTACAGTGTAACGAGATTAGTTTTCCCTATAATCCTCTTAAAATATCCTTTCTTGGATTGTCTTTTCATCTTTTGGTGTTCTGGAACTTGGGTTAATAACACTGAGATTTATTCCACAAATCCTGTTTGATAAGCTGTTTTCAAAAATTAGTTGCCTACAAACACAACTTGGAAAAAGCATTTTAACAGCGTGTGTAAGAAACAAAGCAGGGAGCCGTGACACGATTGTGAGGCGGGCTGGAGCAGAGCTGGTGCCCGTCCGACTGATGAACGGGCTCCAGCCTTGTTCCTCTCCCTGCCCGCGCACATCTCGGGCTGCTGCCATCCCTCCCGGAGACAGAACGGCTGCCTCTGAGCGACACGGGCACGGGGAGGGGATGGGCACGGGGAGAGAGATGGGCACGGGGAGATGGGCACAGGGAGAGAGATGGGCACGGGGAGACGGGCACGGGGAGGGGATGGGCACCTGTGTGCCCCAGGCAGCGCAGGGTCCCCCCGAGCCGAGCCCCGGGAGCAGCAGGAGCCGGGCACGGGCAGGGCACGGCCGCGATGGGTGGCGGCGCTGCAGCGGCTCTGAACTGTTGGTTCTTGTTTTATTTTGTAAAAGAAAATCTGGTGTCCAAAGCCGCGCTCGCCCATCCAGTAGAGGATAGCACACGCACCGATACCCGGGGTTGTGCTCGCCCCCTCCGCCTGCCCCGGCCCGGCCCCGCGAAATGGCGGCGCGGCCGCGGCACCGCCGGCCCCGCTCCGAGCCAGCGGCGGCGACAGCGGGACGGGGCGGGACAGGGCAGGACACGGCGGGACGGGACAGGACGGAGCCGCGCGGCCCCTCCGTGAGCCCGCTCCCGGCCCGCTCCGGCCCCGCTCCCGGCCCCGCTCCCGCTCCGCTCCCGGCCCCGCTCCCGCTCCGCTCCCGGCCCCGCTCTCGGCCCCGCTCCCGCTCCGCTCCCGGCCCCGCTCTCGGCCCCGCTCCCGTCCCGCTCCCGGCCCGCTCCGGCCCCGCTCCCGGCCCGCTCCCGCCCCGCTCCCGGCCCCGCTCCCGCTCCGCTCCCGCCCCGCTCCGCTCCCGGCCCCGCTCCCGGCCCCGCTCCCGCCCCGCTCCCGGCCCCGCTCCGGCCCCGCTCTCGGCCCCGCTCCGCTCCCGCCCCGCTCCCGCTGCGCTCCCGCCCCGCTCCCGCCCCGCTCCCGGCCCCGCTCCCGCCCCGCTCCCGGCCCGCTCCCGGCCCCGCTCCCGCCCCGCTCCGCTCCCGCCCCGCTCCCGCTGCGCTCCCGCCCCGCTCCGCCCCGCTCCCGGCCCGCTCCCGCCCGCTCCCGCCCGCTCCGCCCCGCTCCCGCCCCGCTCCGCCCGCCCGCTCCCGCTGCGCTCCCGCCCCGCTCCCGCTCCCGCTCCCGCCCCCGCTCCCGGCCCCGCTCCCGCCCCGCTCCCGCCCCGCTCCCGGCCCCGCTCCCGCCCCGCTCCCGCCCCGCTCCCGGCCCCGCTCCCGCCCCGCTCCCGCCCCGCTCCCGCCCCGCTCCGCTCCCGCCCCGCTCCCGCCCCGCTCCCGCCCCTCCCGCAGCCCCGCCCGGCGCGGCCCCTCAGCGCGGGCGGGCCCGGGGCGGGGCCTGCGGGCCCATAAATTGCGCCGCGTGGGGCGCCGCGGCCTCTTGCTGCGGATCGGCCGAGGTGGGTGCGGGTTCTGCGGGGCTGGGGGGGCCGCGGCTCCTCCGCCGCTCCCGCGGCGGGCGGGGCCGGCTGCGCGCCCCCGCGCCCTGCGCTCCGCCGTGTGCACGCGGCTGTGCCCAGAGCCCCTCGCGGGCCCGGGCCGCCCGTCCCGGCGGGTCCCGCGGCGCTCGCTGGCGGCGGTGATGACTCTTTCCCCGTCGGAGCGACAGTGCTGACCGTCGCTGTCCAGGCCAGGCCGTGTCTGATGCCCGGCGGAGCGGCCGCGGGCCGGTGCCGCCCGCGCCGCTCCCGGCGCTCACTGTGCTTTGTTTCCCGCAGGCGGCGGAGCCCGAGGCCCGCGGGGCGGTGCCGGAGCCGGGCCGGCCATGGGGGCGCTGCCGCGGCCTGCGCCGGCAGGGCCGGGCCCGCGCGGGGCCCAGGCGGTGAGTGTGCGAGCGGCTCTTGGCGGCGAGCTGCGCCCGCTCCGGTTTGCATCGGCCGTGCGGAGCGGCACGGGGAGCGGGCCGGGCCGCTGTCTGCGGAGAGCTGCCGGGGAGGGTCCCTCCCGCAGGGCGGCGGCGCGGCGGGGACTCTGCGCGGGCCCGGGCGGGGCGCGCTCCCGGGGCGGGGCGGGCTCCCGGGCGCGCTCCCGGCGCACGCGGCAGCCTCACATGGTCACCGGGCCTGGCGCTGCAAAGACAATAGTGAATACCCTGTTAATCTCTGCCTGCCCTCTCGTTTTGTTGAATGCTTTGCCTGTCTTCAGCTCCACTCCAGAGCCCCGTACTTTGCTGTTGTCTGTTTTTTGGGGATTTTTTCCCTGTTCTCCGTGCTCCACACCAAGCAGCCGCGCTTTAGGGCAGGGATTTACACAACTCCCTGATTGCCCTTGGCTCTGCCAGGGGCATGGGAGCGTGGCACAGCTGCCCTGCTGTGCAGCCACTGCTCCAGGGCCCTGCTGGTGCAAGTGATGACTGATTTTTTTCCCCATCAGAGCGACAGTGTTGATTTCTTGCTCTTTAAGCCAGATCATGTCTGATACACCAGCAGGGACATGCTGCTGTGTCCCACACCCTGGTGTAATGAGAATTTTGGTACTGGAATATCAAAATATTAGTGATTCCCTTTGGCTTTCTCCCCAGGGCACTGTGAAGGCAGAAGTTGAGGGGTTGAGCCTTGGGGAGACCTGAAGTTAAGGCTGCAGCTGACAATGAAAGTGTGTGATGTGGGCAGTTGTCTGCTTTGCTCTACCATGCCTGAACCTCTAGCAAGTAATAAATCTTTAAAGTAAGTGTGAATCCCATGTTTAATTAAGTTTAAAAAGGAGGGAGGGTAAAATAAGAGGGGAATAAATACCTTTCTGCAAGGGGCTTGCTTCTGGTTTATCCCTAAAGATCATACTTGCTGGTGTAAGTGATGACTGAATTTTTTCCCCATCAGAGCGACAGTGTTGATTTCTTGCTCTTCAAGCCAGATCATGTCTGATACACCAGCAGGAACATGCTGCTGTGTCCCACACCCTGGTGATAATAAATGCCCAAAATATTAAAGTGAGAATATAAAAATAGTGATGGTTCCCTTTGGCTTTATCCCCAGGGCACTGTGAAGGCAGAAGTTGGGGTTGAGCCTTGAGGAGACCTGCAGTTAAGGCTGCACCATGGAGAGGTGATGAGGACACTTTGTCAGGGAAGAATGGTAAGTCTTTAATTCACCTAGGGCTTTCATAAGGAAAAAGGGCAGGAGCACCTTTTTCCAGGGAGCTTGCTCTCTGCAGTTCCTTGACAAGTTACAGGCTGGAGGTTTGGCAGAGAGGGGTTAGTGTTGCAGAAGGAGTGCAAGTGCTAGAACCTGAGAGACCCTGTTAGTCTTCCCCCACTCAAGCAGTGCTAAAATAAGGTGCTTCTTGAAAAGTCTGGGAGCTTTTGTTCTTTGTAGTTTTTGGGGTCCCCTCCCCATGTGGGAGAGTCTCAATGTCTTGAGAAGTGGATAAAAGTCATGCTTTCAGCAATGTGTTTGCAAGAGAGGCACTGCTTTTGGTTTTCTTTTTGCTACTTGAAGGCAAACAGCAGCTCTTGTTTGATGGTTTTAATGGGGACTGGGGTAGATTGGAAAGCTGGGGTACAGTGGATAGACAAAATGTTGGCTGCTCTCTTGACAGGTTGATGAAAAGTTGTCCTGGGCCGTGCTGGAGTTCAGTGTTCTGCTAAAGAAGATGGATGGTTCTGCTGCTCCCATGCTGCTGCCTGGGATCCTCTTCCAAACCACAGCATTCCCATCAGCCTGCAACAGCCCTGACCTCTCAGAGCTGTCAGGAGTCATGAGCTGTGTCCTGCCATCTTCAAAGGAGGGTGTTGTATTTTTTGTCCCTGGGTACTGGGCATGTAAGTGGAATGGGTTCTGGTTCATGGTGGATGCTTTTGGCTGCATTCCCTGCCTGGCAGCTGTTCTGCTGCCACAGGACAAGGAATCCTCTCAGAGCAGCTGCCACGAGTGGGAGGATTGGCCTTGTAGAGAGGGAGGGAGGGCTTGGGTCTCCCCTGCCATGCACAGAGCTTCAGTGGTGTATCCCTGGCAGCAGTTTCTGTACTGCAGAGCTTGTTTTCAATAAAATCTGAGTAATGGGTGAGTCTGGCTGGTGACTGAAATTCTCTTGAGCCATGTTTAACAGCTGGTTCCTGGATCTCAGTTGTCTGGGGAGTGGGAGCTGCCTCAAGCCAAGGGAGGAGGCTTGAGCTCATGGCAGCAGAGCTCCACACTCTGCCCCTGCAGTGGAAGTGCTTGGCTGAGGCTTGTGGCTGCTGCAGGTCTGGGGAGAGGTGCAGGCTGTGCCCATCAGCTCCTGGTTCTGGGCTGGGACTTGGTGTCTGAGCCCATAGTGGCTTTGGTGTGCATGCTTGGTAAGAAACAGCAGTGCTGGAAAATCAGCTACTGTTCAACATTCTAAGCAGTCTTCAATTAAACTGAGATTTTTCTCATTCAATTAATGTAAGCAGCCATGATCTTTTGAAACTGCTTATTGGTGAGGGACCAGAACTGCTGGTAATACAATTACTCTCATTAATTTAATGAGTAGACCTACCAGCAAGCATTCTGCAGGGAGGAGAGAGTGCCTGTCCAGTGGGAGCTGGAGGGACAGATGCAGCTCAAACACGTTCCTGGCATGTTCCATTTCCTCTGCCAGAGCAGTTGCTCAGGTGAGGTTTCAAGCTCTGCATCAGGGTGAATTTGAAATGGTTGGTAGGTTCCAGATCCTGAGCACCCCTGAATGCTGCAGGGATGGGGCAGGGGGTGCTGTGGGTGACCCCAGAGCCCCCAGACCCACTGCAGTGGCCCCAAACTGCTGCAGTGGCCCCAGAGCAGCTGTGACAGAAACAGACCCTGCTCTTGGTACTCGTGTAACTTCCTAAACTGAGCCTGGAGTCACTCTGGGCTGGTATGTTTAAGCAAATGTTTACCTTTCCTAAACAGATCTGTTTCTTGGTGCCATGCACATCTGAAAGAAAAATAGCATTGATTATTTCTGTCTGATGTTGCTTTTAATAGAAATTTCCATACACGTTCCTATTCCCAAAGAGAGAGTTTTAGCATTCCCATTCCCAAAGGCCCAGGCACATTTTGACTGCATGGTGACCATTGCTGTAAACCCCACGTGTTAGCTGCTGGGTTAGCAGGAGTGCTGGCCTGGCCCTGTGCTCTGCTCTGCCCCTCAGGGAACTGTGCCAGAGCTGTGCCTGCCTCTGCTTTGCCTCAGCTAATGACTGAGAAATGCAATCTCCTTGTGAATGTCCTTCCTGTTCTAGAGCAGCAGCCAGGCATGCAGTGCTTGGATGACTTACCTGGAGTCACACAGGAAATTTCAGCTTCCTGGACCCCATAGCTACTGACTCCTGCCCTTCTCTTTCCTCTCCAGCCTTTGTGCCTCTGGCTTGCTGAAGGATTTGCCACATCTGTGATTTCCAAGGTGACAATATCTGACCACAGCCAAGAAAATGAGATGCTGTTCTTTGCTGCAGGCATCTAATGATGTATAAATAAACTAACATTCTGTTTCTGATATTTTTTGGACATTTTGCCATGTTATGCCCAAGCTGGTGCAGTGCCAGGTCTCTGTGCCCATGCCTCCACACTTGTACATGCTGAAGGTGTTAACCTGTCCTCTAAGGTTATTTTCTGTTTTTCTAGAAACATCTTTGCAGCAGTTTCTCTGAAATGGGAACACTCCGTCCATACCTAGTCTTAGTACAATAGCATAGGCACTTGGAAAAAAGTGATTTATAAACCCTAGTTCAGTGTTCAGCAAGGTATAACATCTGTTGTGATCAATATTTTAGAGCAAGCCTCTTTGATTAAAAAGTTACAGTAAAGCCCTTTGCTTTGTACTGAATAGCTAAATAATTCACAGGAGTGGCTGTAATCTCTCTAAGCTTCTTGCATTTTGAATTAAGAAAATTCAGGGTAATTCTGTAGAGAGGTAGCATAGCCAGCATTCTCCTGAAGAGCTGCTGTACTGGCAGTGAAGTGCTTTCCATTTTTAATGGCTCCTGAAGTATGCTGGAGTCAAATCCAGCAAAAAAATATCTCCTTTCTCATCTGTTTTTGATAGTAATCTTTCGATAATCTGGTGGGTAAGTGCCAACAGTCAGGGCTGAAGAGTTTCTGGTTCGATGAGTCCAGAGAAAGGGAGGTGGGTGTGCAGCCAGCAGGAGTGCCACGGAGAGAGCAGGAGATGAGAGGGGATGGTGTGTCTGTGTGTCTGTCTGTCTGTGTGTCGGTGTGCCATTTCTGACTGTGTGTGCCCTGGGGCTCTGGCTCACATGGGGAGCCTTTCCCTCAGTCCTGCTTACAGTGGCTGCTCTCCAGCATCCTGGTCTGCAGGGCACAAGAATCCTGGATTAATGGCAACATTTTTATATTGCCTTAAATAAACTTCCATTCTTGACCAGAGTGTTTTACTCCATTACACAGAGATGTTAAATGCAGTATTTATCTGCAGAGCTATGCAATCTCACAATAACATTTGGTGCTGGTTAAGATTGAATGGCTCTGGTTTCAGGAGCAGAAAGGATTTCCAGCTGGAAGGAACCAGCCCTACAGTGCTCAGGAACCTGAGCTGGCAGCTCATTCTCCAGGGAAGATTCCAGCACTGAAGTCACTGACCTTTGTGAGAACTGGAGTGTCACTGGAGTGCCACTGGTGTCACTGGAGTGTCACTGGTGCCACTGGTGTCACTGGAGTGTCACTGGTGCCACTGGTGTCACTGCAGTGTCACTGGAGCATCAGTGCTGCCACTGGAGTGTCACTGGAGTGCCACTGGTGTCACTGGAGTGTTACTGGTGCCACTGGAGTGCCAGACTGGTGCTGCCCCAGCAGCCCCTCCTGTGCTCCTGTCACAATGTCCCCTCTACACTGGATGCCATCTCTGATTCCAGCCCCTGTGGCCTGAGCTGGTCAGAGTGGGTGTGGGGCTGTTCCCACTCGTGTGCTGCCCTGGGCAGGGCCAGGCTGGGGTTTGGTGCCCAGGGCACAGCTGGGACATGCAGGGGCTGCAGAGGGGCTGGGGCAGCCTGACCCTGCTGGGACCCCTGCCAGGGTGGGGTGCAGGGACATGGCACACTCCAGAATTGCTCCAAGAACCCCGTGGGTGGTGCAGGAAAGAAAAGGGGGTGGTGAGGATGCCTTTGCTCCTGTGCTCTCATACAGTGGGAAACTGTGACTGGGAGCTCTTGAAAGGCTGGTAATTGTCTCATTAGAGACAGTAAATGTAATTAAAAGGGATAGCAATCTCTCTCCAAATTCACAACATTGCAGTCTATCTTTGAAAGCAATTTTGGCTATTAACACAGGTGGAAAAGTCCCAGCAATTGAACCCGACCTAATTGCTCTGTCAAAGCACTAAGGAGAAAAATGAGAATTCCCTTCCAGGTGCCAGCAGACACATCAGCAGAGTGGGAGCGTGGGGAGGGGCACAGGGGGGGAGGGTGGGAACCCCGGGGGGGGCACGGGGGGGGGCACAGGGGTCTCTATCTGTGCTGGGGGGCACAGGGGGCTTGGACCCTTCTGTGCAGGAGAGGGATGTTCATGCAGTTAGTTCAGAGCTTTTGTGCTCTTCAGGACTTTCAGAAAAGCCTTCCATTCTTTGGAGCCTCACACAAATTACAGAAATTTAGTTTTGTAATTTTTAGATAATATGAGGTTGATCAAAATATTTGGCACACGAAGCTTGACTTCAACCCCTGGTGTGTTTCCTTTGTCAGAAAATCTACAGAACTCTCCTCTCTTGCTCTCTCATTCAGTTGCACGTGTTGCTTTTCTTCTGAGACCAAACCAAAAAACACCAAAGTGCAGAGAAAAAAAATCTTCCAAGGTCTTCCTGAGCCATGGGAAATGGAGCTGTGAGAGGCAGTGGGTGGCAGCTGTGCCTGGCCCTGGCTCAGGGCTGGCTGCAGTCCCTGTGTGTCAGTGCAGCTCTGCTGCTCCAGCTCTGCCCCTCCTGCTGCTCCTCTGCCGGAGGGCTCAGACCCCTGAGTGAGTGTGAGACCCCCATCACAGCTGGCCAGGTGTGCCCGTGGCCCCTGAGACCTCCTGGCCCAGCCTGGACAGTGCAGGAGGAGATGGAAAGCAAGGAATCAACAAGGAAAGCAGAACATCTAATTCTTTGTTTCATTTCCCAAGAAATAAGAGAAGATTTTTGCAGCTAATGAATTATTTCTGAAAACACTAGTAATAGCTGCAGGCAACATTAGCTTCAAGTTTCCCAATGAGCAAGAATCACTTATGTACCCTTTTAAAATTCTGCTGTATTTTCATTAGCTGTAGCTGAGTCTGACAGGACTGGAGGTCTGGAGAGGGGCCAAGAGGAGCAGCCTTGGCTCCTGCAGATTCCTGTCCCCTCAGATGAGGCACAGCAAGGCAGCTCCTGCATCCTGCTGGAGCCTGGGGCTCCAATTATCTCAGCAGAGGCTCCAGAGCCCTTGGCTGGTGCTGGGGATGGTGATTTCAGCTGAGCAGGAGAATTGGTGCTGTCAGAGGTTAAACAGCTCTGCTGCTGGTTGAAAATGGGTTTGCTCTGGACTCCAGAGGCACTGGGGCTTCTGGCACAGCCTGTGCTAAAGCAGGGCAGAGCCCAGCCAGGAGAGCTGGGGGGTGCTGGGGGGTGCTGGGGACCCCCCGAGCTGAGCCTGGCCACCAGCAGAGCTGGGCTGGCACTGCTCTGCACTGGGGGATGCATCAGCTGGGAGAGAAAAGGAGCAGATGGCAGAGGGAGTTACAGTGGGAGGAAAACCCAATTAGAAGTCCCAGCATGGTTTGTGTTGGGATATGGATGTTAATACCTCAAGTAACAGCCAGGAAAAGAGAGACACCAGGCTTTGTCACCCATGGTGGAGAAAATTCTTGTTTCAGGCAGAGAATGATATGAAAAAAGAGACTGGTGAAGCTTCTGGGAGATTCTTCTTTGGAGGGAGAGTGAATGAGGGAGATAATAGGAGAGATGGACTTAATTTGTCCAGTGGACTTTATATGGCTCAGTATTCCAGAGTTTTTTTAGCTTCCCTCTCCTGGAATAATGCTTGATAATTAAAACAGCAGCCTGAGAGTTGGAAGTCTGGGTAATATCCCTGGAATATCCCCAGCCCCTCCTGGCATAAGCACCTTGGCATCAGTCCTGGAGGGGGTCACTTGCACCCTGTTTTGGCCATTCAGAAATTAATTTTCAGGAGCAGAGAGCATTCCTGGACTCAGGCAGTGGCACCTCTCAGCCTCAGCTGCTGTAAAATCTCTCATTGCTGAGACAGTTTCCTACTTTTTGCCATGCACAGGGATGGGGCTGTGGGAAAATTAATGTATTTTTGCTCATTCTTTCTCACTCAGCGTTTTTTTTCCCATTAAATTATATTTCTACCTGGTGCCACACTCTCAATTCCTGGCAGGATACACCATAGAGGTCTCAGGTCACTGAGCAATGTTGATAAATCACTCTGGTGAAACAGGAAGGTGTTTTCTGCAGGGTGCTGAGGAGCAAAGGGTCAGAGCTCAGCAAGGAGCAGAGCCCAGGCATTGCCAGACTCAGTGTCATCACCAAGCCAGCCTGGGAAAGGGCTGCCCATCCCTGAAGCCCTTTGTTCTTACAGAGAGCCCCAAGAAATGCTCTTGGTGAGTTTGTTCTGGAACCTGTGAGAGCATCAGCTGCACAGACTTTTCCTGATGTAGGCAAATGTTAATAAAACTGCAAGACAGAAAGGGGTGCTGGTGCTGGAAATCCCCTTTTATCAGCTCAGGGTCTGTGAAACCTTCCAGCAGCTCAGGGCATGGCCAGCACATCCCATCTCAGCCTCCCCCTCCACCCTGACTCCAGAGCAGCAGAAGGATTTGGTTGGGAATCAGACACTCACAGAATCCTTCCTTCCCTTCCTCTTCATTGCTGTTACATAAATTCTGCATTTCCTGGAATAGAGGCTCTGAACTGCTGAACCCAGTCTGAAGGCAGCCCAGATAACGAGCTCATTTGCATTAATAAGAAATCCACTGTTCCTTTTTGCTGGGCTCCCAGGGGAGCAGCTGGTGCTCTGCTTTTTCCACGCAGCCTTTCTCCTCCATCCTGAAATGCTCAGAAATATTTGTTTGCCTGGAAATGTTGCTGGAAACCAAACCAGCTGATGTGAAAAGCAAAGAGAGGAAGGCCTGGACAGTTGTGCTCAGTGGGGCTTTGGGGATTCCTGCCCCTTTTGGATGGTGCTCAGGCTCTGCAGCTCCAGCTCCTGGTGCTGGGCCAGCCTCAGCTCTGTCCCAGTGCTCAGGACAGGCTGGGAGCTGCAGCACTCTGCTCGTCTCAGCACAGCTCCCACCAAGGCATCAAAACACCATTTTACACCATGGCATTTGGGATTTGCACATAGACCAGTTCATTTCACCTTCTGTTGTTACTAACCACTCCTGTCCACATCAGAAAAATGGTACTGGGTATAGCAAAGTGTAAACTATTATTTTTTTTTAAATCTAAATCTATTTTCTGTATATTAAGACATATATCTCTTATATAGCTATGTATCTATAAAACAAATAGATATAGAAATGAATGCATTTAATCTATATATTTACATCTAGAGATAGAAAAGATAAAAAGATAAAAAAATTTGATTAATAATGTGGGTTCACTGTTAAATTATAAGGATTAAACTCAATGATGCAGTGTTGCACATATTTGCTTTTATTTTTCAAGACTCAGCTTATTGCTCAGTACTTGCTTTTCCAGGCAGAAACCACAAACTTTCCTTGCATTAGTCTCAGCTTGTGCCTGGATGTTGAAAATGATACTCTGGAGCAAAGTTACCTCTAAATGCTCTTGCTGCTAAATGATAATGATGCTGCATCTCTTAGTAGCCCCATTTCCTCACAGAAAGTAGGAAGGGAGGTAAGTAAGTAGAAAGAGGCAGTATGGAAGAATCTAATTAATATTTCATAAACACTCTGTAAATTATTTATATTATTGCTTTCCCTTCTGAAATGATCATAATCTATAGACCAGCTGAGCCTTTTGCTGAGGTGCTGGTCGGAAATGAAATGCACAGGTGATGATGGGGCAGGAACCTGTGGCAGCTGGGGCTGAGCAGGCAGGGCTGAGCTGCCACTGGAGCCTGGCTGGGGTCCTGCTCTGCACCCAGCCTGCTCCAGACAGGGCATACACAAATATAGACATCCTGTATAGAAAATCTGTATAACTGTATAGCTGTGTATAGATATCTGTACATCTATATATCTATATATATCTATATATCTATATATCTATATATATCTATATATCTGTATATCTGTGTATATATATCTGTATATCTGTGTATATATATATCTGTATATATCTGTATATCTATATATATCTATATATCTGTATATCTGTATATCTATATATCTATATATCTGTATATCTGTATATCTATATATCTGTATATCTGTATATATCTGTATATCTGTATATCTATATATCTGTATATCTGTATATCTGCATATCTATATCTATCTATATATATCTATATATCTGTATATCTATATCTATCTATCTATCTATCTATCTATCTATCTATCTATCTATCTATATCTTCTATCTATATCTATGCATATATCTATATATCTATGTATCTATATATCTCTGTATCTATATATCTATATATCTATGTATCTATATATCTATGTATCTATATATCTCTGTATCTATATCTCTATGTATCTATATATCTATGTATCTATATATCTATATATCTATGTATCTATATATCTATGTATCTATATATCTATGTATCTATGTATCTATATATCTATGTATCTACATATCTATGTATCTATTTATATATATATCTCTGTATCTATGTATCTCTGTACCTGCTCCTTGCTGTCCATAAAGCACATCTGGCTCGGGGGCTCATGTGGGATGAAGGGCCTAGGCAAGGCAAGACAAATTTCTGTAGTGTTTGCTAACTAGGGCAAAAATATCTCCTATCTAGAGATTTGGGACACAGTAATGAAGCACCGTGCCTCAGGAGATAGGCATTATGTTAATTGACTTAATAAAGTAAATAAACTCATGGAGAAAGGCTCCTTGGGCAGTATAATTACAGATACTGGGTTATAACTCATGAGCTTACATGCTCAGGCTGGCAGGCAAATAACAAGAGAAGTCATTATCAGAAAGTGAAAGAGGAGGACATATGTTATAGGAATTTCTCCACTTTCTAATTCTTCATCTGTAAACTTTCCTTCATGTTCAGCCTTAGTCTTCCTAGATGTGACTGTCACTGCTTGTGATGAAACATCTGATCATTTAGATTTTTTCTATAAAGACCAAAACTGAAAATGAGCACAAGCAAATGCAGAACCATGGCATTAAATAATCAGCTTCTGTGATATTTGTCCACTTATGCATTTAATGCACTCATTTCATGCAGTTTGTGCATTTAACTTTCTGGTTTTCCTTTGCCTCTGTATGGGATGTGGGACTGCAAAGTGCACCTGGTCTTTTTCCTTGGATGTGTGCAGGAACCTGCCAGGTATGGGGAGTGCAGGGCTGCACACACAGGCCATGGTCTGGGTGGAACATGTGCTGACCTGGTCTTTGTTCTCATTTCTCATGGCCATAAATCAAGGTCCCACCAATCAGGGGCTTCACATTGGAGCTTTGGAGGCTCCTACAGAAACAGCATTCCAATACAAAACAACATGTGCTGCAATAAATTTGGAAAATATTCCTGAGCAGTTTGAATCACTTTTGCTCTGACGACTTGCACAATTCCACCAACCCAGTAATGGAGCAGAAGTCCACAGTGACTCTCTGAGAAAGCCCATTTGTGTCCCAAGGAGCCAAAGCAGCCTGTTTGTGTAACATGCACAGCCAGGGCTGGTCTGTGTGTGCCAGGGAACGTGTGAGTGTGTGTCTGTGTGTGTGTGTCTGTGTGTGTGTCTGTCTGTCTCTGTGTGTGTGTGCTGTGTGTGTCTGTGTGTGTCTGTGTGTGTCAGTGTGTGTGTGTCTGTGTGTGTGTGTGTCTGTGTCTGTGTGCTGTGTGTGTCTGTGTGTGTCTGTGTGTGTCTGTGTCTGTGTCTGTCTGTGTGTGTGTCTGTGTGTCTCTGTGTGTCTGTGTGTGTGTGTGTGTCTGTGTCTGTGTCTGTGTCTGTGTGTGTGTCTGTCTGTGTGTGTGTGTGTGTGTGTGTGTGTCTGTGTGTGTGTGTGTGTGTGTCTGTGTGTGTGTGTGTGTCTGTGTCTGTGTGTGTGTGTCTGTGTCTGTGTGTATGTGTGTCTATGTGTCTGTGTGTGTGTGTGTGTGTGTGTGTGTGTGTGTGTGTGTCTGTGTGTGTGTGTGTGTGTGTGTGTGTGTGTGTCTGTGTCTGTGTCTGTGTGTGTGTGTGTCTGTGTCTGTGTGTGTGTGTGTGTGTCTGTGTCTGTGTGTGTGTGTCTGTGTCTGTGTGTATGTGTGTCTATGTGTCTGTGTGTGTGTGTGTGTGTGTGTGTGTGTGTCTGTGTGTGTCTGTGTGTGTGTGTGTCTGTGTGTGTCTGTGTCTGTGTCTGTGTCTGTGTCTGTGTCTGTGTCTGTGTGTGTGTCTGTGTCTGTGTGTATGTGTGTCTATGTGTCTGTGTGTGTGTGTGTGTGTGTGTGTGTGTCTGTGTGTGTCTGTGTCTGTGTGTGTCTGTGTCTGTGTGTGTGTGTGTGTCTGTGTCTGTGTGTGTGTCTGTGTGTGTCTGTGTCTGTGTGTGTCTGTGTCTGTGTCTGTGTCTGTGTGTGTGTCTGTGTCTGTGTCTGTGTGTCTGTGTCTGTGTCTGTGTCTGTGTGTGTGTCTGTGTGTGTCTGTGTCTGTGTGTGTGTCTGTGTCTGTGTCTGTGTGTGTGTGTCTGTGTGTCTGTGTGTGTCTGTGTGTCTGTGTGTGCTCTGTGTGTGTGTGTGTGTCTGTGTGTGCTGTGTGTGTGTCTGTGTGTGTGTGTGTCTGTGTGTCTGTGTCTGTGTGTGTGTCTGTGTGTGTCTGTGTCTGTGTGTGTGTGTGTGTGTGTGTGTGTGTGTGTGTGTGTGTGTGTGTGTGTCTGTGTTTGTGTGTGTGTGTGTATACACTGCAGCTTGTTTATACACTGCAGGTTTCTGCACTGGAGTTTTTTTTGCACTGCAGGTTTCTGCACTGGAGGTTTCTGCACTGGTCTGTCAGACTCAGAACAGGAGGTGTCAGGCTTGGCACAGTTTCCTGACTCATGGCCCAGCCATGAACAATAACAAATGTCTGGAGCTGCTGCAGCTGCCCAGGGCTGAGGCAGGAGCTCAGTGCAGCCAACAGGAGCTTGATTTTTGGCCAGTGTATGTGACCACAAAACAGAGCAATACAGGCTTTAGGCTTTTCCATTCCTTTTTATTTATTTCTGTAGGCTGTAGTAAGGGACCATTGCTTTAAAACCCTTAGACATTTGGACATATTTTACAAGACAGTACAGTTTCTGAATGTCACACATTGATCACAGTTTCATACTATTACATGCATATAAAGACACGGATTTTTTTTTTAATAATTTGTTTTACAGAAACAATTGGAGAGGTCAATAAACTTCAACAAAGAATGACTAAATCAAAGTTACAAAAAATGTAAGACTCTAAGTACACTAGTATATGGCTAATGTTGCTGTAATCACCCCCAAGTGCCAGGACATTGAAACATTTCTTAAAAGGGAAGAAAACATCTGCTGGTGCATTGGACCAATACAATTGATGAATTGAGTGAACTCCAATGTAACCCAATGAGGAGATTGTGCAAGTCGTGCAGGATCTGCTGGGCTGTGGGGCTCACACTGCCCTTCCCTACAGACACTCTGGGCTGGGCTCCCCAGGGATTCCCCATGGCGAGGCTTAAAAAATAACTCAGTGCAAGGCACTGGAGAGACCCAGCCTGCCCTTTCTGGGTCACAGCCACTTCAGCTTCCAGCTACAAAAGCAGTTTGATCTAAATGTACCAGCAGAGCCACAGCAAACACATTTTCCAGTTTTTATTTGTCGTTAGGTGTCACTTTCTGGGACCCCCCGGCTTTCCTGTCCTTCAGTGAGGATGGGCACCTGGGGCTCCCTTTGGGATGTCCCTCTGCTGGCTCAGGGGCTCCTGGAGGGGACCCTGGCTGGTCCCTGGTGTTCCAGCCCTGGTGTTCCAGCCCTGGTGGCAGCACAGCCTCGGGCACCCACAGCCCTCACTGATGTGCTGATGTTTTCTCCCTTTCCCAAAACTGCTTCGCTGGCGTGGTGACAGGGCAGGGTTCTGCTGCAGGAAGTGGGGTGTGTTAATGCTAATGTTAATGCTAAGTGGGATTTGTTAATGCTAATCTAGTTGGAAAGAGAGTTTGGTTGGTAGCTGTGGCTGGCCTTGCTGAGTACAGGATCATGGCTTCAAAATTCAAAGTGAAATGGAGATGCTGCTCCCCCACCCTCCCCCAAACACACCACTGGGGAATGGTTCAATGCAAATGTAATTTTCTGCACCGACCACCAAAAAGCCAAAGAATGGGGAAAAAATGTTCCTCATAAGCCAAGAAAACTGACATAAAATTAATCACAGGGGTTGCAGGAGCCAGGGTGTGGTGAAGAGTATGTGGAGGCAGTAAAACATGACAGGAAGAAGAGTCATAAATGGCAGAGCTCCTAAATGAAAAACAGTGTAGAGAAGAATGGGTGAATGGTCTGAAATGTAGATTAGCAACAGCAGCAGAGGTTGTTCCACAATTGCAAGTAATCCATGGCCCCTCTGCTGGCAGTGTCCCCCCAGCTCAGCAGCCCTGGGCTGGGCAGAGGGGCTGTGGGTTTGGGATCCTGCTTGGGGACAGGCTGAGACTTTGGGATCCTGCTGGGGGACAGGCTGTGGGGCTGGGATCCTGCTGGGGGACAGACACTGTGGGTTTGGGATCCTGCTGGGGGACAGACACTGTGGGTTTGGAATGCTGCTGGGGGACAGGCTGTGGGTTTGGGATCCTGCTGGGGGACAGACACTGTGGTTTGGAATGCTGCTGGGGGACAGACACTGTGGGTTTGGAATGCTGCTGGGGGACAGGCCGTGGGTTTGGGATCCTGCTGGGGACAGGCTGTGGGGTTGGGATCCTGCTGGGGGACAGGCTGTGGGTTTGGGATGCTGCTGGGGGACAGACACTGTGGGTTTGGAATGCTGCTGGGGGACAGGCCGTGGGTTTGGGATCCTGCTGGGGGACAGACACTGTGGGTTTGGAATGCTGCTGGGGGACAGGCCGTGGGTTTGGGATCCTGCTGGGGACAGGCTGTGGGTTTGGGGTCCTGCTGGGGGACAGGCTGTGGGTTTGGGGTCCCCTCGTGCCATCAAGCCCTCTGAGTGCTGCCGTGGGGACGCTCAGTCACTGCTGCAGTGGCTGCCACCCTCCTCCTGAAGGATTCCCCCTTTTCCATTCCCTCACCCCACTGTTTTGCAAGGAGGTGCTGTGGGCAGACACCCCCAGCCCTGAGGCCATAATGTGATTTTCCATTAGCTTTTAGAGATATGGATCCAGATTCCTTACTGATCTAAAGGGGGTACAGCTCCACTGGCCTCAATGGGCTTTAACTTACAGCAGCAAAGAATTTGGCATTTCATATGAATTTGGCTCCCTGACTTTCATGAGGCTTTAGTTTTGAGGGGTCTTTGTATGGAGTTCAGCTTTATTATTAATTTTTGAAGGTAGTGTCACTGCACTGTTGAAAAGACCCCTTTAAAAATAAAGGTTAATCCTTGTTCAGTCCTACAGAGTATCAACAGTATTATTTTAGTTAAAAGGAAGAAGGTTTTGCTTTTTCTTCTAAGCTTCTAAGACTGAAAACTTCTTGTGCAATGAAGCCAGAATCAAGCAAAGCAAAATTTGGAGTAGTATTTACAGATATGAACACTTGTGGCACCCAACCATTGGTGTCAAAGGACACTTATTGTGGCTATGATAACACCAGAAACCAACAGGATCACATCCTGCATGCAGACTTTCAGTTTTCCTAAGGTTTCCTTTGCCTGGCCAAGACAAAGTTCCAGTGCAAGAGCCCAGATGTGACCAGCACAGGGTGAGGGGATGCTGGAAATAAACATCACTTCTTCCAAGGGCTGGGGTCTGTCCTGCTGTGGGAGGCACAGCCAACACAGGGCTGACTAGAAGCATTCTGTGTTTTGTTGGTAAGCTCTAACTGTGCTGATAGGGAAGGTGCCTTCTGAAGGGATTTATGTGGTTGCTGACAATAGATGTGGCAGCCCATTGCACTAATTGCTTCCTAAGAAAGCAAAATCCCACCCAGCTTCAATAGCCTCAACTGTGAATGGTCTTGCAGATAATGACATGCAGAACTGGCTCTGGTGGTTATTCCTTTCACTCGAAGGACACTGGACTTTCTGAAACACACACCTTTCCAAATGACACCTGTGTCAGGTTTATTGGCTGTTATAGTGGGCATAGAAGAAAATCTCACCAACAAATGAAAGGAAACGGAAGCAAACCTCCATCTGTGGCAGAAGCATGGTCACTGCCCAAGCTGCTGGGCTGGATCAGAGGAAATGTCTGTGCAGAGCTTGAGTGGCTCTGAGGCTCTTGGTGCTGAACTCAGCAGGCCATGAGACGAGCAGGAGGAACATTTATCTCATGGGCTTATTGAATTTCTGTGAATGTGCCTGTGGGTACAGCTACAAAGGAGCAAAGAAGATCATTGCATAAGCAGGTGCATGGGCATGGACAGATTTCACCATAACCAAATCAAAATCTGGTCCCTTTTGGAATGTTTACACTTCTCATTGCTCCACAATTTTTTCTCATTTCCTGATTTTCTCTGAGACCAAAAATAAAAATTCAAAACCCAGTGGGAAAGGAAAGTCTGGACACTTCTGTTTTAATCCAGAAAAAACTTCCCTGCAGGTCCTGAGCACTGTCAGGTCACTGCCTTGAATAAGAGCCTGGAATTTGATGCTCATCCCAACTCCATCATGTCACTATTAGGACAATTGGATTCAAATCCTGTCTCCTCTTTCTGTTGTCAGCTCAGTGGGTGTGAATCTGCAGCCAGGGGTGTTGGTGACCTTTCCCTGCTGCCACCTGTTCCTCATCCCTCAGCAGCAATATCTCAGCTCCCACAGCCAGTCCCTGGGTGAAGTACCACAAACAGGAAAATACAGAAACATGACAACATCAGACAAACCCCATGACCTTTCACAGATGCACTTCCAGGAGGAACGTTGCAGGTGTTTATCAGAAAAAAGGAAAATAACAACAAAATGTTGGGGGATCAGCTGTGTAAATGAACACTGAGAGAGCTTCTAATATATTATTCTGTAATACAAAAGAAGAAATCTGACTTGATTGCCCTATTATAAATTTGCTAAAAATACAGATATATATTTATATTTATATATATATATATATTTTTTTTTTTTCAATCTGAACAGAAAAATAGACTACTCTGGAATGCATGAAAGTCACATGACTTTTCCATACATCAGGTACTTTAAAGCCAACACAATGGCAAGCAGGAGGTACAGAGGTAACCAGAACATCTGTACTTTATTTAAAGCCATATTCTCCCCAAAGGAACCCAAGGCAGCGCTTGCTGTGTGCAGAGGTGACTGACCCCACTGGGGCTGGGGCTGCTCTGGAGCCCAGGGGAGCCCCTGGATCTCCTCCCCAGCAGCTGCAGGGTTGCTTTGGGATGAGGGGCCATGTGGAGCTCACCAAAGAGAGAACGTGGCTTCAGGAACCTTTGTGATGAGTTTTGCATGACCTCCTTATTGACTAGAAACTGAATTCTGCCAAGACATAAGTATACAGTAGGTACAAATATTAACAATACGTTGCAATTTTACAGAAGAGAATACTGTTTTCCTTAGAAATGTGTATCTTATTAGCTGCAAGGGAAGAAAAGGCTACAGTTTATCACAGCCATAGTTGCCAAACAACCTGACCCCTGGGTGTTTGTGGTGCCTGGCCCGGGCAGATTTCCCGGCATCTGACACACGCCGCGTTCAGGGAGGGAATGTGCGTTCCACGCCTTTCTTTTCCTCTCTCTTGCTTTTGGTTTTTTCCTTTCTTCTACCTTTTTTTTTTTTTTTTTTTGGCTCTCGAACTTTTCAGAAAAATGTGGATTTCACAGAAGACTCTTTTGTTTTGGGTTGAGTTTTTCTCCATAAGTGTGCTTAGGTGAAGTTTTTAAGAAAAGGCACTGAGAAATCTACTGCAAAGTCATTCTTTTTTTTTTTTTCCTCTGTTCAGGGTCAAAGCTCAGGGAATCTTTACCCTCCTGGTTAAGAAGACTGCACCCTCTCCTTACACACACACACACACATATATATATGTTTATAGGTGTGTGTTAGAGGTGGTGTTGATGGTGTAAGACACAAGCAAGTGCAGACATCACCTGTGCAGAGAAGGTCCTGGCAGGTGAGATGTCCTGCAGCACGTGGGGCCCTGGCAGCTTGCTCGGTTCTTGCTGCACAGTCAGTTTGCAGAGCTGGAGCCAAATCTCAGGGATTGGACCCCAGGCTTCAGCTCCATGCAGGAGGTGCTGCCTGTTCTCCCCAACCTCTGTGAACTTTGGGAAATCGAACAAACAAAAATTCAATTGTCTGGCTAGGATCTGTAGGATTTGGTGAGCATTGTGTTTTCAAAGCATTGCCTTTCCTCTGCAATGAGTACAGATTTAGTCCAGCTCAGCTTTAGGTTAGAGTAGATTTCCCAGTGCTTACATTATATATATGTGTATTACCCACACACACACATATATAGATACATACTTTGTGTTCAGACTTTATTTCATTAAAATAAATTAAACATACTTCCTTTTTAATTGGGCACAAAATGAGAGCTACATCTTTGTACACAAATAAGAAAGAAATGCTCTTCAAGCATATTATATGCTAAATTTTAAATTATTTGCTTTCTATAAGAAATCTATAGGACTTTGGCTATTTAGACTTTAAAGGAAGATTTTTTAAATGATACTTTTGAATTTGGCTTTCAAAAGTGACTCAGTAAAATGCTACTTTAAAGGTAGGACTAAATAGATGACATAAGGTGTGTGTCGTGAGCGACCACGCAAGGCAGACAGAGGGCCTTTGGTTACAAGGAGAGTTGCACCAGTTGACTATCAGATAAAAAAATGATAGAATTGTTGATTTATACATTTTCGTCAGTGCCATCTATAAACCTAATACATCAATTTGGATGAGAGTGTGGTAAATACTACACTATATGGCTATATTTAAATACGTTCACTTTCGTGATATGCAAAATATGACTTTTTTTTTTTTCCACATGAAAGCATCAGCTCTAAAAATATTTAACTTGGAAATCACTATTACTTTATTTTAAAAAATTCCCTGATTTTTCTTCTTTTTACATTTGTGCTGATGGCAGACATGACTGATCACTGAAACACAGAGATTATATTAAAACTGTTCTCTTTACGATTTCTTGTTGCCGCTCCATGGCCTCAGCAAGCCACAGAATTAATCACTATTTAAAGCTTATCTGCTGGAAAGTTACTTTTTACTTTTTCGTGACGACTCAATCTTAGCCAGTATCTCAGCAATACGTCGGTTCCTCTAAGTACACTTGGATTTACTATGGCCAAATCCTACACCTCATCCCAACCCTTCCTTCGCCGGGCGGAGCCCGCCGGGAACGCGCTGGGGCTGCGGGAAGGCGGAGTAAGGGCGGAGGAAGATCGGGGCTGCGAACTGCACACCCGCGGGATCCCGCACACTTAGCCAGGGAATTCCTACAGACACCCGGGGAGACCCTACAGACACCCGGGGAGATCCTACAGACACCCAGGGAGATCCCGCACACACCCGGGGAGATCCTACAGACACACCCAGGGAATTCCGACACGCACCCGCGGAATTCCTGCACACACACACAGGGAATTCCGGCACACTCAACCAAGGAGTTCCTACATGCACACCTGGGGAGATCCTACAGACACGCACCCAGGGAATTCCCGCACACACACCCGGGGAGATCCCGCACACACACCCGGGGAGATCCCGCACAGTTCCCTCACACACACCGCCCGGGTCTCTCTCTCCCTGCCCTGCCCGGGTCTCTCCCTGCCCTGCCCGGGTCTCTCCCTGCCCTGCTCGGTTCTCTCTCTGCCCGGGTCTCTCTCTCCCTGCCCGGTCTCTCTCCCTGCCCTGCCCGGTCTCTCTCTCTCTCTCTGCCCGGGTCTCTCTCTCTCTCCCTGCCCTGCCCGGGTCTCTCTCTCTCCCTGCCCGGGTCTCTCTCTCTCTCTGCCCGGGTCTCTCTCTCTCTCTGCCCGGGTCTCTCCCTGCCCTGCCCGGGTCTCTCCCTGCCCTGCCCGGTCTCTCTCTCTCTCTCTGCCCGGGTCTCTCTCTCTCTCCCTGCCCTGCCCGGGTCTCTCTCTCTGCCCGGGTCTCTCCCTGCCCTGCCCGGGTCTCTCTCTCTCTCTGCCCGGGTCTCTCTCCCTGCCCGGGTCGCTCTCCCTGCCCGGTCTCTCTCTGCCCGGGTCTCTCTCCCTGCCCTTCCCGGGTCTCTCCCTGCCCTGTCCGGGTCTCTCTCTCTCTCTGCCCGGGTCTCTCTCCCTGCCCTTCCCGGGTCTCTCCCTGCCCTGTCTGGGTCTCTCTCTCTCTCTGCCCGGGTCTCTCCCTGCCCTGCCCGGGTCTCTCTCTCCGCCCCGGCCCCTCCCGAGCAGTCACAGCACGGCGGGCACCGCTCCGTGCCACGGAGACACCTGGCACAGCCCCGCTCGCACCCCGCGCCAGCTCCGACACACGAATGTGCTTATTGCTTTTGTCCGTCCACGTTGCACTCACTATTACGGGTTACAGACAGTGCTCAAGGCCGGGACGGACACACGGCTACATTCAGGACTGACCAACAGCTGTTTTTCACAATGGGAAGGGACGCAATGCACGGACCCGGGTGGCTCCGGGGGTCTCCCTCCCACGCGTGCCCCTCTGCCCCCGGCTCAGCTCCGCAGATCGCGACACCCCGGCAGCGCCAGGGACAGCTCCGGAAACGCCAGAGTTATTTACAACTGAGTTTTACAGTAGAAACAGAGAACAACGGAAAAGTCACCATCACAGTTATCACAGGACAAGTCGTGACTTGCTACAGGCGTGTAACAAATCACAGTCACAACAAGAGGCACAAATTAAAGTAGTGCTTGGTTAAAGTGCTTGATTGTTACACTCTGCTATCCTACTCCAGCATTGCAACAACGACAACAAAAAGTCAACGTAAAGTGCTTTCCCCCCCGCGAGATTAAAAACCAAAGACAAATTATTTCCTACACAATTTGACATAACTTTATTGAAACAATAATATTTTAAAAACCTAGGCTGGTGGCTGCTAGTTCTGTTCACTTAAAATGGTCAGATCTCTCTTTTTTTTTTTTTTTTCTCTTTTTCTTTTAAGATTTTCTGTCCTCTTTATTTTCTTTTTTCATTTAAAAATGACTGGATGCTAACAAAACGCCAGGCCTGATTCTCCTGCCTCTCGCAGCCGCTTGGTGCCACGGCCCCGCAGGAGAGGGAGCACAGCCCGGCCCGGCACGGCTCACTAACCTTTCCCTCTTTTTGCATATTTATGTAACACTTGCATATCTTTCACTGCGCTGCTTGGGCGCAAAAAGCTCCGGAGCAGCCCGGCCGAGCCGGGGAGCGGAGCCCGGGGAGCCCGACAGCGGCACGGCCGGGCTGGGCCGGGCCGGGCCGGGCCGGGCTGGGCTGGACAGGGGTCCCCCGCCAGCCCCGATCCGGGCAGGACCCCGCAGGGCTCCCCGCCAGCCCCGCGCCCCCTCGGAGCCCCCTGCTCCCGCACGGCGCTCGGACCCTCCCGCGCTGACCCTGGGGCGGGTTCCGCCTTTTAGCAGAGGGTAAGTGCAAGTCTCACTATGTCCTAGGGCGTGTTTGGAATTAGATACAAGTGGTGCAACTCACCCTGCTGATATTTCAAAAGAAATCATCAGGTCCTACAGGATATCGGATTGTTGAACACACAAAGAGCATTTTAGGAATTGGTTTCTCTAGACCGCTATCTGTTTCGAATGCTTTTCACTTGGATTTTCCAATAATGCAAGCGTTCCCTGTTACCTTTAAACATAATCTCCATCAGAGAAAGCTGTAGATGGGGAACAGCTGCCCTGAAGCAGCGAGCATTGTGTTTTTGAAAGCTTTATACCAACCCCAGCAATTTATTCCAGAGTTCAAATCTGGCTGCCTTGGCATCCTTTATGGAACTAATGCAAATCAGATGTTAATATTTCCAAAAGGAGCTCTAGCGTTCAAGGGGAATGGATGGATATTTGGTCACATTGGCTTCACTGGACAACATGAAAGGAGATCAATGTGTGATCATGATTTGCAATCATTTTTCTGACTGATGTGGGCAACGTCTTTAGAGTTGTTTCAGAGAAGGACATTTTCACAAACCCACACTGGACCTCCCCCAGACTTTTAGAAACAGGTGGCTTGTTTCAGCCAAGTTCATGCCATGCAAAAGCTCTTTTGTTTGTGTTGACTGTGAAGATACTCCTTTAAAATCTCAGTAAGTTCTTTCAGACCCCACCTCAGATGCTTTGATCATGTGTGTTAGCATGTCCTCCGCTGCCTGGTAATACATGGACTTCTGGGGAAATGTGATTTTCTAGCCTGACAGTCTCCTGATTGCCCTGGGTTCTTCCAGTGATACCTTCCATAGAGAAAATGCAGTTCTGCCCTATCAGCTTAGGGGAGGTGGGTAAAGCAGCAGCTTCTAGATGGTTCTTCTCTGTTCTATAAACAGAGTGGTCCTTTTGCTTTAGGTAGCCACTGTTTGCCAGGCTGTACCTGGGGCTGGCACTGCCGGGCGGGCTGGAGTCGTACATGAGCTGACCCTCGTCGTCGGTGTCGGCGTCGATGTACCTGTGGATGCCGGCATCGTGGAAGTTGAAGGCCAGGGCGGCCTGGGGCTCTGGTGACTTTGGGGGGGTCCTGGCGCTGGCAGTTGTGTAGATGGAGGGTTCTGGGCTCATGAGGGACCTGTCGGAGAGCAGGGAGGCGTCTGCGGCGGCAGCAGCAGCTCCCCGGCCCTTGAGGGGGTCTGGGGGCGCTCTGGGGGCGTGCGGCGCCGGCACTAACGCGCTGGCCGCCTCCTCCATGAAGTTGACTTTCAGAGCTCTCAGTTTGAGGGGGTTACTGGCCTTGATGGAGCTCCTGGGGCTGTCAATGAAGAAGGCGGAGCGCTGGCAGTCGGGCGGCGGGTTGGTTTCGCCCAGCCTGGCGCTGCCCCCCGCCCTGCCCTGCTCGTGGCCCCCCTGGCAGGGCAGGGCGCCGAGGGGGCTGTGCGAGAAGCGCCCCTCGGGGAAGTCGGCGGCGCAGCTGATGAAGCTGTCGATGCTGGACATGCTCCTCATGTCCTGCACGCCGTCCGTGCGCGCCGCCAGCAGCGGCACCAGCGGCCCGGGCAGCGCCTCCAGCTCCAGCTCCTCCTTCTGCCGCGCCTGCCCCGGCTCCTTCGTGTTCAGGTTGGGCTGCGACTGAGTCTTTGCCATCTTGTTGTACATGTCCTCCAGCTGCTGGACGTTCAGGTGTTGGGGACTTGAGGATGACCTGGCTTTTTCTGGGGATCCTTGTTCCTTAGTTTCAAAAGATTTACTAGAACTAGTTTCGGAGAGTGTTCTCTTGGTCCATTTCCATTTGCTTGGAGATAAATGATTGTCCTGAACTTTATCCTTTTTGGCTATGCTTTCTCCATTCTTCTCAACCACGATGTCCATGAGTTCTATGCTACGGGCAAATGCATCCTTCATGTTCATGGAAACGATGCTGCCATTTCTTTTGGCCCTTTCCAGAGCTTCCCTGCGCTTTATGGCTTTCTCCTGCCTCTTCTGCTCCTTGTAAAACTCGGAGAAGTTATTGACAATAATTGGGATGGGAAGAGCTATCACCAGCACACCAGCAATGCAGCACAGTCCTCCTACTATTTTACCCAAAAGAGTTTTGGGGTAAATGTCTCCGTAGCCTACTGTCGTCATGGTGATCGTTGCCCACCAGAAAGAAGCTGGGATGCTCTTGAATTTTGTATCGTCCTCATCCTTTTCTGCAAAAAACACTAAACTGGAGAAGATCATAATGCCCATAGCCAGAAACAAGATGAGCAATCCGAGTTCATTGTAACTCCTCCTCAGCGTAAACCCCAAGGACTGCAAACCCGTCGAGTGCCGGGCGAGTTTTAGAATCCGCAGGATCCTCATAATCCGAAATATTTGGACCACTCTTCGTACATTTTGGAACTGAAGTACACTTTTATTGGATTCTGTGAGGAAGATGGTAACATAGTAGGGTAAGATAGCCAGCAGATCTATAGCATTGAGCGGGCCCTTGAAGAACTTCCATTTCTTGGGGGAGGAGAGGAAGCGCAGCAGGTACTCCATGGTGAACCAGGCGATGCACACCGCCTCCACGTGCGCCAGCTGAGGGTTGTCTGTGGTCTGCCCAAACTCATCCACGCCCTGCAGCTCTGGCAGCGTGTTAAGGGACAAGGCAATTGTAGACAGAACGATAAACATGATGGAAATGATTGCCAGGATCTGCAAAGGAAAGAGAATCTCAGTTAATCTCAGAATGCACGCCGCTGTCTCTCACTGCCCCCAACTCATGGCTGGAGTTTCACTCACACGCTGCAGGACCCATTTTGCTCAGTGCACAGAAGTCAGACAACCAATGCATCCTGAGCTGAGTTTATTTTGGAAGCTGTTTCAGTTATGGCAGGTGCATAAAGCAGATAAAGCATCTTCTTCAACTCCTGTGCTTTCATCTCTGTGTAGCCAAGGAACACGTGAGGAGCAGCCAGGATGCCAGGAGGGCTGTGAAGCAGCAGCAGCTTTGATTAATACTAATGAGGTGCCCAACAAGGCCCATCTGGACAACTAGCTCTGAAATTTAAGCAAGAAGGAATGCAATTGTGAGTACACCATTCGATCAGCACTGTGTCCTCCTTTTAATGAACAGTTAGTGCTGTAATTTGGGGTGCTGATGGCTAATTACAGAGATGTGTGCACAATTCCACTACATAAGCATACACATAATACTCTTATTCAATGACTCATCTCTAAGTTGATTCTCGGTGGTGGTGAAGAACATGAAAACTTCACCAAGTTTTCTAAACATTTTGAGTTTTCCAGAGGAGAGAGCAAGCATCTGAGCAAACCAAACTGGACAGCACTGAGACAGCCAAGGCAGGGCAGGTCCAGTCACTGGAGGCCTCACATGTCTCAAACTCAAGAGAATAAAATGTCAGTCAAGTGTCTCATGGCGAAGTGTGGGGAAATTTAGATGTTAATTACTTCTGCTTTGAAAAGAGCATCTCCTGGAGGCCAGGCACTGCCCCTGAGAAGCAGAGAGCCTGGTTTGCTTTCCTAGAAGGCTCTTCTGGAGGTTTTGCTGTCATTTCTTTGTTTACAGCCCACCATTTCTGAAGGTGTTTGGGATGTGTGCAGTGCTAATTTCAAATAGTTTTGCTTGGCTTTACCTCTGCCCACCATACACAGAGGGGCTTATTTGTGGACTTAGATGAATGTACCTGTTGGGTTTTATCTCCTTCCCTTACAGTGTAAATATTAACACTCCATCTTTATTCAGTGAATGGCATCCAGCAGAAGTAATTGGTGTCAAACCTTCTGTTTCCTTTGATATGCCTTCCTGCTTTGAAGATCAAGGCAATGCCAGATGAATATAAATAAATAAACTGGGAGATCTAAGGGTGGAATTTGATTTTGGTTTAGGAGATTTAGCCACAAAGCTAAGCAATAAACAGAGGCAGACATTTGTCATTTCTCCCACAAGTTGCAGCAAGATGTCACTTGTGCTCCCAAGATACAGATTTTCCCCCTTACTCATCTACTGCAACCTCATCTTCAGGAATTTTCTTAGGCTAAGGAAAACTTCCAAATGTGAGTTGATTGTCCTCAGATATTCAAGGCACTTTCCAATTGTGAAGTACATGAAGCTGAGATGGAGTCTCTCCAGCAGGGTTTAGATCCCTCTCCTGTCAGAGACACCCTGTCCTGGAAGCCTCTCCCATCCCCTGAGAGCCACCCCCAGAGCAGCTGTGCACAGAAAACTTCATCCAGCTGCTGCTGCCAGGCTTTAGCACTGTTCAGTTGCACAGGGCACTGTCCCAAAGTATTTACAGTCTGGGATTTCAGATTATAGAAATCACCATCTGTCTCTCTAATAAGGTTTCCCATCTTGGCTGCACTGAAGCTCTGGCTTGGCAGCTCCTGTATTTTCCACTGTCAGTAATGAGAGAGCTGAAGGGAAGATGTTTGCACTGCCAGGGAGGGCTCTGGGGATGCTCTGCATCACAGGCAGCCCTTCCATCCCATCCCTGGCCTTTCCTCCTCCATTTACTCTCCAGGTTCACTTATCTTTAACAAAAAAGCCAATGGGACCAGTTTGAAGGTGAGCAGAAACAATCCCTCTGCAGTGCATGAGGCCCCAGCTCTTACAAAACTGGAACTCTTTTTTTCCATTCACTGTAAAAAAGCACCTGTGGTCCCTGTTACAGAGCACTGCCCCCAAACCTCGCTGCTTCCCCAGCTGCTCACAGCTGCATGAGATGGAAGGAAACATGGGAGAGGGCTCCTCAAACTGAATTTAATTGCTTAATTCCTCAAAAGGCATTAAACATGGTGCTGGTGAGAACTTGGGATGGGCAATCAAAGAGCTGAGAACCTCAATTCAAAAAAGAGGCTGAGGCACAGGAAGGTCCCTGGAGCTCAGGCCTGGGCTGGCAGCAGGAGCAGGGATGGAAAGTTCAGCATCAGAGGCCTGTCAGATTTTGTGAGTGCTGCAGAAATGTCCCTGTCCCAGGCCCAGAGCAAGCTGTGCCCTGTGCAAGCCCCAGTGCCCCTGCAGCTCTGGATGCTGGCCTGGCAGGTGTTTGTGGCTGTCTGCTGTCCTCCAGCATCCCTGCAGGAGCACCCAGAGCTGCTGACTTGGGTGCCCGTGTTTGGCCCTACAAAATGCTCAACTAACACTGGCAAAGCTTGCAGCCTCAAACTGGGGGCACAGGAAAAGCCAGGAGTCACCAAGAGCTGGGACGGGTGCCGTGAGCACAGGCTGGGGGCACGGGCAGCTCAGGAGCCCCTGGCTCTGTGAGCCCCGGAGCCTGGGCAGGGCTGGGCAGCTCACACACCCTGCAGCTGCTCCAGGCACTGGGCTCTGCCTGCTCTGCCCACAGCACCCCCAGACCACCCCCAGACAGCCTGCACGGCACAAGCCCTGCTCGGCTGCTGCCTTGACTCCTGCCTTTCAGCACTGCACCACCACTGAACCCCTCAGGAGCTTCACCAGGGCACTTGCAGGACCCCTGCCCATGGCCTGGCTCGTGCTGCAGTGCTCAGCACGGGCAGGATTTCAGGAAAGAGCTTCTCTTCCCTCAGCCAGCTGTCTCACAGGTTTTTGTGGAGTGAATGTGTGTTCCCTTTGTGGCAGCTAAGTAACCCAAGGACAGGCAGGGCAGGGTTTGGATGAATTTAAAGCAGTTGCCTCGCTGTGATTAGCATGATTGTACACACATAATGGTAATTGCACATGCAAATGAGACAAACAGGCTGATTTTGGGAGCCAGTGCAGCCGGTTTGTGCAACTGCTGTTTCCTGAGGCAAGATGGATGTGCCGTGCTGGCGAGCCTTTAACCCCCATCTCCCCCAAATTCCCCCCAAAACCAGGCAGGCCACCTGCACCTGCACCTTTCAGGAAATCCCACCTGTGCTGCTCCTGCTTGCTGGGTGAGGGGCCCAGGGTTCAGTGCCAGGTCTGTGCTCATCCTGGGAACAGGGATGCTCAGCTCCCCTCCTGTCTGCAGCAGTTTGTGTGCTCACCTCACACACAGGGGTGAGGTTTGTGCAGCAGGGACAAGCCCAGCACTGAGGGCTGCTGATCTTTATTGCTTGGTTGTTTTCTCTGCTACAAACCCTAACAGAGATGAAGGCATAAGACAGGAGACTTTCAAGGCCATTAAAATTTATAAGAACTGGCTGTCCCAATCCCATAGATGGCTCTAAAATCTCAGGGTAAGCATGTGAGATCTCTCTGCTGGTGGCAACATGCCCTATCCTTTTTCTGTCTTGGTGCTGGGTAATGAAGCTGATATAGCAAGGAGAAGGGGTGGTGTGTGGGAGAGAGTAGGAGGGTGTTTGAATATAGATTCGATATTCTTGGAAATACGATGAGGAAATTGTTATGTAATCAAGAAGTTCAATAATGGTTTTGTCTAATGTGCTTTTTTAGCTCCATCAAGGCCTGCAGAATAAATCTGGCAGCAGGAGCAGGTTTCATTCATATGCTCCATTTCCTCAGGGTTTTTCCTGCAGCCCCTCTGCTTTCCCTCTGCATTGCACTTTGAGCCAGCCTGTCCAGCTCCATCCTGCCCCCCTGTGCCAGCCTCTGTCTGCCCAGGCTCTGAGAACCACAGCACAGTGTATTCTGAGTGAAATCCCACGTGCTGCACACTGCAGGAACAGATGGAGAGTTCCTTAATCTCCTCCCCACTTGGTTCTGCACAGGAATAACATCTCCTGCTCACAGCAGCTATACATGTCTGTGGTATTTATTGACAGGGGCTTGTTTTAGGAAACATCTCTTCACTAGAAATGTCTATTTATCCACAAACTGAGAGAGTTTGCAGAACACAGTCACTTCTGATGTCAAGATTCTGACCACTGGGCTTGCAGGAAGTTTTTTCTAGAAAATGCTGAAGTCACAATGGAAGGTAACACTTGCTTCTTGTATCATGGCAAGTTGGGACTGGAGTGGGGGAATACAGAGAACCTTTAAATCCTCTTTTTCCACGTGGAAGGATGTTAAGATGGAATGTAAGACCTTGAATCTCCAAACCCCTTAAGTCCTGCTGGTTCCTGTGGAGTATAAATCTCTGCTTAGGAGTTTCCCCTGACCTGGCACTTTCCATGCTCCTGAAGGTGCTGCCCTGAGCAGCTCTGTGCTCTCACACCCAGGCACTGAGCACAGTCTGTGCAAACCCTGCACTCCTCTGCAAGCACAGCTCAACACCCAGAGAAACAGCAGCAAGATAAAGCCACTCACATTTTCCTTTGGAAACATCTTAATTTTGACATTTGCCTGGAAAAGCCAAGATTGAATAATGCTTAATGATTTGATTTCGATTATAGCTGTAATAAGTTTATCTGTGGAGAGAGCAGCCTATCCAGTTTCGAAGGGGATAGAATGCTCCAGCTGATTCCATGTCAATGGTTGTTTGCCTGCAGCCACAGTGCTGCTGGCTGAGGTGCAGGGGGCAGAGTCCCCTCCAGGCACAGCTGGCTCTAAACCCTTTAATGCTCTTAAGAACATGTTCAGTTGTCAGAGAGCCATCAAACCCCATTAAATGATAAAGGGTGTCAGGCTTCTTTCAGAGCAAAGCCCAGATGCAAATGGTGTGCTGGAGAAGAGAATGAGAGATGAATCAAAATACTGAAGAGGCAAACTTGAAAGACATGCAGTGCCTTTAGACGAGAG
Organism: Erithacus rubecula; assembly: GCF_903797595.1. NCBI lineage: Eukaryota > Metazoa > Chordata > Aves > Passeriformes > Muscicapidae > Erithacus > Erithacus rubecula. The sequence goes on along the minus strand of NC_136670.1, from coordinate 14,320,462 downwards.
TGCAGTGACAGCTCTCAGGAGAGGATGAGAGGGAAGCATCTGTCCTATTTCTGCTGCTGCTAGCACGGGGGAGAGCAGAAAACAAAACAAGGGAATGGCACATGGAAGATGAAGGTTCCCGTTTTTCTCCTGGCCTTGCCTTGTTCCCAGGATGATGCAACCCCAACAAGCAGCACTGCTGGGACACACCCAGCCCCAAACCCCACCCAGCCCCAAACCCCATAGCCCTGAACAGCCCCAAAGCCTCGCACAGCCCCAAACCCCACAGTCCCCAGCCCCAAATCACTGCATAGCCCCAAAACCCACAGCCCCAAACCCCACAGCCCTGAACAGCCCCAAAGCCTCACACAGCCCCAAACCCCACAGCCCTGCACAGCCCCCAGCCCCAAATCCCTGCACAGCCCCAAACCCCACAGCCCTGCACAGCCCCCAGCCCCAAATCCCTGCACAACCCCAAACCCCACATCCCTGAACAGCCCCCAGCCCCAAATCCCTGCACAGCTCTCAGGATGCCCTTGGGGTTTTACCCTGCACCAGGGAGACTGTGCTGGTGATCACTCCACCAGCAGAGCAGCCTGCTCAGCTCAGACACTGTTCACAGGGATGCTGAGCTCAGTGCTGCAGGAGTACTTGTGGGAGGGGTTTTTTAATGGTTAAATTCAATCAGGAATGTGCCAAGATAGCATGAAATCAACTAAATGTAATTAAGCAAAAACTATTAGCTTGATTGCTAAACCAGTCTTCCTCTCATGAATATGCATGAGAATAATTGATATTAATTCCATTCAAATCTTACAGGCAAGTTAGTCCTGCATATTATAGTGTAGAATTTTTGGAAGTCTGAACCAGTTCCACTGCTGCTTTCCCAGCAAAAGGCACAATGAGTCTTGCAGCAGGGAGATTCACCAAGCAGTGATGCCATCCTGGGCTGCCACACTGACAGCAAAGAAGAACAGAGGACCCTGAAGAGAAGTTGAATATTAACATTCTAATTTTGTTCAAAAGAGACTTATGAAGCTTCTGCAGGTGATTGCAAACAGACTTGCAGGATCACTCCAAGCTCTCAGCACCTTCCCAGCTCCTGGTTCTTTATTCTGCTCAAAGCTTTTGCTTTCTTGTCAGCCTCTCCCCTGCACCACAGCCTGTCTGGCAGGCAGAGCAGAGCCAGACACAGGACTTGGCTCAGGGCATCCCCCTGCATCCCTGACTTGGCTCAGAGCATCCCCCTGCATCCCTGACCCTGCATCCCTGACCCTGCATCCCTGACTTGGCTCAGAGCATCCCCCTACATCCCTGACCCTGCATCCCTGACTTGGCTCAGGGACCCTCCCCAGGCTCCACATTCCCAGGCCAGGGCTCCCAGGGCTTTTCTCCAGAGCAGAGCATGGAGCCCTCACTGGCAGCTCTGGCACAAAGGGAGTGAAGCCTTTGAATCTCAAGCACAGATGTTTCTTCCCTTTATAAACTGGATTAGATGTCACATATTTAATAAATAGCAACAACTGTATACAAACTGTGTACAAAAGCAGCTAAAACCTAATCCTTGGCAGCAGATCATTCCCATTAGCATGGGGCCATAGCAAGTGGTAAGTAGAGCCAGTGGACAGCAAAGCTGTGTGAACATAAAAGGAAAGAGTTCTACATGAGCAGTTCAATGAGTTTGATCCTGCCTCACTGTCAGGGGTTTGGTGCATCCAGCTATAAATACAGAGGAAGAAACAGAATTGTGAAGATGTGTACCTGGGTCTTTGTTGGGGCACCTTTTCTTCTTCCTTCTTTTTTTTTTTTTTTTTTTTTTTTTTTTTTTTTTTTTTTTTAATTTCCTTTTTTGTTTGTTTATTTATTGTTGTGCTGCTTTTAAGGTTTTTTTTTAAACTCAATTTGATCTCAGAAAATGCTCAGACTCTGCAGTGCTCTCTGGCAGTCTGGGAATACTCACTCCATGCTTGTGGGCACTGAGAGGAGACCAAACCTTTGCAAAGGGTGAGGGATGGGGAGCCCTGGGCTCTGCTGAGCTCTGCCTTCCCTCCACCCCTGCAGCCCTGTGCTCCCAGCCCCTCCTGCCCTCACGGGGGAAAAGGACAAAAACCCACTGGGGACGGGATGGGGAGCACAGCTGGGGCTTGTGCTGCTTCTCAGAGGAGCTGCTTGGCTTTCAGAGGTTGCCTCGCTGATATTTTGCACTTTCCCCCACAGAAGTCCTGTGTCCCTCAGTCCTGCTGCAGGTGTGTCCCCCTCTCTCCTGCTGCAGGTGTGTCCCTCTGTCCTGTGCAGGTGTGTCCCCCTGTCCTGCTGCAGGTGTGTCCCCCTGTCCTGCTGCAGGTGTGTCCCTCTGTCCTGTGCAGGTGTGTCCCCCTGTCCTGCTGCAGGTGTGTCCCCCTGTCCTGCTGCAGATGTGTCCCTCTGTCCTGCTGCAGGTGTGTCCCTCTGTCCTGCTGCAGGTGTGTCCCTCTCTGTCCTGCTGCAGGTGTGTCCCTCTGTCCTGCTGCAGGTGTGTCCCTCTGTCCTGTGCAGGTGTGTCCCCCTCTCCTGCTGCAGGTGTGTCCCTCTGTCCTGTGCAGGTGTGTCCCCCTGTCCTGCTGCAGGTGTGTCCCTCTCTCCTGTGCAGGTGTGTCCCCCTGTCCTGCTGCAGGTGTGTCCCCCTGTCCTGCTGCAGCCCTCCCTGGCACACACAGCAAGGAAAGGTGTGCTGTTTGCTGTTCAGCCTCTCCTGCAGCCGGGCTGGAGGCTCTGACTGCTTTCCCCTCTCTCCCTCTCCCATTCCCCTGTCTATTGATTGCTCACTGCCACAGGGCATTATTGCCTTCAAAGATTCATTTTCTGGTTCCTGAGCTGCTCATCTCACCCGGGCTCACTGCTGTTACTGGAGCCAGCTCCAGCCCCAGAGTTTTGGGCTACTCTGGGTCTGACCTTGGGAGCTTCTCTTGCTCACCCCCCACATGAAACAATCCTTTGATCACTGTAGGCACCTACTTTAAAAAAAAATAAATCTACTGGGCAGGGATTATTTAATTGTATCGGTGGAGAGTGGAAATAAGCTGGAACTAAAGCCCCAGGCAGGTTTAAGGAATAGCAGTGCCCTGCTCTCTGAGGTGCTGGGCTGTGGTCACACCTAGAACTGGCTTCAGCCCTGCACTGAGCAGCAGCTGTGCTCTGCTCCCAGCTCCAATTCAAGGGCTGAAAGATGTGCAATTCACATGAAAATTACAACCTGTTCCTGGAGTATTTCCACCTGGAGTGGAAATCCCTAAACTGCAACTTCCACCCATGGCCACTGAAAGCACAAGGAACTTAAAAATAAATAATTAAAAAAAAAAGGGGGAGTAGAGAATTCTGAACTTCTGTGCCATGCTGTGCCAACCTGGCCTGGCTGGGGAACCACAGAGAAGATGGGGTGAGAATGCAGTGGTGAAAACACTTACAGAAAACATTTTCCTTAACTAAGCTACTTACATACTGCTCCCTGCAGGACTCTAGAGACTGAGTAATTGTTTAGAGTTAGAGCTTGTCGTGCAGGGTCTCATTTGATTCTAATCTCTGACATGAGGTCACCAAGTCTCTGTGTTTGCAGTGCAGTGCCTGTGATGCCTGAAGATTTTTTAGCTTTTTATATATTTTTCATATATTTTTAGCCTTGTTGATTTTAAATCTATAGTTGTATGGTTCCTAGCACTTTTCCTGCCTTTTCTCACAATAACCTAACCCTTACTAAGACATTCTGGAAAGCCTGTTTAGTCTTACTCTTAAGAAGATAATTTCTGACAAGGACATCTTGTTTTGCACCAGAACTTAAGAGACACAACAAGAAATGGGACAAAGAAACTCCTGGGCCTCCTCTGAGGGGCTGACCCAAGGGTGGGGGACTGCTAGATATAATTAATTAACCTCATAAAAATTCCAGAAATCCCTTATCATGTGTGTGCATTTGTGCACCTGAAAGCTTTCACCAGAGAGCTGCCTTTAATATTCTCACTCTTAATAGAGTTTGGGAAGTTTTGTGGTTTTATTCCAGGCAGCAGCTGCTGCTTTGAGCCCAGGCTCTGGCAGATGTTATTTTGGGGCATTTAAGCCAGGCTCTTGCTGCCACCATCTCCATGTTCTTGGCTTTGTTAATGTTTCTCTGTTTTATTATTCTGAAGAAAATAACTCTGTCAATGTTCTTTTTGTGGCAAGGAAGGGCTGTGCCAGCACTGAGTGGAGGGGCTCCAGGTGCCATGGCTCAGTGCTGTGTGCAGGAGCAGTGACACAGGATTGCCCCTGTCCCTCTGTCCCTGTGTCCCTCTGTCCATGTGTCCCTGTGTCCCTGTGTACCTCTGTCCCTGTGTGCCTGTGTCCCCCTGTCCCTCTGTCCCTGTGTCCCTGTGTCCCCCTGTCCCTCTGTCCCTCTGTCTCTCTGTCCCTCTGTCCCTCTGTCTCTCTGTCCCTCTGTCCCTGTGTCCCTGTGTCCCTGTGTCCCTGTGTCCCCCTGTCCCTCTGTCCCTCTGTCCCTCTGTCTCTCTGTCCCTCTGTCCCTCTGTCTCTCTGTCCCTGTGTCCCTGTGTCCCTGTGTCCCTGTGTCCCTCTGTCCCCCTGTCCCCCTGCCCTGTGTCCCTGTGTCCCTGTGTCCCTCTGTCCATGTGTCCCTGTGTCCCTCTGTCCCTCTGTCCCTCTGTCCCTCTGTCTCTCTGTCCCTCTGTCCCTGTGTCCCTGTGTCCCTGTGTCCCTCTGTCCCCCTGTCCCTCTGTCCCTCTGTCCCTTGTCCTGCTGCAGACACCAGGATTTCCCTCCTGGGCAGGTGTTTTGTGCTCTCCCTGCTGCCCTGGGCTGAGCTGAGCTGAGCTGTGCCTGCCTGAGCTGAGCCTGCCTGAGCTGAGCTGAGCCTGCCTGAGCTGAGCTGTGCCTGCCTGAGCTGAGCCTGCCTGAGCTGAGCCTGCCTGAGCTGAGCTGTGCCTGCCTGAGCTGTGCCCACCCTGCCCTGGATCTGTGCCCACCCTGCCTGAGCTGTGCCCCCACCCAGGGCAGGACCCCAGCCCCATTTTCCCTGAACCAGCTCCAGTTCTGTGTCTCCTCTCTGGGGGAGGTTTCTGGGCTGCTTCTCTTCCCAGCTCAGGCTGCTCCAAGAAATAAACACAGAAAGGGCTCTGCACAGTGTTTCTTGTCACAGAGCCACTCACTGCTTGTGACAGTGCCACCATAAAATACATGTTCCTTGTGCTCTCTATTCTGATATTCCCAGCTTGAGGCTCAAAATTTGACTTTTCCCCCTTCCTCAGCCCCCTCCCACATCACATCCTATGCAGCCAGGAGTACAAAAACACTGAGCCTCGTTGCTAATGGCCTAAGCAAATGATTTAATCACTGATGTAAAAGGAATGACAAGCCTGCAGGATGGAAAAAATGCCAGCTAGACAGTAAGACTAATGAGGTAATATGTAAATGCAGGCATCTTCTAACAGATGGGCCATGGCAGAGCTGACATGTACATTGTGAGCAGGGACGTAAGAACATGGACAAAACAATAGCCTGGGCTGGCCACAGCTTGATTTACAGTGGAAACATTTTTGTCTTCTGAGGGCAAAGGCAAGAAACATAGAAGGCAATGCCTGGTAGTGAAGCCACAGTGTGTGTGTCCAAACACAGGGCAGGAGCCACGGGGACAGCTCAGGGGGGACAGCTCAGGGGACAGTCTGGGGGGACAGTTCAGGGGACAGCTCAGGGGACAGTCTGGGGGACAGCTCAGGGGGGACAGCTCAGGGGACAGCTCAGGGGACAGTCTGGGGGGACAGTTCAGGGGGGACAGCTCAGGGGACAGCTCAGGGGGGACAGCTCAGGGGACAGCTCAGGGGACAGTCTGGGGGACAGCTCAGGGGGGACAGCTCAGGGGACAGCTCAGGGGACAGTCTGGGGGGACAGCTCAGGGGGGACAGCTCAGGGGACAGCTCAGGGGACAGTCTGGGGGGACAGCTCAGGGGACAGCTGAGGGGGGACAGCTGAGGGGGGACAGTCTGGGGGGACAGCTCAGGGGACAGTCTGGGGGGACAGTTTGGGGGGACAGTTTAGGGGACAGTTCAGGGGGACAGTTCAGGACACAGTTTAGGGGACAGTTTAGGGGACAGTTCAGGGGGACAGTTCAGGACACAGTTCAGGGACAGGTCTCTGTGTCCCAGGTACCATGGGCAGCAGCAGCCCTGGTGTGCAGGGCTGGGGAGCAGAGGAGAAGCCAGGGACAGGAGCAGGGGTCACTGTGGGATGGCCAGGGAAGCAAGGCTGTGCTTTTTCCTGCCTGCTCTTACTGGAGAAGCCCTTGGAAATTCCTGGTGGTGAAATGCAGAAAACTGTAAAGCAAAATCCCTGAGTCATCTGTCTCAAACTGTCACAGCAACTTCCCCTGTCAATCCACATGACCCACTCAATTCTCATCCACTTTCTCCATTTTGGGGGAGTTGTGAAAAATAACTACAACCATTCCAAATGATTGGTTACAACATATGCTCAAACTGCAGCGATTTGGCCAAATTCTCCTGAGGCTGTGCCACATCCCAGGCTTTATGTAATGCAGCCAAGAGCAGCAGACACACTCACTTGCTGTGCCCTCAGTGCTGCTGTGCCCTGTGCAGACAGGCCACAGCTCAGGGCTCTGCAGCAGCTCAGACAGGGGAAAAATTATATTAAAAAACATAGTTCCTGATGTCGTTTTCCATTGAGATGAAATCAATCTATCATGCTAAATGTACAAGTTCCAAACTGTACACACAAGGTATGGGAAGGGATTTGGGAAGAGGAGGACTAGCTCCAGTCTGTGTGTGTATAACCCCAATTGTTTTAGCTGTGAATTACCTGCCCTGCAGGAAAGGCAGAGAGAAGGGGAGCAGCATCAGTGGGACTGAGCCCTGCCTCTGCTCCAAGCAACTCCAAAAACAACCCTGGGGGTGCCATCCCCTCTCTCACTCCATCCCCTCTCTCACTCCATCCCCTCTCTCAATCCCATCCCCTCTCTCAGTCCCAGCCCCTCTCTCACTCCATCCCCTCTCTCAATCCCATCCCCTCTCTCAATCCCATCCCCTCTCTCACTCCATCCCCTCTCTCAATCCCATCCCCTCTCTCAATCCCATCCCCTCTCTCAGTCCCAGCCCCTCTCTCAGTCCCAGCCCCTCTCTCAATCCCAGCCTCTCTCTCAATCCCAGCCCCTATCTCACTCCAGCCCCTCTCTGTCTCTGCCCGCAGGAATTCCCGCAGGAATTCGGGATTAAAGCGGCGTCACTGCCGAGCTCAGGCTGCCGAGCTCACCAGGGCTCACCTGGCTGAACACACCTGGGCTCCAGGCCCAGGATTATGTCAGGGAAGTGGCACAAGGAGAGAAGTTCCAGGGGCTGTGACAAACCCCAGCAGGATGGAAATGTGCTTCCCAAAGCTCACCTGGGCTGCTCCAGCACACCCCATGGGGCAGGACACCCTCCCATCTCTCAGCATGCAGAACTGTGGGTTATAAAAAGCATCCTCTGAAAAGATTTTCCTCCTGGGTAAAGGCACATCACCAGGACTTCCTGGCTTAGGCAGCTGTATTTAGCAGCAGGAATCCTATTATGCTTATCCTGAGCTGTCCTCCAGCGAGCAGGGAAGTGAACTTTACAGAGCACTAGAAGCCTAATTAAGCTCCAGGGCTGCTGTGGCAGCTCAGTGCAGCCTCTGTGCAGCCACAGAGCACACCAACACCTGCACCACACCCAGGGGCTGCCCCTTCCTCAGCTCCCAGGAAACCAATCGAGCTCTCTGTGGAAGAGCTGTCCTAATTCCAACTGATTCCTCATGCAGAGCCCAAACCCATGCCCACACACCTATGGCACTAACCCTGCCCATGGCTGAAGGCTGCTCACACATTCTGCATTTTTGCTGCACAGCTGTGAGGATAAAGAAACCTGGTGCAGAAGAGGGAGAGCCCGAGCCTGGCTGCTCTGGAGAGGCTGTGAGAGCAGCAACATCCCACCCACAGCAAGCAGGGCACTGGGGCAGCACCCAGCTCTCCACACTGACAGCTTTGGGTGCCTCCACAAAAACCTGTCAAGGAGATTTCCTGGAGAAACCAAAGGGTGGCCAAGGGGAGAGCAGCTGCTGCTGGGAAGGGCTAAATGGATGATTATCCTGAAATCTCAATTGCTCACTAATGTCTCCAAGTGGCTTTGAAGAGCCCAGCAGAGCTCTCAGTCCTGCTGGGCACTGTGTGATGCATGCCCAGCCTGGGCAGCACCAGAGCTGAGCCCAGGATGTCACAGCACGTTTGCAGCACAGCACGAGGTGCTGGCACACCCTGTGCATGGCCAGCACGGCTCAGCTGCTAACCACCACTAAACAGGGATTTCTGTCACTTTTACAGAGCTTCCTGCACCTTTTCCCAATGGAGGGCACATCTGACATTTAGTTCTAGAAATTAATATCTTCAAATGCTGGCTTTTTGGTGTGACAGACTGAGACAGGCTAAATATTTGTGCTCTTGTCTTGCCTGGCTGGTAACCCAGATACTATTAGTGAAGCACAACTGGGTCATGAGAATTAATATTAGCATCTGCATTAGCTGCTTTATTTACAGCACTGTAGCTGTCAAAAGCTGTGGTACTCAAAAGGAACATGGTTGATCCATGCTGACAGTGGCAGTGGAATAGCTGGGCAATGCCCTGGGGGCTCTGTGGGGTGGGGGCTCACAGGGGCCAGCAGAGCCTTGGCACAGCCAGCAACACCCCCTGTGCTGCCCAGGCAGAGGGAGAGCTCCTGGGGAACAGCATGGAAGGAGCCTTGGCCACGGTTCAGTTATAAAAACTCTGATCACCCTCTCAGTATAACAAAGGAATTAATTAACTTCCCAGCTCAGTAACTGGGAAGCTCCAGCCCCATGAAGCAGCTGCCTGCCTCTGGTTCCAGGGGTCTCTGAAATAACCAAACCATCTTCCCACGTGGGCCACAGAGTTCTCACATTCCTCTCCTATTCCTGCCTCAGTTCTTGTGTGGATAAATTCTGAAACCATTATATCACAACGAGGGCAACATCTATTTTTTAAAATGAGGAATCTGGCAGTCCCAGAGCCAGAGGTATTGTTCTCTGTTGGATTTGGATACATCAGCTGCTGGGTTTCTCTTTTCCTTCAGGACACACAATTAGCCATCTGGAAGCTGCATCAACACACCAAAGCAGAGTGATAATTGTGCTTATTAAGAGTCTAAATCTGTCCCAGAGAAAGCAAAACTCTCCCTAGCACAAGAGCCCACGGCAAGCCTGACCTCCAGTGACTGCTGAGAAGAGAAACTGTGCCAGGAGCTCTGGGGGAGAGGGACCAGCTCTGCCCTCAGGCACACCAAAGCTCCAGCCTGGCACAAACATCCCCAAACTGCCAAATCCTGACAACCCTGCCACTTCCCAGAGTGTATTTTACAGTCCTGGGAGTCCTGCTGCTGTGCCAAGGTGGAGGATGAGCAGAGGAGAGGTGGGAGCAGCAGGGGGTTCCCCAGCTGGGGACTGTCCTCAGGGGCAGCACAGCAGGGTCTGCACTCCCCTGGGCAGACACCCAGTGCCCAGCACACCCTGTTCCACCCCCTCATCCCTGCTTTCTGCAAACCAGATCCCAAAGATCCCCCTGTGCCCATCCAGGGCAGAAATGTGTCCCCAGAGGTTCTGGCCATGCTGCTGGAGGGCAGCAGCTTTCTGCACACAATCAAGTGTGATTAACCTTGGGAATACATTACACCTCAGGTCCCAGAAACCCACCCTACCCCCCCGTCCTGCCCACAGCACACTGAATTTCCCTGGACAAAAAGGGTTTAAAGGGTTTCCACAGACCAAGGAGATGCTTCACTGCACCCCTCCCACACACACTGGCAAATCCCACCTAAGGCTTACACACAATTCCTCCCAGAAGTAAAAGCTCCAGGAGTACACAGTGGAAGTATTTGGAATACTTGAAAATCCTGACAAATGCTGCCCCTGGATCTGAGGAATGAGTTGGAGGTGTTTTCTTGCTCTCTGCATTGCTGCTGTGGGGCCAAGAGGTTGGTCCAGGGGCTGCTCTCCTCATCCAGAGGTTCGTGGGGAGGAAATGCAGGGAGAACAGACAGTCCATGCAGAACTGATGGAAAAAAGAGTTCCCTGACTGGTTATTTGTGACAGAGAGCTCTGAGCTCCTGCTGGCTTTAGTTTTGCTTAACTGTACTTTTTAATTTTGGCAAGGATGCCTGGAGCCCAGGAAAGGAATGCACTGTATATATAATTATAAATCAAAATACAATATAATACAATAAGTAAAATGAACGCTGAAAAACACCACTCACTAGCTGCAGATGACATCTACCTAATTGTTCCAGGCTGTGAGTCACCACTTGAATTAAAGAGGTGCAGCTCTGCAAAGGCAGTGGGCTCTGGCTCCCCTGGCACCTACCTGGGCAGGTGAAACCCAACCCCAACCCCAACCCCAACCCCAAACCCAAACCCAAACCCAAACCCAACCCCAACCCCAACCCCAACCCCAACCCCAACCCCAACCCCAACCCCAACCCCAACCCCAACCCCAACCCCAACCCCAAACCCAACCCCAAACCCAACCCCAAACACAACCCCAACCCCAAACCCAACCCCAAACACAACCCCAAACACAACCCCAACCCCAAACCCAAACACAACCCCAAGCCCAAGCCCCAGCCCAGCTCTTATCCCTGCTCTGCCAGGAGCAAGCGCTGCCCAGGGAAACAGGGCCAGGGCAGCCTGGGAGCAGCAGAAATCTGCTGAATTGGGGTTTGCAGTGAGCACTTAATCATGGGATGTCCTGAGCTGGAGGCCCCCACAAGGGTCTCTGAAGAGCAGCCCCTGGCCCTGCAAGCACAGCCCCAGCAATCCCAGAGTGTGTGACCAAGGATTTAGAGAATGGAAATGGAGGGGAGAGGATGCAAACTCAGCAGGTTTGTGCTGCTGACCTTAATGCCCTGGAGGAAAGATAAATCTGCATGGGGATAATGGGCAGGGCTGGGTGAGGGGAGGCAGCATCACCCTGTGTGCAGTGACCCCCCAGACCCTGCACACCCTGACCCTGCTGAGCCCCTGCTCCAGCACAGCTGCCTGGGGCCTCCAAAAGCCAGCTGCAGAATTACCCACTGCTCTTCCCTGCAAGGTGGCAGGACCCCATAATCACCCCAGGATGAGTTCACAGCAGCTTCCAGCCCGTTCCCACCCTGCTGTCACCGTGCCCCCTCCCCACTGGAATGAGCCACTCTGGGACACCCTGGGCTTTCAATCCTCTGACAACATCAGTCCTGGCCCCAGGGGCTTCCCTGGGAGTGAGGAACATGCAGCATCCCTCACTCCTGCTCTCAGACAATCAAATATTTCCAGCAAACTGTTAATCTTTGAGAAGTGAGCTGGGCTTTGGTCATCATTACTTAAATGGAGTGGATGGCAGAAGGCAGGTACCTGAAACCTCAATAAAAACCCCAGCCAAAAGGTGTGAATATTTCATTCCTCTGCTAGAGCAGCAGCAATAGGATGTGACAATGCTGATGGCTTGCAGCTCTGCCTGGCCAAAACCAGGAAAAAAAATCTTTTATTACACATTTTTCTTTACAGGATTCCAGAAATGCTCTTGGTCTTTTTGAAACATCAGCAAGAACCTGAGAAGACTGGAAGTATTTCCTCTGCAGTTTTTAGTTCCTGATGCACTCTGTGCTTGTGATGCTTGGGATGGGACTAAAGCCCATGAATTGAGGCTCCCAACACCTTGTGTGTGGTTTCAGTGGAGCAGATTTGTTTATGGCATATTAAGGGCACTGGGAGGTTTTACCAGCTGTTCCTTGTGCTTTTGGCAGCTCTCAGGATGTCATTGTCATTCCCAGCCTGTCTCAGGATGGCTCTCAGCAGCCCAGGCTGCTCTGCTGGCTCTGGAAGGAAAATCCCCCAGCTGCAGGGCCTTGGAGCCTGCCAGGGCTGCTCTCACTGACTGCAAGGTGCACAGACAGAAAGGAAGAACATTTTAAAATACTATTTTAGTCCTTTCAAAGCTCCTCACTAGAAGCCTTTGACCTGCTGAGAGGAACAGAAAGGTATGAACTGGAAATGGAGCCCCTTGGTCTGAGCTGGAGCTGCACAGGGCTCCCCAGGTGACCCCACAGCACTCCTGGCTCATGGCACTGTCCCCTGAAGCTCCTCTTTCTGACCTTTGGATCCACATGCATTTCCCTCTGCAGGAAATCCCTGCTGTGCTTGGTGGCTGCTTCTTCACTGCTGAGGGATCTCTGGTTCTCACAAGACCTTCAGGATATACAGGCTGGAATTTGGTGCTTCCCTTTCTTGCACACCAAATTAATTTTTTATTTGCTCCTGCTATAGAGTTGGGATTTTTGTGGTTTGTTAATGTATTTTCTTCACTGATAACACGTAAGTGACTGTGCCAGGTTTCCCTGTGAGCTGAGCAATCCAGAGCAGCTTTGTCCTGGGACAAGGCTCACTCAGTGCAGGGAATTTACTCAAGTACTGTTGATGCCCAGTCGAGGCAGTGCCTGCTCCTGACACTTGCAAACGATTCCAGCAACAGGTCCCTGCATCAGGATAGCCAGAGACTGGAGAGCTTTGCTGTGTTCACAGATCTGTCTGTCACAATCCAGGCTGATGAAACAATCAGTCCCACCACTTCACAGGATGAGCTTTTAAAACCCTGTCATTATAAAGGGCTAAAACAGCTGCAGTCTCTCAGCTCTTCCCAACAGAAAACAGAGCAGGAACGAGGATAAACTGGTGCCCGCACAAAACTGTGCAATTTGCATTCAGGCTGCAAAGAGCTGAGCACAAACCTGCACTGGGTCTGAGAGCAGGGGGAGCACAGGGACCCTGTGGGGCAGGGACTGGGGACAGAGACACAGCAGGGTGGGACTGGGGACAGGACCTAGGGACAGGGACAGCAGGGTGGGATTGGGGACAGGACCCAGGGACAGGGACAGCAGGGTGGGACTGGGGACAGGACCCAGGGACAGGGACAGCAGGGTGGGATTGGGGACAGGACACAGGGACAGCAGGGTGGGACTGGCAGAGCCAGCCAGGGCAGGAGCAGCCCTGCTGCCAGAACACAGGAGCTGCAGTTAGGAGCCTGGGTCCTTTTCCCAATTATGGCATTCTGGATTTGTTCTGTGACCTTGGGCCAATAATTCATTCTCTTTGTGCACAGTTTCCTGGTCTGTAAAAGAAGGTTAATAGCAGCTGCTCAGAAAGGTTGACTTTTCCTGGCTCAGGTGAAGGTATGAGTCAGGGCAGACTTTGGCAGATGTGCTAAGAGACACCATAGAGGTTAAAAGGGGAAATAATTACTATTTCTTTTGCCTGAGGTAGGTGTTAATCACAGACGTGTCTATGGTGCAGCACTGACCAGAGGAGTCGCCTGACAGGATGAATTGCCAGGCCAAGAAGAATAACAGAATATTGTATTTTATCTAAGTTTTCTCCAACCTAATTGTAAAGCACAGTAGAGGAACTCACTTGGAATCTTGTGAGCTGGCTGAGGGTGATACAAAAATCCCTCCCATAGAGCAGTTGGGATGTGTTTTCAATCCCTTTCTACAGAAGCTGTTCCTAGTGCACAACACTCCTCCCTGCAGAGACCTCCTCTCTGCTTTTGGTACCTAAAATGAATTTTTGGGATCCATAACCAAGCATTTCTACTGCAGCCCAGAGTACCTGTGAGCATCACACAGTGGGATGTGGAATAACCACAGAACATTCAACAACTTGAACTGATTCAACTTGATCAAGACAGCAGCTGGTGGAGCTGAGAGCATGGCCTGGAAGCACTGGAACCTGTGAGCAGCATTTGCACCAAGAGAGCTGAGTAGAGTTCATCTGCCAAAAACTGGAAACCCTGTGTGAAACAAACACCCTGTGCCCCATACAGTAAAACAAACACCCTGAGCCCCAGTGTAAAACAAACACCCTGTGCCTCACACTGTAAAACAAACACCCTGTGCCCCATACAGTAAAACAAACACCCTGAGCCCCAGTGTAAAACAAACACCCTGTGCCCCATACAGTAAAACAAACACCCTGTGCCTCACAGTGTAAAACACCCACAGGGAGCAGCCCATGCCCTGCCAAGGTGAGCAATAATCCAGCCTGGAGTGCAGGTGATTTCTCCTGGCTGTACAGCAGGGAACAGAATGCACAGAATTTTATGGAATTGCTCAGATTTCTGTACCTTGTATAAAAGAGAAGCCATGTGCTCTTATAAGGAAGCTCACATTTTAGGAGTTTCCTATTATAGCTGTCATTCCCAATGGTTAACTCATCCAAGTGTGACTTGAGTAGCCTACATCATCAATATTAAATGTGACATTTACTATCAAGAGCAAAGTTTTGGGGCTGCTGCCAGCCCCACTCACTGAGCTGTAAATATTTTGATCAGAGAACAGGGGAAGGAGGTCTCAGCACCTCAACCACACGTGGTGAAGAAGTCTGCAAGGTCTCACTACTAAGGAATGGAAAAGCATATCAAAAACTGCAAATACCAAACACCTTCATCACTGCCATTGTCAACTTTTGTCTTTGTTTAATTGTTTGCATCCATTTTCAATAAAGTCATGTGCCTGAGTCAGATGCTGCTGAGACTGTCCCGGTGCAGGGGCAGAGCCAGGGTCACACACAGGGGCAGGGGCAGGAGCAGCACCCAGCTCTTGTGGCTGCATGGGGACAGAAACACTGTTAAACCCTGCTCGCTGTCATTTGATGCTATTGGGATTTTACTGCTCCTCCCGACAATGACAAAGGCTGCAGCTGGACAGAGACGAGCTGTTCACTCCCGTGGTAATTGCTGAACAATGACACTAAAGAACCATTCACCAAAAACTTCTCCAGTTAATGATGTTTAATTCATTATTAAATGCAGCTCATTACTGTTGGAAATAAGGCCATTTAGCAGCCATCAGCTTTGCTAATGCTGCTGAATGTCTCCCAGTGATCAGACAGCAGGAGGGAAGGCAAGTTTTAAAATATACATCTTCAGAATAAAAACCAAAAAAATTTCTGCCACTCTTTAGTAATGAACTAATGCCTAATATCATCTGAACCTCTTGCTTCCCTGTACAACCAGAGTAGTTGTTTGCTCCTGGAAGCAGCATCCCCTTTACAGGAGGTTTTGGGGGGGATTTGAGGCTCTCAGCACTCAGCACTGAGCCTCCTGCCCTGCAGGCACCCAGCGGGGCTCTGCTCAAGGGCTGGGCACTGCAGAGCCCTGCTGGCCACACAGGCGCCCCCTCCTCTCCCTGCTCTCTTGCTCTCAGCCCTGCTGCTGCTCCTGGGGTGTCAGAAATAAAACCAACATCAACCACCAGCAGAGCAGCAGGAGGGAGCAGACCTGGATCAAATCAAACTGACCCCAAGGGCAAATCAAACTGAACCTAGGGCAGCCCCAGAGCAGCAGGGGCAGCACAGGAGGGGATTGCTGGGGAGAACTCTGGTTTTACTGCTGGGATGGGGCACATCAGCCTGCTCAGCTCAGCTTTCCACCAGAGCACTGCAGGCTGAGGGAGCTGAGGTGCCAATTCCCTCCAAGGAGATACCTCAGCACTAACTCACATCCTTTGAGATGAAAAAAATGTACAGGGTAATGTCAGGTTATAAAACAGGCCCTTGACTTGCCCTGGTTTAATTAAGATAATGAGAAGTGTAGGATGATGAGCTATGGTTCCAGACAGCAGGAAAAAAGGATGAAGAGCAATTACATTTGGAACAGAGAAGAGTCTGTGGAGCTGGAGCTGGGGAACAGGCTGTGACAAAGGGGATGTCTACAGGAGATTTATTGGGACTGAAAATAGAGCAGGGCAGGGCTGGGTGACTGGGGAAGTTTGGTGAAGCAGAGACTCCTGCACCTGGCAGGCAGAACTGGTGCAGGCAGCAGGGTCTGATAGAGGGAGGGAAAAAGAGCTGGAGGAGGAAAACAGGCTGATCCCAGAGCTCCCCCATCCCCAGGGCTCCACCAGAGCCCCCAGCACAGCTCTGGCAGGCAGCCCTGAGCACACACCCTGAGCTGAGCACTCCCAGCAGGCTCAGACCCACCTGAGCTGTGTCTGTCTCACAGATCTCAGAGTGGCCCCAGGCTGCAGCATCCCTGTCCTGCACTGAGCCCAGCCAGCCCCAGCCCCAGACACACAGCAGGACATTTCTTCCTTGGTGCAGAATGCTGGGAATGCTGAATAAAGCTGGTCTGCAGTGAGACCATTACCTGTGCTAGCTCTGACCAAACCCAGGACAGGTTCAGCACTTTGCAGTTAAATACAAAGTAGGGTTTGTAATTTAAATGTCCCCCCAAGCACAGCCCTGTGTTTGATTTCTGCCACAGCTCAGAGCTCACCACGACAGAATTTGGGTGAAGGTGAATTTGGATAGGTGAATTTGGAAGGTGAATTTGGGTGAATTTGGACAGAATTTGGTGAAGGTGTGAGAGAGCCAGAGCTCTGCTGATCGTCCCTAATTGCAGACACTGCCCAAATCTGCTTCTCCTGCAGCAGCATTCCCTGCACAGCCCTGGGCTGCCCCAGCTGAGCTGGAGCTGCTGGGCTGTGCAGGAAAGCAGCAGCAGTGCTGCCCTGGGGCTGCAGAGCTCCGTGTGTGCTGCACGGCCCCAGCACCACCAGCCCACAGCACCGGCCCTAAAAGTGCTGCTGCAGGGTAATTAAACTGATGAGTGAGCCAAATGGGTCCAACTTCAGTTCAAATTAAAAGAGCAGCCAGAAAAACAACTGGGAACAACGGGTGTGAAGAGGAGAGGTCAGACAAGTGACAGCTGGTCAATATTGGGGTGACATGAGACTTATTGTATCCCTCCTTAATAAATATACATTCAATTTCTGATCTGCTGTGTCAAACCCACTTGTCTGACACTGCACTCTATTACATTTCTATCCTGTTTTTATAGGTTGAGTCCCAAGAACCATAATTTATTGACACTGCTTTATAAATCTTTAAAAGGGCACGAGAGACTGACTTAATCAGAACAAATCGTTTCCCTTTTGTTTGGACTGGGTTAAAATCAGTTGCTTGCTACTTGATACAATTTAAATGACTAATTAGGACTTGATTTTCTCCCCTTCCAATCCCTTTGATTCATAATCAGTGCTTTCAGTAATGAATTTGCCATTCTCAGAGCACTATTAAAGAAAGACTGGGGCATCTCCATGAGTAGTCTCATTTATGCAAGCTCCCCTTCACTTCAGAGAGCCGAGTGATTAATTCACAAATAATTTATCTGACAAATGCTGCTTCCCTTCTCCCCCTCCCCACCCTTGCAAACTGCCTGGGGGCGAATTCGAAATTTCTCAATTATTCATTATTCAGAATTCTTGCAGGTTTTCCCCAGTAAATAATTTTTGCTCTCACCACTGAGCAACTGCAGTGGCTGTGAGCACACTCTGAGTGCTCCTGAAGCCCCATTCCATCCCAGGATGGTTTCCACACCTCACAGAAGAATGGGAATGTTT